>NC_141160.1:93565848-93877931 GCF_053477565.2 Lygodium microphyllum
ATAGTGGGCTTGACATGGAAAGACTTATTGAAGAACATCGAGGACTTCAATGAAAAAAGAAGGTTGGCTCTATTGAGAACAAGTCCAGAGTTCCCAAATCCCCACTCGTAGCATTCTCTATTCAAAGAATCAAGAAGAGATACATTGACTTTGTTGCATGCAACTTCTTCTTCCTCTTTCAAGGGAAGTATCCCAACCGAAGATGAGTTCTACAAGTGGTCTTTTTAGACATATCATGCACAAGCTATTCTTAATCAATGCAAGTTTAGGGGTAATGGATTTTGAATTATTCAATTCCAAGCAAGAGAGGGACTAGATTTTACCCTCAATTGTGGACTATGTAGGGAACTTTGTCTATGCTATCCCATGGATACCTTGATTTAGCCCTAAGAATACAATACTACACAACCCCCATGTCTACCTTCCTGATTGGCTAAATGGAGAAGTGTTTGTGCTTGTTGAAGCTCTTGGGAAGGTTTCCTATACTCTTGGCCTTGGTAATGGTCTCCAACAATGAAAATAAGGCATGTATATTATTGGATAGATAAAAACAAATCCCAAACTACCTTGAGGTCTTCGATCTCCATGGCATTGAAATAATCCTTGATATTAAGCTTAGTCCATTTCTTGCCTTCCATTACCTCCATCATTAGGACACTATGCCAGATATTGCAAAACTAAGATTCAGTTGAAGCACTAAAAGGATATCAACCTTCAAGAGATTTTAAGAAAACATGAGTAGCCCAAAAAGAAGATAGTGGATGTTGGGGGTAAAGATGTATGGGCCTTAGACGCCCTGTATTTACTATGTACATTGTATCCGCACACTTGTATACTATATGTGGCAAGTGCCCATCACTGTCACTTTATTCTTTATTCTTTACATGAGGAGATTGGTTACACATTGTTGCCATTGGAGTTCCTACGTAGTATCTTGCTCTTTCTTGCTTGAATCTATATAGCTCTTGCTTTATTCTTACTTCTACTTGTGTTTCCACTCTTGCTTCACCTTTCAACTAGTATCAACAAAGACATTCAAGGAACTCCACTAACATTGTATTCACTCTAGGAAGAGATCTTGACTTTCATGGCAGTCCCATTTTAATCCATTTGAGGTATGCATTTGCTTTCCTACCTTCAACACTCGTTCCAAACTAGTTGAGAAGCTTTCAGGGATTAAATGAGCCTCGTTAAGCACTTATTGAGCAAAGAAGCAACCATTCTGTCCATTTTGAGTGGATACAGAGTATGCTGCAAAAGTCATGGATAGCTATGGTAGCTTAATACCACTTTTGTATTTTGGCCATAACATTTGTATACAATATCGGATTGAGGTGTTCTATAGCTTTAAAAAAAGAGTGCAGTGAGAACTACAGATTTCAGTTTAATTTAAAGTTGATTTTGTGTAGTTTTTAGTTCTTTATTTTACACATAATAGAACAGTTTTGGTTTGGACAACAAACGTTAATTAATATCTATATATTGAATGCCTACATGCTAATCGAGTATGTTACATAGTTATATTAATACTTGGCATTGTTATTTATGCTTAAATATGCTTATGTTGAGCTCTACATCTTGTATTCGAGCTCGGTTGGTTGCATTTGGGCA
This sequence comes from Lygodium microphyllum, assembly GCF_053477565.2. Lineage (NCBI taxonomy): Eukaryota > Viridiplantae > Streptophyta > Polypodiopsida > Schizaeales > Lygodiaceae > Lygodium > Lygodium microphyllum. The sequence goes on from NC_141160.1 coordinate 93,567,460, forward strand.
TGCCCTATTTGCGCTAGTGATTTTCACTTGAGGGCTTGAAGACTTATTAAAGATATATGCTATCGAATGCATACATGATGTACTTTGGGCACCCAAATGTTATTAGTTGTATGCATTGAGCTTCCTTTGCTACTTTGGATACTCCAAAATTTCTCCAGTGGGAGTACTTGCTATTTTTTGCGTAGAGCTTGGTTCATTTGAGTCAATGGGAGACTCTCTTATGCTCTCTTGGTTTATGCATATACACTCACTGTCTATGGGCTGATTTTCCTTTGACTTAGATACCTTGTACCACTTATTGTCAGTGTTGGATATATGCTTGTCATGCATAGCAAAATGCATCTATGTATGTGACACCTTGGATGCTTTAACAATCTTTGGTACTTAGTGGTTTATGCTACACTGCTAGTTGCATTGTACATCTTGATTGCTATCCGGATCTTCCTAGCAATGGGAGCTTACTCTTTATCATATTTACCCACAGTTACATGTTAATTTACTATAGTTTTATGGACAACCATGCTAAAAATCAAATTTGAGTAGTTTTTTTAGAGCAAACACTTGCATTCAATACTCTAATGCTTCTTGCTTGTGGACAATAGTGTGTTGGCTCAATCTTCTTCCTATTGCATGCTTTTTGGCTTGGTATTGGGGCTGATTTGTTGTTATTACAATAGCATGCACTCTCTTTGTTAAGCATACATAATGGCAGTTGCTTCCAACGCTTCAAGATGGCAATAACTTCTAGTATTTGAAGACTTAGATATGGCAAGTATTGATGCAAAAGAAGCAAGTCAAGCCATGGAATTAGAGGATATAAAGCTTGAACTTTATGATACAAAGAATGGGAAGAGCTTGATGAGTTATGCAAGTCTACCATCATTTTGTCATTGTCAAAGCAAATATAACTTCAATGTCATTGAGAGTGAGAGTGGTGCTTATGCATTATGGAAAAAGAATTGTGACCTTCACATGAAGGAAGGGATGCCTATGTCTTCTCATTTAAATGAGTTTCATTGCATTTTCAACCAACTTACTTCACAGGGACTTAAGTTTGAGGAGAATGTCAAGTCTCTTTTCTTACTTCTTACATTGTCTAAGTATTGGGATACATTCTGGACTGCTATAAGGTTTTAACTTAAGGATGCAAAGAGTGCTTTGCTTATAACTGAGATAGTAAACATGAAGAATGCTGATGTAGTCTGTACTTCTCATGCACTCACAATGAGAGGTAAACAAGATGGTAATAGGAGCAATAATCATAATAGAGACTCATAGCCCAATAGGGGCAAGTCTACATCTCGTGCAATCACACTATAATTAGTGTCAATTGACCACTCCATACACCGCACCTCAAAATAGTGTATATGAATAATACTATTAAAGAAAGAGTCTGCAGTATGCTTAATCAAGAAAGCTTATCATAGTACTTTTGGGTTAAGGCAGTTACTACTCTTGTTCATTTGATTAATAGATCCATATATGCTACTCTTGGTAAAGTTGCAAAGGAGATATGGTCTCGAAAAACTCTCTCGTATGCTCATTTTTGAGTCTTTAGATGTGAGGCATTTTGTCATATTCCCAAATATAAACACAACTAGTTGGATCCTAAGTTTGTCAAACTTATATTTCTTGGGTATAATGATGCAAATGAGATGGGCTATTGGCTTTGGGATCTGTAGGTTCAGAGGGTTATCCATAGCCATGATGTTGTATTTCTTTGAGGATAAGGTGCATAAGCAGCATGAGTAGGTGGTTAAGATACATTGGGTAATCTTTTAGTAGGAGCCTCCTCCTACAATACAACTCATGTTATGCAGGATCATGATAGGTTCTCTATATCTAATATCATGATCTTGCATAAGAGGTGGATCTTAGGCTATTGGAGCACCTGTTGGGGGTAAAGGCACCTCCGCCTAGCCGCCTGTGTATTGCTACATTGACAGTACCCACCACTCCACAATGCACATGGAGGGCGCGTCACTGTCACTTTATTATTTATTCTTTTAATGACAGTTTGAATAAAGAAAGGCCCAGTGTCGTGATGCTACGCGTCTACCACTGCGAACCTGAGGGCGCAGTTTTTCGCTAGGATTTTGAACTCTTTAGTCAGCGTCATTATGAGTTTATTTTCTGTTGTGTGTATCTTTTGTGTTTACATTTGCATAACACACGAGCACATGTAGCTAGGCTAGACACAATTTCTTCAATGCATTCATAATTTTTGTGTTGGAGCATTGCTCGATTGGTTGCATTGCATGGATCCAACATTGCAAAATTTCTCAAATCATGAGTGGATGAGCACAAAGATCTGTTTCAAAGAATATTTCCTTGTTAGGGCACAATGCATGATACAAGGCAGGAAGTGAAGAGAGTGTAGCTTCTTTGGATACAACTCTTCCTAGCACAATCAATAGAGACTGATGGGACACAACTACATTGTGTGGGAAGTCTTCAAGTTTAATGTCAATTGAAGCTAGAATTTCTATGTGGATATCTCCCATTTACCGCAAACAAAGATGCTACAACTTGTGGAATCTCATGTAACAAATGTTTCCACAATAAGTCTCCAAATGAGAGGATCATTGTCCCCTCTTTCAGGATGTTCCCTTCATAAACTCTCTTAAACACTCTTCTCTTGTCATGGAAATTCATGGGAAATGATGTTTTGAAGAAAAGCAATGTCAGCCACTCAAGCAAAACTTGAATGCAAGTAGAGGAGGTTCACAAAAAGATCATAAACAAAAGTTTTGGGATTCCTTTTATCCCTCATTTTACAAGTCTAATATGAATGAGAAATCAAAGGGACGGGATAAGGATAAAAGAGGATAGTTTTTTATAAAGCCTTAGCTTTATTAAGAAAAGCCACAATGCTTTTCGGACTGTGTGTGGGAAAAGCCTTGCGAGTTCAATTAGAGAAGTTTTTTTGGAACCGTTGCACTATCTTGGGAGGATGCAACCTGCTACAGAAAGGAACAAGAACGAGGACAGAGAGGGCATCATCATCATAAGGGCGGGGATTGCAGCGTTATGATTGGAGAGAATTGTGAGTTTCCCAATTGATGGTGGGCATCTACACAAGCAAGCAAGAGATCACAATGAGTTCAACAGATGAAGGAGCTTCAACTACAACAATCTATGATTTTCCATAGAGCTTCAGCTACAACAATCTATGATTTTCCATAGATCCAACAAGGTGTAACCGAGGCAAGCTATACTGAGGCGGAGGAAGTGAAAATTACCAACTTGCTGAATATGCTCTTACATGCCATTGATTGAGCTTTCGGATTGTGAGCACCATTGCATCAGGAGGGAGCAAAAACTACCAACATGTGGATATGATCTCACATGCCTTCTTGGACTGCAACTCAAGCAAGCTCGCCCGTCGATGCTCTGCGCAAACATACGGTATGACTTTTGTGGCCACAATGATAGCAAGGTCGAATTTTTGAGTTGGGGCTCCGATCCTACTTCTATAGGAGGTGAGTTTGTTGCAATTCTCTCTTGCCAAGAGCAAGGAGGTGTTTAATATTTTCAGTAGAGAGAGAGAGCAGTAGTCTTATTAGATCCAAATCCTTCAGAGGGCGGGCTTGCCACTACTTGTTTTCTCCCTCGCAATAAGACTAGTCGTACCACTATCACTGCGGTGCCTCCGATGATTCTTGCCACTATCACCACATAGTTGGAATCTTACTGTCATGCCACCATTGCTAAAATGCCTACTGGCGTGCCTGATGTCGAGACAGGGGAACCACAGCAAATTCAAGTGGAGGATAGCCAAAAAAGCTCGACTTATATTTCCAAGAACTGTGACTAATGATGAGAGTGAAGCATAGACAGTCTGAGACTGTAGGAGAAGAAGGGGGTTATCTCCCCCCGAGGGATTGTGTAGCAATCTACAAGCGTGTCGGAAGGGCGATTTATTATAAGGAAGCTAGCATCAAGCTTGTGGCTTCCTTCTCTATTTTTTCTTGCCAATTGATCGGCTGATGGCATCATCTATCAATTGGGAGGTTGATCAATAGTAGTGTAATTATTGGGAGCTACAGTCGTCACCTTGGAAGCCCGCTATTGTTATGACCATTTGAGAAGTGAGGCACTGCAATCTTTAGAGAACCATGGAAGCATATCGACTATTATGATGTGGGACGGTATATTAGGGGCATCATCTAATCCTATCTTATTTTCTGGATGCTTCAAGCTAAGAATTAAGAACTACAATCTCATCGTTTTAGCACTCCGATGAGGTGGAAAGATGATTGTGATACATGAGAGCGAATACGACAATCTTGAATGAATGGCTTCATAATGATTGTAACTATAGCATACATGTGCATCACCTGGAAATGAGTTGGCAATTATCAGGATTGTCAAAAAGTGCAGAGCCTATCATACTACGAGAGATTGTGCTAGAAGAAGTGAAGAGTACTCAGTATGCTAGAGATGGCCAACATCTGTAGTGTGAGGATCTGCAAATTTGCTATAGACATGTGGACATGAATCGACATATTTTTGGATTGTCAACTGTAGCAAATCAATGTGATTTTAATTAAATTATACATGGGATCTAATTGCATGCTTTCGAAAAGATGTTGAAGCTTGTTAGTCTGTTGGCAGTACCAGCTCTGATTTAGGGCTATTATCATGGACAAAAAGGATGCAATAGCAGCTCTTTGCTATTTTTCATGGTGCTTGTTTGCATGAGAAAGCTGGGAGTTGGTTGCCATTTCCTCGTGTAGGTCTTGCATTTTGTCACTTGTGTGTCGGTATTCCATGTGAAAAACAAGGTTGTCTGTTAGCCTGAATGCATCATGTGGACAATATCAAATTGCTCCCGCATGCTCATCACGTGTCATCTTACAATTGTGTTATCCTCTATCCACGCCTTCTCTATAGTGCCACTTTACTTCTACATTTTTGTGCTTATACCTTGGAGTGGTTCTCTTACCTTGGAAGATTGTATCTTGTTCCCAAATACAAAGCAAGTTTGAACAATTACATGGCTTCTTCCAATTTACCTTGATCACTAATGTATATGAATCTTCTACTCCACGTATTTGCCTTAAGTTGAGTATTCTTCATCATCCTTTGCTCCCATCTCGCAAAGCATCCATGCGACAGGTGACATTCATGAACTCCCGTGCAACACCGGTCACACATTGTGATTGTTGGAGTTCCCGTTTTGTGTCTCTCTCTTTCTTGCTCTTTCTCTCCTGCGATAGCTCTTCCAAGCAAGCTTCGATCCCTCTCACCTTTCAACGGGTATCAGAGCATCATTGCTCGAGCATTCTGACTTGGTTCGTGATTCCTTTAGGTTCCTATTGATTACCTACACTCATTGGGTCTCCTTCCCGGCAACCATAGCCAACTCTCTCGAGCTCCCGTCACTTCTCAGCTTCCCGAGCACCTACCCGATCCCTTTGGGCATCCTCAGGGCATTGCATCAAAGGTATTTCTTCATTTGTTTCAGGGTTTCATTGAGCTCACATGTTCACAACAGGGTTTGAGCTTGTGGCAGCCATTGGAGAGCTTGGTTTCTTACCTAGCTTGAATTGTGGCCTTCTTTGGTCCCTTGGCAACCACCATAAATCTTGTGGTAGCCCCAACCCCCTACAGGCAGCCCATGCAGATTTGCACCATTCTGCCTGATGCATTTATAGCACATGATCAGTTGTTTGATCTCCTCTAACTCATCCAAGTCATTGGCAGCCTCATTTGGGCACTATACACTTGCTTTATGCTTGGCATTTGATCTCGAGCCTTGGCATTGAGCATTGATGTGATTTAAATCACATTTGGGATTGTCATACACAACTTACAGGTAGCCCACAATAGTGCTACATTAGCATTTTATGTTTGGACCACTTTGACACTGACATTGGTTGCCCGAAGCTTACTTTGGCTATTTCTTGACTTGCTAGAGTTACAGTTTGGATGTACTTGATGTCAATGTATGCTATGTATGGATGCTACACAGCCTACATGCTCGGGATGTCTCATTGATGCTTGATCTTGGATAGTTGTCACTGGTGCACTCTTACATGCTTTGTTTGAGCTTTCTTGCTTGACACTCAGGACTTTTGTGCTAGTGGGAGTGTCTTTGGATGCTTGACAGACATTGAGCAGGCAGCTTATGCTATTGACCACTTCTTATACTTGAGACTACTGGGATTTTTTCCACTTTGGATGATGGTTGGCTTCTACTGTTTGGTCCACTGTACTTGCTTACAAGCTGAGTTGGGTCCGTTTTCTATGAGCTGACACCCACTTGTGTCAAGTCTTGGCTGTGGCGACGTACATTTTGCTCCGTTGATTGGGGGTGTACCGACTCTACTAGCAGATGTTTGTATGACATGTCTGGGTGTTGGTTTCATGATTATTGACTATTATATGCCTATGTTATGCCCGCATGATGCTGGTTTTGGACTTGGCAGTATTTGATTGACTTGGAATCTGCTTTTGGCATTGTCAGCTCTCATTTTCATAGACCTGTAATTTATTATAGCAAGCATTTATGTATGGATTGACATGGAAATTGTCAGGCTGAATCATCCTAATTTTATGTACTTTTGATGGTACTTGGTGGGTAGCATCATTAGCTATCAGTTTGTGGTCATTTTGCCTTGGTTTTGGTGGTATTTTGGCTGTTTATAGTAGAAAAGAGAAAGCCGTTTTTGAACTATCTGCATTGTTTTGGACTGCAATATGGCATCTTCTTCCATTGACAGTGCTATCTTCAGCATCACTAAGCTTGATGGTACAAACTATGCCTATTGGAAGAGCCAAGTTTGGCAGGTATTGGTGCAAAAATCGCAAATAAAACCACTAAGGTTGCATGGAGAGCAGCCTAAAACTATGATTAATGACAAATGGATGGAGCTAGATGAGTTATGCAAGTCCACCCTCATCTTGTCTCTCACTGAATAGGTGCATTACAATGTGGTTGAGGAAGCACAGAGTGCTTGGTAGATTTGGGATAAGATCAAGAACCTCTATGACACAAAAAGTCCAGCAAGTCAAATGTATTGGTTGAAGCAACTTATGGACCTGCACATGAAGGAGAATATGATGATGTCTACTCATTTGAGCCAGCTCCATGCTATTCTCAAGAACTTGACTTCGCAGGGCATTACCTTCAATGATGAGGTTACTCCATCGTTTTCGCTTGGGACTCTGAGTGAGTCATGGGATATATTCCGCACTACCTTATGTGCTCTTGCTACTATTTTGAACTTGCCTGATATAGAGAGTGCTCTTCTGTAGGAAGAGATCAACAATAAGAACTTGGATGTCTCTCGTGTGTCGCATGCTTTGACTATTAGAGGCAGAGATGGTACTGGCAAGAATGACCGTGGGAATGGCCGTGGCAGAGACTCGTAGAAGTCTAGATCTAAGTTGCGCAGTAAGTATCGTGGGAGAAATGCTACTGTGACATGTCATCATTGCGGCAAGAATGGTCATATATGCCCACAGTGTCATGAGTTGCGCAATGAGAAGCGCAAAGAGAAAGGAAAGACAATGTACAGGAAAAGTCCTATGATCACAACATTGTGCCTACGAAATCTAGTGTGAAAATCGAGGATATAAATGTCATGCAGACTGATGACTTTGATGGGGAGTATATACTTCCAACTAGTTCTTGTGATGCTATGCCGTTGACCAAGGTTCACTTTATGTATACGCAGTGTTGGCTTTTGGATTCTCGTGCTTGATTTTGTGTTACATAATGCCGTGTGTGGTTCCACTCCTATCGACTATCTCTGGTTCAGTTCGCTTGGGTGATGACAGGTCACTTGCTATTGTTGGCATTGGGAATGTACGACTGCAAATCTCTATTGGCAATACTTTTTTGTTATAGGATGTACATAATGTACCTACACTTACACACAGTCTTATGTTTGCAGGGCAGCTTGATGATGCTGGGTTTCATGTCTCTTTTGGGAATTCTTCCTGAAAGATCACACTTGGCAAACTTGTGCTTGCTAGAGGCGCCAAGGCTCATAGCCTCTATCCTCTTATAGTTGATGGATCCTCTGTTTATCATATTTTGTCAGTGGGTTTCATCCCAAATATATCTCTTTGGCATGCCCATTTGGGCCATATGTCCTTGAAGGGAATGAAAATGCTTTCTGGTTTGCAATACTTATCGTTGCTTGACTATGCATGTTTTGATTCATGTGAGCATTGTCTTTATGGGAGACAAACTAGCAATACGCATAAGAAGTCTGGTAGGACATGCATGAGTGAGCCCTTGGCATTGGTACATTCGGATGTTTGTGGGCCCAGTCTATGGGTGGTGCAAAGTATTTTGTGACATTTATTGACGATTTTTTGCATAAAGTTTAGGCTTATCCCATTAAGCTTAAGTCAGATGTCTTGGCTGTGTTTCAGAGATGGCTTCCATTGGTTGAGAACCAGACTAGACATAGGCTGAAATGCCTTAGAACTGACAATGGGGGAGAATATGTGTCACTTGCCTTTGAGCAGCTATGTGATGAGAGGGGTATTAAGCATCAGTTGACCGCCTGTATACCCCACCCCAGAATGGTTTGGCTGAGCGGATGAATAGAACTATCCAGGAGCATGTATGCAATATGTTTAGCCATATAGGTCTATCACAGAGCTTTTGGGCTGAGACAACCAGTATAACTGTGCATATCATAAATAGATCACCTTCCAGTGGTTTGGTTTTCTAGGTTGCAAAAGAGGTATGGACTAGGAAACCTCCATCTTATGCATATCTACGTGTCTTTGGATGTGAGGCATACTGCCATGTGCCGAAGGAAAAGCATAGTAAGTTGGATCCTAAAAGTGTCAAATGCATTTTCCTTGGCTATGGAGATGCAGGCGAGATGGAGTACCGCCTCTAGGATCCGTAGGTGTGGAAAGTCATCCGTAGCCATGATGTAGTCTTCCATGAAGATAAGATGCATAGGCAGCCTGAGAAGGTGGTAGAGATATGAAGGTTTATATTCCAAGAGAAGCCACATGCTCCTACACAGCCAATTACACATCCCTACAGTAGTACTTGGTACACATGGCCAAGGTATTGGACAGGATGCTCGACATACATCAGAGCCTGCAGTCAGACAGTCTACTAGAGATAGACATCCGCCTCATAGATTTGAGCCCTTGATGTATTATGTCTTGGTTACAGATGTAAGAGAGTCTCTCACCTATGATGAGGCTATGGGCAGGGGTGACAATCACTCCTAGGAGAGGGCTGTGCAATCTGAAATGGACTCCCTGCATAAGAATATGACTTGGGATTACGTTGCATTGCCTAAGGGCAAGAAGGTTTTGCCATGCAAATGGGTGTACAGGTTGAAAAGTATCTCTGGACACTCCAAGCTAGCTTATAAGGCAAGACTTGTTGCTAAGGGTTCTAAACAAGAGCATGGAGTTGACTTTGATGAAGTCTTTTCTCCTGTGGTCCACCTTACGCTTGGTTTTAGCCTTAGTCACGCAGCTTGACTTGGACATGTATTAGATGGATGTGAAGACTTCATTCTTGCATGGGGATTTACAATGATGAGATTTACATGGAGCAGCCCAAGGGCTTTGCACAACCTTGCAAGGAGCACCTAGTGTGCAAATTGAAAAAAAGTATTTATGGCTTGAAGCAAGCACCTAGGGAGTGGTATCAAAAGTTTAATGCCTTTATGCAGTCACAGGGCTATAGCAGGAGTGGTATGGATCTATGTCTTTACCTAATTCACTTGTGTAATAGTTTGTCTCTACTTGTCTATGCCATCATGAGTTCATTCTTCTTTTTCTATCCAGCATAGCTCCTTGCTATGTCCTAGATCTCACATATTTAACAACTTGCACTTAACCTTGTACACCCATTTGCAGCCAATGGGGACTTTTCCTTCAAGAAAATCAACCAATTTCCATGTCTCATCATGAGACAAGAGAAGAGAAGGGAAGAGAAGAGAGGAAGAAGAGAGGAGATCGTGGAGAGGTTCACCTCCTTGATCCCTCACCCTCACACATTCCCTGCCTCACACTCTCACACTCCCTCTCTCAAGCATACGCAAGCAAGCAAAGAGAAGAGAAGGAGAGAAGAAGAAGAGTCCACTTTGCCACAGACCAATGAATGAGCTCTCAATTCATCTTTTTGAACTTTGTATACAAAACCCTAAATCCCAATTGGGTGGTCATCCCCTTTTTACATGGCTGGCTATAGCCTAGGCCCTTTTTTCCATTGTTCTCCTATCTTCCTAGCTTCCTTCCTACCGTCGATCTACATTTACAATTTGCACAGGTTAGAGCCTGGCGCTCTTAAAATAAATCAGGGTGTGCCTTGCGCCCTTTTACAAAAGTATCGACTTGTGCTTTTTCTTGAGTACCTCTCCTTGATTTAGTACTTTTTCACACTTCTTATGTTTTCCGATTTTTCTTGGCGTGCCTTCGTTCTCCATTCCGCTTTTGCCTTGGCTTTGTCTTCTGCTTTAGATTTTCTAGATTTTCCACCTTGTTCGTTTCAGGGCTAACATTATCTCCCTCCTAGTTGAGTGCCAATCCCATGGCACTTGTTGGGTGGTGAGTTGGACTGTGCTACTGGAGTAGCCAAGTGGCTTTTTGAGTTTGTGTACAAGCCGTGTAAGGAGGTGTGTTGGAGGGATTTATGGAACTTGAAGGCCCTTGAGTTGGAGATGATCCCTGGTGTTGGTGGGATTTATGGAACTGAAAGGCCATTGTGTTGGATATGATCCCTGGTGTTGGAGGGATTATGGACATATTGGAGGGATTTTGGGAACTAAAAGGCCCTTGTGTTGGATCTGATCCTTGGTGTTGGAGTGAGGTTGAGGGGCGGGTCCATCTTTGAAACTAAAAATCATGTTAGATGGATCCATCATTTGACTCTCCATGACTGAGTTCACCTGCACTATTCCCCATGAGCTCCTTCATTTACTTTCTGATTGTGTCTGTTGCGTCCGCCCGTTGGTTGGTTGTGCTTTGCCTGATGGCACATGGTGTAGGATGGGAAGGGCATTGCATGGTGTTGGGGGTAAATGTGCCTCTGCCTAGCCACCCGTGTATTACTACACTAAGAGTACCTGCCACTGCACATTGTAGGTGGTGGGCGCCCATCACCATCACTTTATTCTTTTTTCTTTTAGTGACAATTTGAATAAAGGAAGGCCCGGTCACACATTGTGACTGTCGGAGTTCCCATTTGTGTGTCTCTCTCTTCTTGCTCTTGCTCTTCGCTCCTTCTCACCTTTCAACTAGTATCAGAGCAAGGCTTCCCAACTTCATGAGCTTGGTTCATGGCATTCTTAGCTTCCATTCAAATATCTACAACATTGGGTCTCCTTCCCAACAGCCATAGCCGACCTTCCCGAGCTCCCGTCACTCTCCGGCTTCCTTAGCACCTTCCCAGCCTATTGAGGCAACCTTAGGGTATTGCTATAGAGGTATTGAAGTGTTATTTCAATGCTTTTATTCAGTTCTCAAGTTGCAGTCAATCAAGGCAGCCATAGCTCAAACCCTTGGAGCTTGTATCTTGCTCCCTCTTGCATTTGGGCACTTGAGGCTTGTTGTGTGCCTCCCTGGGCACCCCCTGGAGCCTCTAACCATTACCATTGAGGCCATGCAGATGCACAGTAGCAGAAGTATACATCAGAAAATCTGTGCCATTTTTTTGGCTGATTTGGACAGCATACCACAGCAGCACACCTACTTCTCAGTGATGGCTATGTCATGCTTCTTCGGACTTGGCAATGCACTTGGAAATGGTCTCTAACATGTGTTGAAGCCTCCTTGATCATTGGCATTAGATTTGGGTCTTATCTATACATTTCCATGATTTTTTACAATAGTCCCACAGTTGTGTTATGCAAAAGTAACATTGGTATCTAATGCTATGCTTGTTTGGGCACTTCTACTTAACCGGTTTGGTACCTATTGATGCCTGATTGTTTGGCGATGCAAGACACACATTATGCCATCATTTTTGACTGATTTTCTTGCTGAAAATACTCAAGTTTGAATAGTAAATCACTACTGTACAATAGTGGGATGAAGCCTATTACTTCATGTTTGGTTATGCATATTGCTTTCGGGCTATGTCTTTGGGATATGCAATGAAGTATATTGATCTTCGGGGTACTACATTGAGCTTGTCTTTGGTTTCTGATCTTCATTTGAGCTTGAGCTTGGCTTTGGAATGCATTTGATGCTCTGTCTTGGATGTACACATGGCATGTATGTTACCTATGTCTGACCGGTCTTGACATGCTTGGCCTATGCCACTACTACATGCTAGTTACATTGTTTGGAGCCGATTGCTACTAGTGCCTTGACTTGGCTTGCATTTGGCTTCCTGGAACTTACTTGGGATATTTCTTGGTTTGCCAAAGTTGTATTTGGGATACAATTGATATCTATGGATGCTCTGATTAGAGGCTACAAAGCTTATATGCTCATGATGTCTTGTTGATGTCTGGACTTGGATCTTTCATCACTGGTGCTCTCATATGCCTTTCTTGAGGTTCTTGGCTTGATCCATATGGATTTTGTGCCAGTGGGAGCATTGTTGGATGCTTGATAGACATTGAGCAGGTGGTTTATGCTATCCAGCTTTGAGTCTTTTGAGAGTGGGATCTTCTTCACTTGGATGTTGCATGGTTGATATGCCGTGGTCCGCATACATGTACTTGGGCTAATATGGGATTTGCACACCCTGAGCATACACCTCTTTGTGTTAGGTCTTGCCAGTGTTGTGTACACTTTGTCCTATTACATAGGGGGTGCATTGGCTTACTGACATATTCGTTTGACATGCTTGGGTATTTGCTCGATGTCTGTATGACTGTCATATGTTGATTTATGCTCGCTTGATGCTGGTTATGCTTTGACAATCAGTGGTTGACTTAGTGCATTGATTTTGCCTACAGTTTGCTCTCATTGTACCTGGTTGTAATTTAGTACAGCAAGCAGTTATGCATGGACTGATGTGGAATTTTCATGCTGAATCATTTTGATTTTATGTACTTTTGATGGTACTTGGTGGGAAGCATCATTAGCTATCAGTTCGTGGTCATTTCACCTTTGTTTTGGTGGTATTTTGGTTGTTTACAGTAGAAAACAACAAGTAGTTTCAACTGTCTCCACTGTTTTGGACTGCATTATGGGTTCTTCTTCCACTAACAGTGCTATCTTCAACATCACTAAGCTTGATGGTACGAATTATGCCTATTGGAAGAGCCAAGTTTGGCAGGTATTGGTGCAGAAATCGTAGATAAAGCCACTAAGGATGCATGACGAGCAAACAACAAGTAGTTTTGAACCGTCTGCACTGTTTTGGACTGCATTATGGGTTCTTCTTCCAACTGACAGTGCTATCTTCAACATCACTAAGCTTGATGGTACGAATTATGTCTATTGGAAGAGCCAAGTTTGGCAGGTATTGGTGTAGAAATTGCAAATAAAGCCATTAAGGATGCATGATGAGCAGCCTGAAACTATGACTGATGATGAATGAGATAAGCTTAATGAGTTATGAAAGTCCACCCTCACCTTGTCTCTCACTGAACAGGTGCATTACAATGTTGTTGAGGAAGTACAGAGTGCTTGGCAGCTTTGGGATAAAATTAAGAACCTCTATGACAAGAAAAGTACAGCAAGTTAGATGTATTGGCTAAAGTAGCTTATGGACCTACACATGAAGGAGAATATGACAATGTCTGCTCATTTGAGCTAGTTCCATGCTATTCTCAAGAACTTGACTTCGTAGGGTATTACCTTTATAAATGAGGTTAGTCCATTGTTTTTGCTTTGGACTCTAAGTGAGTCATGGGATGTATTCTACACTGCCTTATGTGCTCCTGCTACTATTTTGAACTTGCTTAATGTAGAGAGTGCTCTTTTGTCGGAAGAGATGAACCGTAAGAACTTGGATGTCTCTCGTGTGCCGCATGCTTTGACTGTTAGAGGCAGAGATGGCAATGGCAAGAATGACCATGGGAATGGCCGTGGCAGAGACTCGTAGAAGTTCTAGGTCTAAGTTGCGTGGTAAGTTGCGTGGCAAGTCTCGTCGGAGAAATGCTACTGTGACATGTCATCATTGCGGCAAGAAGGGTCATAATACGCCCACAATGTCGTGAGTTGCACAATGAGAAGTGCAAAGAGAAGGGGAAAGACAATATACAGGAAAAATCCTCTGATCTCGTAGCATTATGCATGTGAAATCCAGTGTGAAAATAGAGGAGATAAATGTCATGCGGACTGATGACTTTGATGGGGAGTACATACTTGCAGCTAGTTCTTGTGATTCTACGTTGTTGACTGATGTTTACTCTATGTATGCCCAGTGTTGGCTTTTGGATTCTGGTACTTCATTTCATGTTACACCATGCTGTGAGTAGTTCCACTCCTACCGCATTGTCTTTGGTTTAGTTCGCTTGGGTGATGACATGCCACTTGCTATTGTTGGCATTGGGGATGTACGGCTGCAGTTCTCTACTAGCAGTACTTTTCTATTACAGGATGTACGTCATGCACCTGTGCTTACATGCAGTCTTATGTCTACAGGGCAACTTGATGATGCTGAGTTTCATGTTTCATTTGGGGATTCTGCCTGGATGATCATCTGTGGCAAACTTGTGCTTCCTAGAGGTGCCAAAGCTAGCAGCATCTATCCTCTTGTAGTTGGTGGGTCCTCTGTTGACCATGTTTTGTCAGTGGGTTCCATCCCACATGTATCTCTTTGGCATGCTCGTTTGGGCCATATGTCCTTGAAGGGAATGAAAATACTTTCTGGTTTTTACAGTACTTACCGTCTGTTGACTATGCATGCTTTGATTCATGTGAACATTTTCTTTATGGGCAGACAGACTAGGAATACACATAAGACGTCTTGTAGGACATGCATGAGTGAGCCCTTGGCATAGGTACATTCAGATGTCTGTGGGCTCATGCCTTGTCAATCTATGGGTGGTGCAAAGTATTTTGTGACGTTCATTGACGATTTTTTGCATAAAGTCTGGGCTTACCCCATTAAGCTTAAGCCAGATGTCTTGGCTATATTTCAGAGATGACTTGCATTTGTTGAGAACCAGATTGGGCATAGACTGAAATGCCTTAGGACTGACAATGGGGGAGAATATGTGTCATGTGCTTTTGAGTAACTATGTGACGAGAGGGGTATTAAGCGTCAGTTGACCGCCCCCTATACCCCACCCAAGAATGGTTTGGTTGAGGAGATGAATAAAACCATCCAAGAGAGTGTATGCAAGATGCTTAGCCATGCGGGCTTACCACAGAGCTTTTGGGCTGAGGTAGTCAATACAGTTGTGTATGTCATAAATAGATCACCTTCCAGTGGTTTGGATTTCCAGGTTGTAGAGGAGGTATGGACTAGGAAACCTCTGTCTTATGCGCATCTACGTGTGTTTGGATGTGAAGCATTCTACCATGTGCTAAAAGACAAGTGCACTAAGTTGGATCCTAAGAGTGTCAAATGTATTTTCCTTGGCTATAGGGATGCATACAAGATGGGTTACTGCCTCTAGGATCCGCAAGCGCGAAAAGTCATCCGCAGTCATGATGTAGTCTTCCATGAAGACAAGATGCATTGGTAGCCTGAGAAGGTGGTAGAGATACGCAGGGTTATATTCCAGGAGGAGCCACGCGCTCTTGCATAGCCAGTTGGGCAGCATGCAACAATAGTTGGTACACATGGCTAGGGTGTTGGACTAGCCACAGAGCCTGCCATGAGACGATCTACTAGAGATAGACGTCCACTTGATAGGTTTAAGCCCTTGATGCATTATGTCTTGGTCACCTATGATGAGGCTATGCGCATGGGTGATATTCACTCATGGGAGAAGGCTATGTAGTCGAAGATAGACTGCTTGCATAAGAATATGACTTGGGATTTGGTTGCATTGCCTCAGGGCAAGAAGGATTTGCCATGCAAATGGGTGTACAAGCTGAAAAGTACCCCCTAGAAATCCCAAGCCGGCTTATAAGGCAAGACTTGTTGCTAAGGGTTTTAAACAGGAGCATGAAGTTGACTTTGATGAAGTCTTTCCTCCTGTGGTCAAGATGACTACCCTACACTTGGTTTTGGCCTTAGTCGTGCGGCTAGACTTGGATATGTATCAAATGCATGTCAAGACTTCATTCTTGCATGGGGATTTGCATGATGAGATATACATGGAGTAGCCTAAGGGCTTTGCAGAACCTGGCAAGGAGCACCTGTGCAAATTGAAGAAAAGTCTTTATGACTTGAAGCAGGCACCTAGGAAGTGGCATCATAAGTTTGATGCCTTTATGCAGTCACAGGGCCACAACAGGAGTGCTATGGATTCATGTCTTTACAAAAGAAAGCAGGTGATGGCTCCTTTCTTATTTTGGTACTTTATGTGGATGATATGCTGATAGCAGGGAAATCTGATGATGAGTTGGATGCTCTTAAATCTAAGCTGAAAACGAGCTTTGAGATGAAGGATTTGGGACAAGCCTCTCACATTCTTGGTATGCGCATTAAGCGTGACAGGCATCAGGGGGACAGCTTAACCTCTCCCAAAGGGAGTATATTCATAAAGTCCTTGAGCATTTCCGCATGTAAGACATGAAGCCTATTGGCTGTCCATTACCTTCTTATGCAAAGGTATCATAGGCCGATTGTCCGCAGATGAATGAGTAGAGGGCCAAGATGGCCAAGATCCCTTATGCATCAGCTGTGGGCAGTTTGATGGATGCCATGATAGCCACTCGTCTAGATATTGCCTTTGTAGTTGGTGTTGTGGCGCGCTATATGGCTACACCTGGCAAGAAGCATTGGGATGCCGTGAAGGGCATCATGAGATACCTGAAGGGCATAAGAAATATGTGTATTTGTTATAGCAGCCAGGATACAGGAGTTGTGGGCTACACAGACTCCGATTATGTAGGACATGCAGATAGTAGGAAGTCCACTTCTAGGTATGTCTTCACCTATGCTTGAGGTGTTGTTTCTTGGATGTCTAGGGTTCAAAAGTGTACGACTCTCTCTAGCACTGAGGCCGAGTATGTTGTGGCCATTGAGGCTTGCAAGGAGGGCATATGGTTGGGCCGTTTGGTTCATGACCTTGGGATTGATGCTACACCTACGCTGCATTTAGATTCTATGAGTGCTATTGAGCTAGCCAAGAATTCGATCTTCCATGCGAAGACAAAACATATTGAGGTGAGGTATCACTTCATACGTGGGGTCATGGAGGATAAGTCAGTGGACCTTGTCAAGATCTCCACTGACAAAAATCTTGCAAATCTGCTCACGAAAAGCCTCACTACTAAGCGCTTTGCCTTCCTTAGGAGATTGATGGGCATTGGATGAGATGACGTTTTTCCTCATCCTGTTGTACATGTGTATATTGTATTGTCTTTTCCTTTTCTTTTCACTCCTCACTGGGGCAGATTTGCCTTTAAGTGGGAGGTTGTTGGGGGTAAATGCGCCTCTGCCTAGTCGCATGTGTATTACTACAATGACAATACCCACCACTGCACACTGCAGGTGGCAGGCGCCCATCACCGTCACTTTATTCTTTATTCTTTTAGTGACATTTTGAATAAAGGAAGGCCCGGTCAGACATTGTGATTGTTGGAGTTCCCATTTGTGTCTCTCTCTTTTCTTGCTCTTGCTCTTCGCCATAGCTCACTTCCAAGCAAGCTTCGATCCTTCTCACCTTTCACATGGATAATAGGGTCGCTGAAGTTGGTGGTGGGGCCTTTGGTTGTACCTGGAAAGAAAATAAAGGTGCATTATGTGTGGGTGTGTCCTAGTGTCATGTGGTGCATTGTGCGCACGCTAATGGGATGGAGCTGAGGGTGACACGTCTAACCACAAGCGAGTGTTACCTCCCTGGGTATGTCGTGGCCTTGATGGCTGTAAGCGGGAGGTTGGGGATCAAAATGAGGCTAGCAAGTTAGGAATGGAGCCGGCCGACCGAGGCCATCGGATGCACCTAGCTTGAGGACCCCTAGGTGCAGTGGCTGTGGTGGATGTGCAACTTGCGATGGTGGCGACGTATGATATCTTTTCCATTTTCTCTTCCTTTTTTTCTTCTTCTTTTTCTTTTTGTTATCTTTTAAAAAAATATAATAATAATAATAATAATAAAGTTACATAGTTGTGACAGAAGTTTAATCTTCATCATCGAAGTGAGGTGGAGAAGGGGCCTTAATAGATTTATTAAGGAATCAACGGCTTTGGAGGTACCCCTTGTTTAGACGGACTTGAAGGATGGTGGTGGAGAGGAATGGATGATTGTAGTGGGTGAAGCAGCTATCATTCATATCCTCTAGTAGAGCCAAGAAAAATAAAGGCAATAGAGCGGCTCGCGTCATTAGCTGAGCCATCATGCAACTGTCTATAGCGTTAGGATCAAAATGGAGCACTGGGAGGTTGCGCTCCTGCAGGGTGGGGTCTTGCCTAAAGTCCTAAGAAATCTAAGGTAATTACAAGTGGCAATAAAGGCAGGGTCAGGGCATGAAGAGAATTGGTTAGTGAATTGGATTAGAGTATCATACAAGTTTTGTGACGTGAAGACAAGGGCATCTTCATATGTAGTATAATGAGGATTATAGATTATAGGGGAAGTCATAAGGCCATGGCCTAGAGTCAAAATCTCCCACTCTTCGAGGGTAGGCATAAAGGTAGGTTGTTCTGCTTAGGGTTGAGTGTTACAAAAGGCAATCCAAGTGTCCAGGTTAGTGTCCAGTCTCTTCCTCTCCATGTAGGTTGACATTCGTAGCCGGGCACAAATCGTGGTACTTCAAAAACTTTATTTTTCCAAAATTGGCATCTTATGTGGCCCATAATGTGGGGTTCTGCTCTCTCTCCTCCATCCATCTTTGTCAGAGATTGCTTGTGATGTTAATCACCTCCTCCACCACCTTGATAGGCAACACTCTATGCAGGATGGTGGGGAATTGGAAGTTTGAGGTCGAAGGGGGTCCTGGTCATTTCTTGCCTCTCCCAAATTATGAGGTCAGTGTGAAAGCTTGTTGGGGTGTCATTCAACATGGTGAGATAGGTGCATGGGGTGCCCTCATTCCCCTAGCATTCCATTTTCTCCTTGTCTCCTCCACCATTTTCTTTCTTCTTTCTCTTAGTGTTGCCTTTCTTTCTGTGGAGGAATCTGCATGTTGTTGCTCTTCAAGCCTCAGGGAAAGAGGCGGTGGGACAAGCTCATCTTCATGTGGTTCCATTTCAAAAGTTCACGTCCACCTCCCTCTTGTTGCTCCTCTTTGAGAAATCTGTGTGTGTCCACTTTTTATGAGGTTAGGCCTGCCAATAGGAGATATTGGCATTGTTTTTCAAAGCTTTGGCCAACTCCACTAGGTTGTGTTAGCATTTGCAGTCCAGCCTTTAGTGCCCTACGAGCCATTCCCAATTTCTTTTTCATTGCCTCCATGGACTCTCCCTCCTCTGCCTAGGTGACGTCCAATAGGGTTTCTAGGAAGGCATGTTGTTGGGTGTGGAAGCTCACTTGGGCAGCCTCCGCTCTGCTTTCGGTAAGTATCTTTTCTTTTTCTGCTTGAGTGAGGCAACATGCCAAAGATTTCACCCTTTTTTCATTCTGATTGGCCCATTATTTCGCCCTCTTGTCCATGTCTTCAAGGATTTTCCCCTGCCTCTAGGCCAACACTATCAGCCTTTGTTCTTGGTCTTCCATTTCTGCCCTTAGCTATTGCTTCTCTTCCTGTGCCGAGGTAGCCTTTTGGGTTAGTCTCTCCATCTCTGTTTCATACCTGTGAGCTCTTTCCTCCCTCAACTCCTCCAGCTCTTTTATGGCTCTAGTGAGTTTCTCCATTTGAGCTTGCAGACCTTCGTAGAGTGCCACAATCTCTTCATTGTGCTACTGTAGGCATTGTGTGGCCTTGGTTTCTCTGTTTAAGAACACCTGCCACATTCAGATCCTGTCTCTTCCTTAGCTTGTAGATGCTCTTTCAGGTCATTGACTTCCCTTTGGGCCATGGACATCTGGTGTGTTCTCTCTAGCTGGAATGCCGCCATGACCTCCTTTTTAGCTTCAAGCTTTGCTACCATGCTCCTTGGCTCTCTATAGTTGAGAGAGGAGCTCTTTGACATACTCATCATATTCTTCAGGTGGCCTCTCTGTTGTGAGGACAGAGGTTATAGAGCCTGCCACCTTTTGCTTCTTAGGGTCGCGCCTCAACTCGGCGTCTGATGTAGCCGGTCTTTTGGTCCCTACCAAGAGGGTCCCTTCTCCTTCTCCTAGGTTCATTTCCTTATTTACAAAGTACTGGACCCAAGCCATTAGGTTGCTAGCATCCACTTGGGTCGTAGAATTGGGAGTGGAGATGGTGGTGGTGGTAGCGGATGTCAGGAGGGCAAGGATGGGGGTGATCGGAGCCTTGCCCTGGCGTTCTTGCACTGCAGGTGGCACGAACTTGGGCACATAGGCACTTGAGCTTGGCCTTTCATTTGTGATGGTGCTTGCGGGTTCTGACTCATCGTACATGGACTGGTGCTCAATGGACCTACATGTGGCAAGGGCCATGTCGTTCTCCTCTTTTTTCCTCAGATCCTCCTCCTCCTCTTCTTGCTTTTTCTTTCTCTCCTCCTCGGCCCGTTTGGACTCCCTCGAGGCCCTTTGCAAGTCTGCCCTTTCTTGTTTCCTCCTCTCCTCTTTATTCTTGTGCAGTTTTCTTCTTTGTCTTCCTAGCCTCTCTCCGGCTAGTTTGCTCTTCATGTTCCTTGCCCTCTTCCTCTTCACTCAGCGCCCTTTCACTAGACTGTGCCTCTCATTTTTGGTGGGTGGTGACCTGCTTGGTGTTTTGTCCACCCCTTCTTCTCCTTCTTCTTGCTCATGTCCCAGGGCTTCCTTGATGATCATAATGAATTCAATGGTCGCAACCTTTGAAGATGACGCTTTCCTTTTAGCCTTGGTGGGGCAGGAGATTCTCCTTCAACAGGCTGCCCTCTCATTGACAAGGCTTTTGCTGAGGTCTCAATGGTCTTCCTCACAAACCTGTTGAGGTTGACGTCATCCAGCGACCTTGCTATGACACTCTCTAGCCGGGGGACGTTGATGCGACTCATTATGGAGTTGTATCTTTGGTTAGAAAATAGCGCGTGCACCATCTTGGCTTGGAGTTGGATTTCAGGATTAGGAATATCTGCCGAGCTGATGCCTTCATTGGTGTGGTCTTTTACCTTGTCCATTGCTAGTAAGGCATATATATCTCTTTTCAACTTCCTTTCTACTTTGTTTACCAGGCTTAATGCCTTTTCCAGTAGCTTTGGGGTCAATTCGATCTGCACTTGGCAAGTTTCTCCCCCTCATGCACATTATGGTGCCGCAGTTTCTATGGAAAGTCCTCAGGAACTTTGCGCAGTGGAAGTAGGCCATTCCTTGGCACATTGCTTCCATGTATTTCGGCAGGCTGCATTGCTTGATGATCTGCCTTACCGCCCATTCTTCAATGGCCACATCATCTAGGTTGAAGATATGCCCGAATTTGAACTGGTTAAAGGCTCGCATTTCAACCAAAAGTCCATATTTTGCTTGTTCAGAAGGTTATCCACAGCCATGATGTTGTATTTCATTGAGGATATGGTGCATAAGTAGCATGAGTAGGTGGTTGAGATAGATTGGGTAATCTTTTAGTAGGAGCCTCCTCCTACAATACAACTCATGTTATATAGGGTCATGATAGATTCTGTATATCTAATATCATGATCTTGCATAACAGGCAGATCCTAGGCTATTGGAGCACCTGTTGGGGGTAAAGGAACCTCCGCCTCTAGCCGCCCGTGTATTACTACATTGATAGTACCCGCCACTGCACACTGTAGGTGGCATGCGCCCGTCACCATCACGTTATTATTTATTCTTTTAGTGACAGTTTGAATAAAGGAAGGCCCAGTGTTGTGACACTACACGTCTACCACTGTCAACCTGAGGGCGGAGTTTTTTGCCAGGATTTTGAACTCTTTAGTCAGCATCATTATGAGTTTATTTTCCATCGTGTGTATCTTTTGTGTTTGCATTTGCATACATGTAGTTAGGCTAGACACAATTTCTTCAATGCATTCATAATTTTTTGTGTTGGAGCATTGCTCAATTGGTTCCATTGCATGGATCCAACATTGCAAAATTTCTCGAATCATGAGTGGATGAGCACAAAGATATGTTTCAAAGCATATTTCCTTGTTAGGGCACAATGCATGATGTAAGGTAGGAAGTGAAGACAGTGTAGCTTCTTTGGATACAACTCTTCCTAGCACAATCAATAGAGACTAATGGGACACCACTACGTTGTGTGGGAAGTCTTCAAGTTTAATGTCAATTGAAGCTAGAATTTCTATGTAGATATCTCCCGTTTACCGCAAACAAAGATGCTGTAACTTGTGGAATCTCATGTAACAAATGTTTCCACAATAAGTCTCCAAAATGAGAGGATCATTGCCTCCTCTTTCAGGATGTTCCCTTCATAAACTCTCTTAAACACTCTTCTCTTGTCATGGAAATTCATAGGAAATTATGTTTTGAAGAAAAGCAATGTTAGTCACTCAAGCAAAACTTGAATGCAAGTAGAGGAGGTTCACAAAAAGATCATAAACACAAGTTTTAGGATTCCTTTTATCCCTCATTTTACAAGTCTAACATGAATGAGAAATCAAAGGGACGGGATAAGGATAAAGAGGATAGTTTTTTATAAAGCCTTAGCTTTATTAAGAAAAGCCACAATGCTTTTCGGACCGTGTGTGGGAAAAGCCTTGCGGGTTCAATTAGAGAGGTTTTTTTTGGAACTGTCGTGCTATCTTGAGAGGACGCAACCTGCTGCAGAAAGGAACAAGGAGGAGGACAGAGAGCGCATCATCATCATAAGGGCAGGGACTGCAGCGTTATGATTGGAGAGAATTGTGAGTTTCCTAGTTGATGGTGGGCATCTACACAAGCAAGCAAGAGATCACAATGAGTTCAATGGATGAAGGAGCTTCAACTATAACAATTTATGATTTTCCATAGATCCAACAATGTGTAACCAAGGCAAGCTACATTGAGGAGGAGGAAGTGAAAATACCAACTTGCTGAATAGGCACTTACATGCCATTGATTGAGCTTTCGGATTGTGAGCACCATTGCATCAGGAGGGAGCAAAAACTACCAACTTGTGAATATGATCTCACATGCCTTCTTGGACTGTAGCTCAAGCAAGTTCGCACGTCGATGCTCTCTACACAAACATACTGTATGACTTCTGTGGCCACAATGATAGCGAGTTCAAATTTTTGAGTTGGGGCTCCGATCCTACCTCTATAGGAGGCGAGTTCGTTGTAGTTCTCTCTTGCCAAGATCAAGGAGGTGCATAATCTTTTCAATAGAGAGAGCGGTAGTCTTATCAGATCCAAATCCTTCAGAGGGCGGGCCTGCCATCAGGTGTTTTCTCCCTTGCAATAAGACTAGTCGTACCACTATCACAAAGGCGCCTCCGATGATTCCTACCGATGTCACCACATAGCTGGAATCTTACTATCATGCCACCATTACTAAAATGCCTACCAACTTGCCTGTTGTCGAGACAGGGGAACCACAGAAAATTCAAGTGGAGGAAAGGGCTTCACAATTTTTGCGTTTTGGCAGATCGAAGCTATCTACTTGTAGGAAGGAGTAGCAAGCCTGTTTTGATGACTTGATAATAGCCGAAAAATCTTGACTTATATTTCCAAGAACTGTGACTAATGATGAGAGTGAAGCATAGACGGTCTGAGACTATAGGAGAAGAAGGGGGTTATTTCCCCTCGAGGGATCGTGCAGCAATCTAGAAGCATGCCGGAAGGGCGATTTATTACAAGGAAGCTAGCAGCAAGCCCAAGCAAGTTTGAATGACTACATGGCTTCTTCCAATTTACCTTGATCACTAGTGTATATGAATCTTCTACTCCACGTATTTGCCTTAAGTTGAGTATTCTTCATCATCCTTTGCTCCCATCTTGCAAAGCATCCTTGTGACGAGTGACATTCATGAACTCCCGTGCGACACCGGTCACACATTGTGATTGTTGGAGTTTCCATTTTGTGACTCTCTCTTTCTTGCTCTTGCTCTCCTGCCATAGCTCTTCCAAGCAAGATTCGATCCCTCTCACCTTTCAACTAGTTTCTATTGATTACCTACACTCATTGGGTCTCCTTCCCGGCAACCATAGCCAACTCTCTCAAGCTCCCGTCACTTCTCAGCTTCGCGAGCACCTACCCGATCCCTTTGGGCATCCTCAGGGCATTGCATCAAAGGTATTTCTTCATTTGTTTTAGGGTTTCATTGAGCTCACAGGTTCACAACAGGGTTTGAGCTTGTGGCAGCCATTGGAGAGCTTGGTTGCTTACCTAGCTTGAATTGTGGCCTTCTTTGGTCCCTTGGCAACCACCATAAAGCTTGTGGTAGCCCCAACCCCCTACAGGCAGCCCATGCAGATTTGCACCATTCTGCCTAATGCATTTATAGCACATGATCAATTGTTTGATCTCCTCCAACTCATCTTAGTCATTGGCAGCCTCATTTGGGCACTATACACTAACTTTATGCTTGGCATTTGATCTCGAGCCTTGGCATTGAGCATTGATGTGATTTACTTCACATTTGGTATTGTTATACATAGTTTACAGGCAGCCCACAATAGTGCTACATTAGCATTTTATGTCTGGACCACTTTGGCATTGACATTGGTTGCCTAGAGCTTACTTTGATTATTTCTTGACTTGCCAGAGTTACAGTTTGGATGTACTTGATGTCAATGTATGCTATGTATGGATGCTACACGGCCTACATGCTTCGGATGTCTCATTGATGCTTGATCTTAGACACTTGTCATCACTGGTGCACTCTTACATGCTTTGTTCGAGCTTTCTTGCTTGACACTTACGACTTTTGTACTAGTGGGAGCATCTTTGGATGCTTGACAGACATTGAGCAGGCAGCGTATGATATTGACCACCTTTTATACTTGAGACGACTGGGATTTTTTTCACTTTGGATGATGGTTGGCTTCTACTTTTTGATCCACTGTACTTGCTTACGAGCTGAGTTGGGTCTGTTTTCTATGAGCTGACACCCACTTGTGTCAAGTCTTGGCAGTGGCGGGTACATTTTGCTCCATTGATTGGGGGTGTACCGACTCACTGGCAGATGATTGTATGACATGTTTGGGTGTTGGTTTCATGATTATTGACTATCATATGCCTATGCTATGCATGCATAATGTTGGTTTTGGACTTGGCAGTATTTGGTTGACTTGGGATTCGCTTTTGGCATTGTTAGCTCTCATTTTCATAGACCTATAATTTATTATAGCAAGCATTTATGTATGGACTAACGTGGAATTTCTCATGCTGAATCATCTTGATTTTATGTACTTTCGATGGTACTTGGTGGGCAGCAACATTAGCTATCAGTTTGTGGTCATTTTGCCTTGGTTTTGTTGGTATTTTGGCTGTTTACATCAGAAAACAAAAAGCCGTTTTTGAACTATTTGCACCATTTTGGACTACATTATGGCATCTTCTTCCATTGACAATGCTATCTTCAGCATCACTAAAGCTTCATGGTACGAATTATGCCTATTGGAAGAGCCAATTTTGGCAGGTATTGGTGTAGAAATCACAAATAAAACCACTAAGGTTGCATGGAGAGCAGCCTGAAACTATGATTAATGATGAATGGATGGAGCTTGATGAGTTATGCAAGTCCACCCTCATCTTGTCTCACACTGAATAGGTACATTACAATGTGGTTGAGGGAGCAGAGAGTGCTTGGAAAACTTGGGATAAGATTAAGAACCTTATGACATGAAAAGTCCAGCAAGTCAGATGTATTGGTTGAAGCAACTTATGGACCTGCACATGAAGGAGAATATGATGATGTTTGCTCATTTGAGCCAGTTCCATGCTATTCTCAAGAACTTGACTTCACAGGGCATTACCTTCAATGATGAGGTACTGCATTGTTTTTTCTTGGGACTCTGAGTGAGTCATGGGATGTATTCTGCACTACCGTATGTGCTCTTGCTACTATTTTGAACTTGCCTGATGTAAAGAGTGCTCTTCTGTAGGAAGAGATCAACTGTAAGAACTTGGATGTCTCTCGTGTGCCGCATGCTTTGATTGTTAGAGGCAGAGATGGTAATGGCAAGAATGATTGTGGAAATGGCCCTAGCAGAGACTCACAAAAGTCTAGGTCTAGGTTGCGTGGTAAGTCGCGTAGCAAGTCTCATGGGAGAAATGCTACTGTGACATGTCATCATTGCGGCAAGAAGGGTTATATACGCCCACAGTCTCATGAGTTGTGCAATGAGAAGTGCAAAGAGAAGGGGAAAGACAATGTACAGGAAAAGTCCTATGATCGCAGCATTGTGCCTACGAAATCCAATGCGAAAATCGAGGAGATAAATGTCATGCAGATTGATGGCTCTGATGGAGAGTATATACTTGCAACTAGTTTTTGTGATGCTTTGCCGTTGACCAAGGTTCACTTTATGTATGCGTAGTGTTGGCTTTTGGATTTTGGTGCTTCATTTGGTGTTACACCATGCTGTGAGTGGTTCCACTTCTATCAACTGTCTTTGGTTCAGTTTGCTTGGGTGATAATAGGTCACTTGCTATTGTTGGCATTGGGGATGTACGATTGCAGTCCCCTACTGGCAATACTTTTTTGTTATAGGATGTACATCATGTACATACTCTTACACACAGTGTTATGTTTGCTAGGAATACGCATAAGAAGTCAAGTAGGACACACATGAGTGAGCCCTTGGCATTGGTACATTCGGATGTTTGTGGGCCATGCCTTGTCAGTCTATGGGTGGTGCAAAGTATTTTGTAACATTTATTGACTATTTTTTGCATAAATTCTAGGCTTATCCCATTAAGCTTAAGTCAGATGTCTTGGCTGTGTTTCGGAGATGGCTTGCATTGGTTGAGAACTAGATTGGACATAGACTGAAATGTCTTAGAATTGACAATGGGGGAGAATATGTGTCACGTGCCTTTGAGCAGGTATGTGACGAGAGGGGTATTAAGCGTCAATTGACCGCCCGTATACACCACCCCATAATAGTTTGGCTGAGCGGATGAATAGAACTATCCAGGAGCATGTATGCAATATGCTTAGCCATACATGCCTACCACAGAGATTTTGGGCTGAGACAACCAGTATAGCTGTGCATATCATAAATAGATCACCTTCCAGTGGTTTGGTTTTTCAGGCTGCAAAGGAGGTATGGACTGGGAAACCTTCGTCTTATGCGCATATACATGTCTTTGGATGTGAGGCATACTGCCATGTGCCCAAAGAAAAGCATAGTAAGCTAGATCCTAAAAGTGTCAAATGCATTTTCCTTGGCTATGGAGATGCAGGCGAGATGGGTTACTGCCTCTGGGATTTGTAGGTGTGGAAAGTCATCCGCAGCCATGATGTAGTCTTCCATGAAGATAAGATGCATAGGTAGCCTGAGAAGGTGGTAGAGATATGCAGGTTTATATTCCAAGAGAAGCCACATGCTCCTACATAGCCAATTACACATCCTTACAGTAGTACTTGGTACACATGGCCAAGGTATTGGACAGGATGCTAGACATACATCAAAGCCTGCAGTCAGACGGTCTACTAGAGATAGACATCCGCCTCTTAGATTTGAGCCCTTGATGTATTATGTCTTGGTTACAGATGTAAGAGAGTCTCTCACTTATGATGAGGCTATGGGTAGGGGTGACAATCACTCCTAGGAGAGGGCTGTGCAATTTGAAATGGACTCCCTGCATAAGAATATGACTTGGGATTATGTTGCATTGCCTAAGGGCAAGAAGGCTTTGCCGTGCAAATGAGTGTACAGGCTGAAAAGTATCCCTGGACACTCCAAGCTAGCTTATAAGGCAAGACTTGTTGCTAAGGGTTTTAAACAGGAGCATGGAGTTGACTTTGATGAAGACTTTTCTCCTGTGGTCAAGATGACCACCCTACGCTTGGTTTTTGCCTTAGTCACGTAGCTTGACTTGGACATGTATTAGATGGATGTCAAGACTTCATTCTTGCATGGGGATTTACAATGACGAGATTTACATGGAGCAGCCCAAGGGCTTTGCAAAACCTTGCAGGGAGCACCTAGTGTGCAAATTGAAAAAAAGACTTTATGGCTTGAAGCAGGCACCTAGGGAGTGGTATCATAAGTTTGATGCCTTTATGTAGTCACAAGGCTACATCAGGAGTGCTATGGATCTATGTCTTTACACGAAGAAAGCCCATGCTAGCTCATTGATTATTTTGGTCCTTTATGTGGATGATATGCTAATAGTAGGGAAAGCTCATGATGAGCTGGATGCTCTTAAATCTATACTGAAGAAGAGCTTCGAGATGAAGGATTTGGGACAAGCCTCTCACATTCTTGGTATGCACATTAAGCGCGACAGGCATCAGGGGGACTACTCTACCTCTCCCAAAGGGAGTATATTCATAAAGTCCTTGAGTGTTTTCGCATGCAGGACATGAAGCCTATTGGCTATCGATTACCTTCTTATGTGAAAGTATCACAGGTTGATGGTCCGCAGTCAGATGAGTAGAGGGCCGAGATGGCCAAGATCCCTTATGCATTAGCCATGGGTACTTTGATGTATGCCATGATAGCCACTTATCTAGATATTGCCTTTGTAGTTGGTGTTGTGGCACGCTATATTGCTACACCTGGCAAGAAGGATTGGGATGCCGTGAAGGGTATCATGAGATACTTGAAGGGCACAGCAGATATGTGCATTTGCTATGGCAGCCAGGATACATGAGTTGTGAGGTACACAGACTTTGATTATGCAGGACATGCAGATAGTAGAAAGTTCACTTCTGGCTATATATGCACTTATATTGAAGGTGTTGTCTCTTGGATCTCCAGGGTTCAGAAGTGTACGGCTCTCTCTACCCCACTGAGGCAAAGTATGTTGTAGCCATTTAGGCTTGCAAGGAGGCCATATGGTTGGGCCGTTTGGTTCACGACCTTGGGATGATACTATACTTACGCTGCATTTGGATTCTACGAGTGCTATTTAGCTAGCCAATAATCCGATCTTCTATGCAAAGACAAAACACATTGAGGTGAGGTATCAGTTCATATGTGGGGTCGTGGAGGATAGGTTTGTTGACCTTGTCAAGATCTCCACTGTTTAAATCTTGTAGATTTGCTCACGAAAAGCCTCACTACTAAGCACTTTGCCTTCCTTAGGAGATTGATGGGCATTGGATGAGATGACATTTTTCCTCATCCTATTGATTGTACCGTCTTTTCCTTTTTCCTTTCACCCCTCACTAGGGCAGATTTACCTTTAAGTGGGAGGTTGTTAGGGGTAAAGGTGCCTCCACCTAGTCGCCCATATATTACTACACTACAGAACCCGCCACTACACATTGCAGGTGGCGGGCGCCCATCACCGTCACTTTATTCTTTATTCTTTTAGTGACAGTTTGAATAAAGAAAGGCCCGGTCACACATTGTGTATGGTTGTTGGAGTTCCCATTTTGTGTCACTCTCATTCTTGCTATTACTCTCCTACCTTAGCTCTTCCAAGTGAGCTTTGATCCCTTTCACCTTTCAGCACCTACTCAAGAGTTGTATGCTCCAATACCCTAGGATCTGCGTGTTATGCAGTGATATAGAGAACAAGATCCACAGCAGCATGTTTGAGATGCTCTACTAGAGTCTCTCATCCTTGTAATCATTTTGAGTACTCTATGGATTATGTTATGGTGAAGGATTTTGGTGAGCCCCTTGCTTATGAGAAGTCCATGTGCACAAGTGATAGTCACTCTTGGAAGAGGGCCATGTAGTCTGAGTATGATTCACTGTAGAAAAACCATACATAGGATTTGGTTCCTTTGCCCAATGGGAAACATGCATGGCCATAAGTTTGATGCATTCATGTGATCACAATCTTACTCTAGCAGTGATACAAATCTGTATCTTTACACGAAAGAGGCTTGTGATAGTAGCCTTATTATCTTGGTACTTTATGTTGATGGCATGTTGATTGCTAGGAGAGCTCATGATGAGTTGGATGCTTTGAAGACTCTTCTCAAGAAGAGCTTTGAGATGAAGGATATGGGGCATGCTTGACACATACTTGGTATGCACATCACATGTGATTGCCTTAAGGGACTCCTATACTTATCCCAAGAGTACATATAGAAGGTACTTGAGTTGTTTCATATGTAGGGTGATAAACCTATTGGCTATCCTTTACCTTCTCATATGAAGGTCAATCAAGCAAATTGTCCCCGATCAGATGATGAGAAGGATGAGATGGCCAAGATCTTGTATGCATCCACAATTAGTTTGATCTTTGCCATGATAGCCACTCAATCTGACATAGCATTTTCAGTGGGAGTTGCGTCTTATTATATGGTGATGCCTGGATGGTGACATCAAGACATCATGAGATATTGTAAGGGCACTGTAAATATATGCATTTACTATGGTGGCTAGGATACTAGAGTCATGTGCCATGCTTACTCAAATTATGTAAGCCATGTAGATAGTATGAAGCCCACATTTGGCTATGTCTTCACTTTTGTTGAAGGTGCTACTTCTTGGATGTTTAGGGTGTAGAAATTCATGGCCCTATCTACTATCAAGGCTAAGTATATTGCAGCCATTCACGCTTGTAAGGAGGCCCTATGGTTAGGCCATCTGGTGTGGTAGATCTTGACATTGCTGGTGTAGAGGCGAGCACAAGCTCAATTGCCAAGACCCACTAATGGCTACCTCTCACATAGCCGATGCACTATCCCTCTCTACGAGTGTAGTGAGTTACCTTGATGCCCAATTGAGTTGCTTTCTCTCTCAAGCACTCTGATAGCTCCATGATTCTTGATGCAAGCTCAAGCATCCTCAAACCTCCACCTCTAAGCTCCATTCTCCATAACCACATGTGAGACAAGAGAAGAGAAGGGAAGAGAAGAGAAGAAGAAGAGAGGAGATCGTGAAGAGCTTCACCTCCTTGATCCCTCACCCTCACAAATTCACTACCTCATACTCTCACACTCCCTCCCTCAAGCACACACAAGCAAGCAAAGAGAAGAGAAGGAGAGAAGAAGAAAAGTCCACTTTGCCACACACCAAAGAATGAGCTCTCATTTATCTTTTGAACTTTATATACAAAGCCCTAAATCCCAATTGGGCAGTCATCCCCTTTTTATATAGCCGGCTATAGCCTAGGCCCTTTTTTCCATTGTTCTCCTATCTTCCTATCTTCCTTCCTACCGCCCATCTACATTTACAATTTGCACAGGTCAGGACCTCGTGTTCTTAAAATAAATCACGATGCGCCTAGCGCTCTTTTATAAAAGTATTGACTTGTGTTTTTTCTTGAGCGCCTCTCCTTGATTTAGGAAATTTTCACACTTCTTATGTTTTCCGATTTTTCTTGGCATGCCTTCATTCTCCATTCCCCTTTTGCCTTGGGTTTGTCTTTTGCTTTAGATTTTCTGGATTTTCCACCTTGTTCGTTTCAGGGCTAACATTATCTCCCTCCTAGTTGAGTGCCAGTCCCATGGCACTTGTTGGGTGGTGAGTCGGACTATGCTATTGGAGTAGCCAAGTGGCTTTTTGAGTTTGTGTACAAGCCGTGTAAGGAGGTGTGTTGGAGGGATTTATGGAACGCTGGTGTTGGTGGGATTTATGGAACTGAAAGGCCATTGTGTTGGATATGATCCCTAGGGTTGGAGGGATTATGGACATATTGGAGGGATTTTGGGAGCTAAAAGGCCCTTGCGTTGGATATGATCCCTGGTGTTGGAGAGAGGTTGAGGGGCGGGTCCATCTTTGAAACTAAAAATGATGCTAGATGGATCCATCATTTGACTCTCTGTGACTGAGTTGCGCTATTCCCCATGAGATCCTTCATTTACTTTTTGATTGTGTCTGTTGCATCCGTCCCTTGGTTGGTTGTGCTTTGCCTGATGGCACATGGTGTAGGATGGGAAGGGCATTGCATGGTGTTGGGGGTAAATGTGCCTCTGCCTAGCCACCCGCGTATTACTACACTGAGAGTACCCGCCACTGCACACTGTAGGTGGTGGGCACCCGTCACCATCACTTTATTCTTTATTCTTTTAGTGACAGTTTGAATAAAGGAAGGCTCGATCACACATTGTGACAGTTGGAGTTCCCATTTATGTGTCTCTCTCTTCTTGCTCTTGCTCTTCATCATAGCTCACTTCCAAGGAAGCTTCGATCCTTCTCACCTTTCAACTGGTATCATAGCAAGGCTTCCCGACTGCCTAACCTTGGTTCGTGGAATTCCTAGCTTCCATTGAAATATCTACAACATTGGGTCTCCTTTCCGGCAGCCATAGCCGACCTTCCCCGAGCTCCCGTCACTCCCCGGCTTCCCAAGCACCTTCCCAGCCTATTGAGGCAACCTTAGGGCATTGCTATAGAGGTATTGAAGTGTTCTTTTAGTTCTTTTATTCAGTTCTCTGGTTGCAATCAATTAGGGTAGCCATAGCTCAAACCCTTGGAGCTTGTATCTTGCTCCCTCTTGCATTTGGGCACTTGAGGCTTGTTGTGTGCCTCCTTGGGAACCCCTTGGAGCCTCTAACCATTACCATTGAGGCCATTTTTTTGACATATCTGTGTAATTTTTTTGGTTGATCTGGAGAGCATACCACATGAGCACACCTACTCCTCAGTGATGGCTATGTCATGCTTATTCGGGCTTGGCAATGCACTTGGAAATGGTCTCTAACATGTATTGAAGCCTCCTTGATCATTGGCATGAGATTTGGGTCTGATTTGTACATTTCTAGGATTGTTTACAGCAACCCCATAGTCATGTTATGTAGAAGTAACATTGACATCTAATGCTATGCTTGTTTGGGCACTTCTACTTAACTGGTTTGGTACCTCTTGATGCCCAATTGTTTGGGCAATGCAAGGCACACATTATACCATCATTTTGGACTGATTTTCTTGCTAAAAATACTCAATTTTGAACATAAATCACTGATGTACAACAGTGGGATGAAGCCTATTACTTCATGTTTGGTTATGCACATTGGTTTCGGGCTATGTCTTTGGGATATGCAATGAATTATTGACCTTTGGGGTACGACATTGAGCTTGTCTTTGGTTTCGGATATTCATTTGAGCTTGAGCTTGGCTTTGGAATGCATTTGATGCTCTGTCTTGGATATACATATGGCATGATATTACCTATGTCTGACCAGTCTTGACATGCTTGGCCTATGCCACTACTACATGCTAGTTACATTGTTTGGAGCCGATTGCTACTAGTGCCTTGTCTTGGCTTGCATTTGGCTTCCTAGAACTTACTTGGGATATTTCTTGGCTTGTCAGAGTCGTATTTGGGATAGAGTTGATGTCTATGGATGCTCTAATTGGAGGCTACAAAGCTTATATTCTCATGATGTCTTATTGATGTCTTCTGTAGGACGGACCCATGGTCGCATCCACTGCACTTTCCTAGGGGTTGCTTTAGTTGTCTAATTACCTACCACATTTAGTTTGACAAGCAAAAATATCTTCCTTAATTAGCCAATTATTCACCAGTTTCTTCACATAACTTAAGCACTGACATAGAAAAACAATGTCAAGCAAGTTCCTTTTCAACATTTCATCTTTATTTATCAGTCTTTGGAATACATCATATAATCTAGCCCGAAGGCTAATCCATAATCCTCCTGAAGGTAATTCCATAATCCGCCCTAAGGCAATTCCAGCAATCCTCAAGGATCGCTATTTCAAGTTTCCGCCCGTAGACTAGTATTTGGGCCTCGAGATCTAATCTTGAGTCACATCGGCCTCTTGTGCAGGACCCGGAGGCAAGGGATTTACGGCCAGAGCCCCCCCTGGCCCCCAAGCATCCTCTTGCTCCAAGTAGCACCCAACGAGAGACCTCTTGCGGCGGGTTCGGTCCATGTACCCGGCGCGGATAACAACCCCCTTGGATAGGGTCAGGCAGACAGTCAAGGGTAACGGATGCTGCCTCTCCCTCTAGGCCTTCAACCTAAAGCATTAATTGTTTTTCTAACTTTAGTTCATTGAGAAAAGAAGTACAAATAGTGCTTCTAACTGTACAAACACAATCAATCCAGTGGTCGTTTGTTTGGCCAATTGCTAAGGTGTGAATCCTTCTCTCCGAATGCATCCAGCATTCGATCCGGGATCCCTTGCAACTTGGCAAGATCCCAAGGGTTTCGTAAGCTAA
Source organism: Lygodium microphyllum (assembly GCF_053477565.2). Lineage (NCBI taxonomy): Eukaryota > Viridiplantae > Streptophyta > Polypodiopsida > Schizaeales > Lygodiaceae > Lygodium > Lygodium microphyllum. Next base: position 93,601,689 of record NC_141160.1, read on the forward strand.
GTTGCTTGTTTACCCTTTTATCCTTGGATTAGGGTTTATACCCTGTTAACCCGAATTGACAAACACCTTAGGTTCCTTATATTAAGGTCAATAAATCCTGGACAAACCTCGTTGTCCTATCCTGATTGGTCAATTTCTTGCTAGGAAATACATAACTTCCCTAACTTGGCAAATCAGCCCAAGGAAGGGTGATGTAGCAGGATGACCACTCATCCTTTTGCAAGTTAGACTTGCACTTAGAACTCGCCAACCTTGTTCCAAGGAGTGACAATTTTACTTTGTGATTTAAACACAAAACCCTGCGACATTGCAACTTGTTGCATAGGTGTCGCACCTATCTTGGGGGATTATTTTTCCCATCACACGGTATTACTTGGTCAAAAATACATTTGGGTCAAGATGTAGGGTTTGGGAGTCCTCTTGACCCCAACCCAACCCTAACCCTACTAGGCCAATAACGCTTTGGCCCTTAGGGTTCCTAACTTCCTTGCAGAAGTCTAGTCATTTGGTCATTCTATCATTAGGGTGAGAACCCTAGATCGTTCTTGCATGGGTGTTTAGCTAACCCTAACATTATGTGAATGTGGATAGGATCTTTGGGATTGGAAGTCTTGTCTTGGCATCCCAAGTGCGATACTAGGTAGAATTTTAACGTAACTAAACCCTACCTAGCACTTTGAGGTGTTCGTCGTACTAACTATTTATGCTCTTATGAATCCCATGTGGGTTATGCCATTACAAGTGATTTACCTAAATCGATCTAATTCTCTTGGGACAAGAGGTGATCTTTTCTTAGAGACGCTAATATTTTTCCTAAAAGATGTAAATAATTGCAAGATATAACATTCCATGCAAATATGCAATTCATAGACTTTTTCCTTCTATGCAACTATAAAATGTACAATGACCGTTTCTTTTCCTTGCCTAAACTATAATGATTGACAATTTAGGGCTAAATCTATAAACCCTACGTTGATTTACATCAATAACTATGCCCGTAAACCCTTCATTTAATGCATTGAATTCAAGCTTTAAAATGAAAATTGCATCCCTCCTTTAGCACTTAACCCAACTTAAAATGCAATCATCCTCGCATGTAACTGGCAAAGTTCATAGTTTCCTTTCCACGCATTGCGATTCTTTGGACAACATTCAATGGGTGTCTAGGATTATCTCATGCACGAATCACAATTAGGAAATTATTACCTAAGTGCATTATGCGATGTTCTTTTCCGTGAGGCAATCTAGGATGCATTTAGATTAATCCATCTTTTTAATCTATGCAATATGCATTCAGGATTGCAACTTGGAAGTGCAAGCAATTTCAAATGCACACCATGCAACTAAATCTTGTAAACTTGGGTGAGCAATTAAAATTTCCAAATGTAATTAACTCGACTACATGAATTAAAGACATGCTTAAATGCATTCTTTTCATGCGAGAATCAATTTTAAGAACCTGGGCATTGAGGTTCGGGGTGTTGTCCACACACGAACTTGGAGTGGAAGCTCTCGCGTGTGCGCCCTTGTCTTTGGCTTAGGAGCCATTATGCAGTGAATTTCACCGCAGCAACTCCCCCTTGGATTACTTGCGTGCCCCGAAGTCTCATAGTCCGCGATCTCCCTCTCCTGCGTAGGACACGGCCTTGTAGTTGCGGGTTTAAAACACCCCCGGAAGGCATGGGTGAATAGGGCTTAAGGAGGCCTTTAATGGAATCTTCCAAAGAAGCTTCCAAGCTCCTATGGCAGGAGATTACGTGGAGAGAGAAGGTAATAATGGAGAGGATGATGAGGATGACGACGAAGGAGATGAGAATGATGATTATAATGATGATGGCGATGGTGATGATGCACGCAGCAGCAACGTGGCTTGGCAGCAATAGCCCATGACGTGGCAGCATGGCGGACGGCATCTTCTGCAGTAGCACGATTCTCTCTCTTCTCCTCCCCCTTCCCAAGCTCCAAGGGGGAGGTCTTATAGGTAGAAGGGGGGAGAGATAACCACTCATATGTCGGGCTTCATGCCACCTCCCCATGCCCTCCACAACTCATGCTCTTCTCACACTTCCTCTCCCCGCCATGCATCGACTGAGGGGAGGGGGTTAATAATAAAAGGAAATTGCATAAAATTTAACCATTATCCATTTGCCTTTTCCCGTGAAGGGTGTTCCCATGTGGAACTACGGGTTTCAAGCCTCAGCTCTTGTGCTCCATGCGGGCTAGAGTTTATTGACGCGCGCGCGAGGTAAGTACTTAACCAAGGGTCTTTTTGTCGCGGGAAGGTCACTTGGAATTGCTCACTGTGCGGTGTGTGCGGGGTCTAAAATTATTAATATTTCGTGTGGAAATATTACATTCTCTCCCCCTTAGAGGAATCGAGATGTCCTCATCTCGAGAGAACTGGGGGTATTGTTGGTTTGAGAGTACTTTCATCCATCCAAGTGGCATCCTCTTCGGGATAGTCTTTCCACTGGACGAGGTATTCTCTCAAGGTTTTGGATCTCAAATGCCTCTCCCTAACATCTAAGATCCTGTCAGGCCGTAGCTCAAGGACTCCTTGGCTAGGCATTACAACTTGTTGATCATCAAGCACGTGACTAGGGTTAGGCACATACTTTTTTAGTAGGCTGATATGGAATACATTATGAACTTTTAGGTTCTCAGGGAGTTGCAGTCTGCAGGCATTAGGCCCTAGGCACTTGAGAATCTTATAGGGTCTACAACACCTTGGACTTAGCTTTTTGCATTCACCCAAGGATAGGGAACTCTTCTTTGGACATACGCAAAGACCATATCTCCTTCAACAAAGGATCTATCTTGCCGTTTCAAGTCTGCATAAGCCTTCTGTCTGTCCTTGGCGGCTTGGATGTCCTGTCTTATTGACTTGATTTGATCATCTATGCCTTCTAGCATCTGCTTTCAGGCTTCAACCCTCAAGGTTGGATCCAAAAAGTTTAAAGGACTACGACAATCGTGCCCATACAAAGCTTGAAAAGGGGTCATCTGAATGCTTTGTTGGTAGGAAGCATTGTAGGCAAACTCAACCAGTGGCAAATATTGAATCCACTTTTTGGGCTTGCGGCAGTAGTATGCCTTTAGCATATCCTCAATGACTTGGTTGACTCGCTCCGTTTGACCATCGGTTTGGGGGTGGTAAGTTGTACTGAAACAGAGTTGAGTCCCAATGGCCTCGAAGATGGCCCTCCAGAAGTAAGATGTGAAGAGAGAGTCACGATCACTGATGATTCTTATGGGTAACCCATGCAGTTTGAATATCTCCTTGATAAATAACCTTGCGATGTTTGAGGCTTTATAGTTTATCTTAACAGGAATAAGATGTGCAACCTTGGTGAGTATATCCACCACGACCATAATGGAGTTGTATCCTCCCTGAACTTGGGGCAGGCCAACAACAAAGTCCATACTAATGAATTCCCATTTCATTTGGGGAATGTCAAGTGGTTGCAATTTCCATGGCATTTTGACATGTTCGGCCTTAATGCGTTGACAAGACAAACATTTCATGACATATTTGAGAACGTCACCTTTAAGCCTCTCCCAATAATAGCTCTTTCTAACTACATTGAGGGTCTTGGCATAGCCAACATGTCCTGAAAAAGGGGAGTCATGGGCTTTCCAAAGTATCTTCTGCTTGAGTGATTGGCTTGCCGGTATACATAATCTCGTTTGATAGTAGACAAGTCCACTATTGATAGAGAATTCTTAATACTTTGCATGTAGCTTCGGGTCTTGATCCTTGATGGGGATCTCCCGTCGCAATTTCTGGTAGGTTGGATCATGGCATGCCTCTTCTTTAGCTAGCTCAAGTATTGGGTTGTTTGGCATGGATACCTTTGTGGTTAGAGATCTAGCTGTTGATGGATCTTGTAAAATCAGAGAATTGAAAAATGCATTGCGACTAAGTGCATCGGCAACTACATTCTCCTTTCCAGGCCAGTATTTGATTTCAAAATCATACTCCTCCAGCACTTCAATCCATTGACATTGCCTCATATTGAGCTCATTCTAGGTAAAAATCCAATTGAGACTTTTATGATCCATCACTAGGGTAAACTTGTTACCCAGCAAGTAGTGTCTCCAAAGCTTGAGAGCATGGATGACAGCTAATAGTTCCAGATCGTGGGTAGCATAGTTCCTTTCATGGCTCTTCAATTTCCTCGAAGAGTATGCTACAAGATGACCTTCTTGCATAAGCACACATCCTAAGGCAAGTGTGCTAGCATCAGTTATTACTTCAAACTCCTTACTAAGGTCTGAAAGTTTCACGATAGGTGCTGATACCAAGCTTTGCTTTGGTTTATCAAAGCTGGACTGTTCAGCAGGTGACCATATAACTGATGCTTGCTTCTTCAGTAGATCAGTCAAAGGTGTTGCGATCAAGGCATAGTTTTTGATAAATACCCTATACCATCCTATCAATCCAAGAAAACTGCATATTTCTTTGACAGTTGTTGGTGTTGGCCACTCTAGAACGTCTCTGACCTTGGCCGGATCCACTGAAATTCCTTCTGTTGATACAATGAATCCCAGATATTCAATCTATCGCTTGAAAAATGCACACTTCTTCTTTTTGGCATAAAGTTTGTGTGTCCTCATTGTCTCAAGGACAATGCGAAGTTGGGGTTCATGATCTTCTTCTTGTTTGGAGTAGACTAAGATATCATCGAAGAAGACGAGTATGAAGTCATCAAGATATGGCCTAAAGATATCCTGCATTAACATGTTGATGGTAGCAGGTGCATTTGTCAGCCCGAATGACATGACTAAGAACTCAAAGTGCCCATACCTTGTGCTAAATGCCGTCTTTGGGATATCCTCTTCCTTGATCCTTATCTGGTAATATCCAGACCCGAGATCAATCTTGAAGAAGATCTTCGCACCTTGAAGACGGTCAATAAGTTCATCTATCCTTGGAATGGGACATTTGTTCTTAATGGTTGATTGATTCAATCCTCTGTAGTCAATGCATAACCGAAGCGTTCCGTCTTTCTTCTTCTGGAACAGCACTGGAGCTCCCCATGGTGAACTGCTAGGATGGATGTAACCTTGGTCTAGCAGTTGCTTGAGTTGGTCCTTTAGCTCAATCGCTTCCAGGATGGACATTCTATATGGTCTCTTTGCGATTGATACAGCTCCTGGCGCTAGCTTGATTTCATGATCGACTTCCCTTTGAGGAGGAAGTTCTGTCAGTTCTTCAGGAAATACGTCTGCGTATTCCTTTAGCCGTGAAGGTTCTTCCCTAGACTCCTGATTCTGATCTAGCTTATTTAGCTTAATCAAATAGATAGGTAGCCCCTTTCTAACTCCCTTTATTATACGAGATGCTTTGGCCAGTTGAATTTTTGGCTTCCCAGCCTCTCCTTGAGTTGTGACCAATTCCCCTCCAGAATTTTGGAAGGAGACTTGGCCCTTTCCACAGTGAATGTGGACATCATTAAGTTTAAGCCAATCATTCCGAGCAAACACTCGTGGATACCTAGGTTCATAACCCTGAATGTGACCGAAGTCGACTTTCCACCCAGTAGGAATTTCACCTTAGCAGTTTGCCTGGTACAAGTGATCTCACGACCATTTGCTAATTCCACAAGTAAGGTAGGTGCATCTTTTGTGGCTATTCCTAATATTTTTGCATAGATTGGTGAAATGAAGGAATGCGTACTGCCACAATCAATCAAGGTTTTGAAGCTTTTACCTTGATAATCCGATGGTGTTTGAATCACCGAGAACTGGCGATTCGGGCCTTTCTTGTGAATACCGACATGGATCATTGCCCTCTCAATGTCTACTTCCATGGATGGGTCTTCTTCATCACACAACTCCTTGTTGGCAACACTAGAGGTTCTCCCTCTGCCCTTGATGGCGGCTCCTTGGCCACAGACGATTCCTTGGGATGGTCCTTGACGTTGTCCTCCGCTAAGCTTGGGACACTACCTTTTAAAGTGATCGGGCTTGTTGCAATGGAAGCAACGGATATTGCGGCCATTACCTTGGGTAGGAACGAAATTATTGACAGTGTTGGCCCTGGCTTTCTTCCTTTGTGCCTAATTTTGTCCCTGCGTTCTCTTAGCCTGGGACCTATACACTCCCTTATTCTGATCCTTGTATGACCAAGTCCTGTTATTTCTTGGCCTGGTTTGCACCTCTTGTATTATGGGTGCAGCTCGAATGAGCACATCCTGTAGGTCTGTTGGCACATTGATTCAAGGCGAGTGTTTATAGGTGGGTTTAATCTGGCACAAAACTTTGACACCTGTTGTGTCATGTCCATTTGTGGTGCGTACTTCAAAAGAGAGATGAACTTTGAATAGTATGCATCAAGGGATAGACCAAGCTGCTTCAGTTCATAGAACTTGTTCATCTTCTATGTGCGGTAGGCAGGTGGTAGATATCTTCCTCGCACAGCTCTTTTTAGCTTCTTCCAAGTAACTGACCCTTCCGAGATCCCTTGGTCTCTGTACCATTGCTTCCACCAAAGTCTTGCTTCGCCGGTAAGCTTCAGCTTGGCGAGCATTGCTTGGTTAGCGGGTGCAGTACCTGCTGCTTCGAAATAATCCTCCATGGATTCGATCCAGATCTTAGCATCAGTTTGGACGGTCCTTCCCTTGCCATCAAATTCTGGTGGCTTGATTTGCTTGAGAAGAAACTTCTTCTCTTGAATCACGGCCATACTTGGTGTAGGGGTCGGACTAGGAATCTGCACTTGAGGTTGTGCTTGGGCATTAAAATTCCTTACGTTAAAAACTTGCTAAACATTTCTCACATTACATTACATGCCCAGTTCAGCTTTTAACCAAGTAACCTAATCACTTAAATTCATTACCAATACTTACAGCCAAGACAATCTTTGAAAAAAAATGTCTATTTCATTCATATGGGCATAGCCCTTTCTGAGTACAATTATTTTTGGGAAAATGGAACAAGCTCATACATTAATTCGGGGAGAATAAGATTGTGTTACATTCAACTACGGGAACTGAGTAATAATATGGATTGGGGTCATGGATTTTCAGGAATGGATAGGTCATAGGAAGCTTGGGGTATCCTTTGCTTTGATACCCATTCTTCTCATAACATCCTAACACCTTGATTCTGTCGGTAGGGATTACTCGAGTCATTTCCTCATACACATACTTGTTCTGCTTGACCTTTCGATTGCTGACATGTAGGGTTGCATTTGCGTGAGCCTCGACAAAGATGAACAACTTCACAATCTTCAAGTCCTCCATCCACTTGATTCTCTTCAAGTTGGTTTGAAGGTACGCAAGTCGATGGGCAGTTATGTAATAAATTCCTGAATCACCCGTCCATCTCCGTTCCACGTACAGGGGTGAAGGATTGTAGATGCGGTCTAGGATATTCATCATACCTAGTCTCCGTCGATAATCTGAAGCACGCATCGCAGTCATAAACATAACCTGGAATACCAAGAATTTGTTCCATGCTTCGCGACTCTACATGCCAACATCCGTAAGTAAGTAAGGAAATGTTCTTAATAGCAACATTTTCTTTACTTCCACTCATTAAATTTCCTTGTAAATATAAGATCCTCATTGGTTCGCTCTGATACCAACTGTAACATGTCCACCTATTCACTCGTAGGACACATCTTAGCAGCCCATTGGGAAGAGAGTCCAGAAAGCATCGCCCGGCACTCCCACGAAATGTCACGGGGTTCGCGATCTAGGTCTTCTCGAGTCTGCCACGAAGCGGAAGCATTCCAACCATTTCCACTTAGGATCGATCTGAATCAGGGTTTCCCTAATGGTCAAGTTCCTTCGAGATAACTAGTGTCGAGCCCCAAATGAACTATTTTACGCAGAAACGTCAGGGTCGAAGCACATTTATATTGCACTTGGTTCAAGGAGAATGGGAAACGAGAGGGATGCGAAGCTCGACCTCTCTGCCCATAAGGCATAGTCCCATTCCATTCCACTAAAACAACATAAATCGGGACTCTAGCTTCCTAGATTCTAGGTCATCGTTTACCTTGCTGTCAACTTCTTTGAGAAAAGTTCCCGGCCAACCGGGACCACCCTTCCATAGGACGGATCCATGGTCGCATCCATCGCACTTTCCTCGGGGTTGCTTTAGTTGTCTAATTACCTACCACATTTAGTTTGACAAGCAAAAACAACTTCCTTAATTAGCCAATTATTCACCGGTTCCTTCACGTAACTTAAGCACTAACATAGAAAAACAATGTCAAGCAAGTTTCTTTTCAACAATTGATCTTATTTATCAGTCTTTGGAATACATCATATAATCCAGCCCGAAGGCTAATCCATGATCCGCCCGAAGGCAATTCCATAATCCGCCCGAAGGCAATTCCAACAATCCTCAAGGATCGCTATTTCAAGTTTTCGCCCGTAGACTAGTATTTGGGCCTCGAGATCCAATCTTGAGTCACATCGGCCTCTTGTGCAGGACCCGGAGGCAAGGGATTTACGGCCAGAGCCCCCCCTGGCACCCAAGCATCCTCTTGCTCCAAGTAGCACCCAACGAGAGACCTCTTGCGGCGGGTTCGGTCCATGTACCCAGCGCGGATAACAACCCCCTTGGATAGGGTCAGGCAGACAGTCGAGGGTAATGGATGCTGCCTCTCCCTCTAGGCCTTCAACCTGAAGCATTAATTATTTTTCCAGCTTTAGTTCATTGAGCAAAGAAGTACAAATAGTGCTTCTAACTGTACAAACACAATCAATCCAATGGTCGTTTGTTTGGCCAACTGCTAAGGTGTGAATCCTTCTCTCCGAATGCATCCAACATTCGATCCGGGATCCCTTGCAACTTGGCAAGATCCCAAGGGTTTCGTAAGCTAAGTTGCTTGTTTACCCTTTTATCCTTGGGTTAGGGTTTATACCCTGTTAACCCGAATTGACAAACACCTTAGGTTCCTTATATTAAGGTCAATAAATCCTGGACAAACCTCGTTGTCCTATCCTGATTGGTCAATTTCTTGCTAGGCAATACATAACTTCCCTAACTTGGCAAATCAGCCCAAGGAAGGGTGATGTAGCAGGATGACCACTCATCCTTTTGCAAGTTAGACTTGCACTTAGAACTCACCAACCTTGTTCCAAGGAGTGACAATTTTACTTTGTGATTTAAACACAAAACCCTGCGACATTGCAACTTGTTGCATAGGTGTCGCACCTATCTTGGGGGATTATTTTTCCCATCACACGGTATTACTTGGTCAAAAATACATTTGGGTCAAGATGTAGGGTTTGGGAGTCCTCTTGACCCCAACCCAACCCTAACCCTACTAGGCCAATAACGCTTTGGCCCTTAGGGTTCCTAACTTCCTTGCAGAAGTCTAGTCATTTGGTCATCCTATCATTAGGGTGAGAACCCTAGATCGTTCTTGCATGAGCGTTTAGCTAACCCTAACATTCTGTGAATGTGGGTAGGATCTTTGGGATTGGAAGTCTTATCTTGGCATCCCAAGTGCGATAATAGGCAGAATTTTAACGTAACTAAACCCTACCTAGCACTTTGAGGTGTTCGTCGTACTAACTATTTATGCTTTTATGAATCCCATGTGGGTTATGCCATTACAAGTGATTTACCTAAATCGATCTTATTGTCTTGGGACAAGAGGTGATATTTTCTTAGAGACGCTAATATTTTTCCTAAAAGATCTAAATAATTGCAAGATATAACATTCCATGCAAATATGCGATTCATAGACTTTTTCCTTCTATGCAACTATAAAATGTACAATGACCATTTCTTTTCCTTGCCTAAACTATAATGATTGAAAATTTAGGGCTAACTTGTATAAACCCTACGTTGATTTACATCAAGAACTATGCCCATAAACCCTTCGTTTAATGCATTGAATTCAAGCTTTAAATTGAAAATTGCATCCCTTCCTAAATACAACTTCGATAAAAGAAGTCCATGCATGAGCGAATACCATGAGTCCCACATTTAATTTATCCCTCCTTTAGCACTTAACCCGACTTAAAATGCAAGCATCCTCGCATGCAAGTGGCAAAGTTCATAGTTTCCTTTTCATGCATTGAGATTCTTTGGACAACATTCAATGGGCGTCTAGGATTATCTCATGCATGAGTCACGATTAGGAAATTATTATCTAAGTGCATTATGCGCTGTTCTTTTCCGCGAGGCAATCTAGGATGCATTTAGACAAATCCATCTTTTTTACTTATGCAATATGCGTTCAGGATTGCAACTTGGAAGTGCAAGCAATTTCAAATGCACACCATGCAACTAAATCTTGTAAACTCAGGTGAGCAATTAAAATTTCCAAATGTAATTAACTCGACTACGTGAATTAAAGACATGCTTAAATGCATTCTTTTCATGCGAGAATCAATTTTAAGAACCTGGGCATTGAGGTTCAGGGTGTTGTCCACACGCGAACTTGGAGTGGAAGCTCCCACATGTGCGCCTCACGTCTTTGGCTTAGGAGCCATTATGCAGTGAATTTTACCGCAGCAACTCCCCCTTGGATTACTTGCGTGCCCTGAAGTCTCATAGTCTGCGAGCTCCCTCTCCCGCGCAGGACATGGCCTTGCGGTTGCAGGTTTAAAACACCTCGGGAAGGCATGGGTGAATAGGGCTTAAGGAGGCCTTTAATGGAAGCTTCCAAAGAAGCTTTCAAGCTCCTGTGGGGTAGGAGATTACGTGGAGAGAGAAGGTAATAATGGAGAGGATGATGAGGATGACGACGAAGGAGATGAGGATGATGATTATAATGATGATGGCGATGATGCAGGCGGCAGTAGCGTGGCCTAGAGACAGCAACCCATGATGTGGCAGTGTGGTGGACGACGTCTTCTGCAGTAGCACGACTCTCTCTCTTCTCCTCCCCCTTCCCAAGCTCCAAGGGGGAGGTCTTATAGGTAGAGGGGGGGAGGGATAGCCACTCATGTGTCAGGCTGCATGCCACCTCCCCATGCCCTCCACAACTCATGCTCTTCTCACACTCCCTCTCCCCGCCATGCATTGGCTGAGGGGAGGGGGTTAATAATAAAAAAATTTACACAAAATTTAACCATTATCCATTTTCCTTTTCCCGTGAAGGGTGTTCCCGTGTGGAACTACGGGTTTCAAGCCTCAGCTCTTGTGCTCCATGTAGGCTAGAGTTTATTGATGCACGCGCGGGGTAAGCACTTAACCAATGGTCTTTTTGTCATGGGGAGGTCACTTGGAATTGCTCACTGCATGGTGTGTGCGGGGTCTAAAATTATTAATATTTCGTGTGGAAATATTATAGTGCCTTCGTTCTCCATTCCGCTTTTGCCTTGGCTTTGTCTTCTACTTTAGATTTTCTAGATTTTCCACCTTGTTTGTTTGAGGGTTAACAACTGGTATGACTCTTGTATTGTATTGGACTCTATGAGAGTCATCTAGTTGGCATGTAATCTGGTCTTTCATGCAAAGGCCAAGCATATTGAGGTCCATTACTACTTTATCAAAAAGGTGGTTAAGGACAAGCAAATAGAGATTATCAAGATCTCCAATGACAAGAATCCTACAAATCTACTCACTAAAAGTTTCCTAGTGGAATGATATACCTTTCTCAGGAAGATGATGGTGGGTGTAGGGTGAGATGATGTCTTTCCTCATCTTGTTCTACTCTATGTACATTTACTTTTCTCTTTTTTCTTTTACTACTCACTCAAGCACATTTGCCTTTAAGTGGGAGGTTGTTGGGATGTAAAGGGGCCTATGCTTTAGCCACCTTGTATTTATTCTGTACATTGTACCCACACAATTGTACACTACAAGTAGTGGGTGCTCATCATTGTCACTTTATTCTTTATTCTATATATGACAATAGAATAAGGGGAAGCTAGTCACACCTTGTGATAATTGGAGTTCCCACATACCATCTTGCTCTCTCTTTCTTGGACCTCTATACCTCTTGCTTCTACTTATGCTTCAACTCTTGCTCCACCTTTATTGGAGTCTCAAAGTAAGAAATAGACAAAAATACAAGAGAAAGAGCCTAAAGTATCTCTTTAAGAAGGAACAAGCAAGACCAAAAATGTGCAAAACAAAGATGATGGAAATGATCTACAAAGGAAAGATGATGGGAAGGATCATGGAAAGGGTTAACATAGAGAGGTTAAGGAAAACTCCAAGCCACTCAAGGTTGACAATAGATGTAAGTCACCTACAAACAAAAATAGTGTATTCCTCAAGAAGCTTGCTAAAGCCTCTTGTCCATATAAATATTTTTGCCATTTTTCTGATAAGAATGCCAAGTTTTTTGAAATCTATTTTGACTGCACTATGGTTAGTGGGATAGAAGTTGAGTGCCATATCCTGAAATGTACTACAAATGTGCTAAAAGGCCGCATGTGGAGGCTAGTTAAGCTTAGAAAGCTAGATGTCCTTGATAGTCAATAAGTTAAACTAGCATGGAGGACATGAAATCCTTTGAAGTTCCCTATGAAAATGGCTTCATTGCAATAATGTGGGGAGAGGTAGGGGATACTATCCCCTTTATCAAGGAGGAGCTCAGACCACCTATACTCTAAAGAGATTATTAAGGTGTAGATATGGAATCCACCTTCTCCTTTAGGGGCTTATGACATATGCATGGTCAGTGCAAGGGCCACTCTCTTTTATGAATAGAGCCAAATTGTGGGAGAATATTAAGGGCCACATCTCTTAGGAATGTATTATCGTAATCAGGAATTGAAACACGACCACATGTGAGGTTGATACATCACACACCTACAATACAATGGAATCTTCTAAAAGAGAAAAGTGGAAGGATCTATCCCATAGTCATAATCTAATAAATATAGGCCACATGATCAATGGCAATGGGCTGTGGCTTTGTCTTAGTATAATCAACATAAGAACACATCTTGGAGGGTGACTAGACATGCCCAAGCCTATGTTAATTAGGGAGGCTAGTACCATAGGGAGACTGGTGGGTGGTACCTCAATGAAAACTCAAAATCCTTTCTAATCACCTTGTATCAAAATATTCTCCCATCTAGATTACAACAAAGATGACCTCCATAGTAGACAAACTCTAGCCCCTTGCCCTTTATATTCGATAGCTCCCTTTTAAGAGGTGCTAGGTTTGTTGTCCAACTCATGACCACTCTCACAATACCCTATTTGCTGAATACAAAATATAGGAGAGACTTGAATCTATAACTTTAGAGACCAAAAAATATAGTGGAGCTCAAGCTCCTCATAGATAAAAGCCTTACCTGATGTTGTTAAATGCAAAGGATATCTTATGGCTACTATAACTTCTAGAATTCAAAAAAGTTTTAGAAGATTCTAAGAAGATCCTAGAAGGTTCTTTGGAAGTTCTAGAAGAGCACTTGCATTAGTGCTTCTATAAGCATTATTTATGTCATTGCTTATGTATGCGATGTTTATGTCATCAATGACATCATTGTTTAAAAGCTTCTCCTTAACCTCGTTAATTGCAATATAAATAGGAGTCTAGGGCTACAAGCCCTTCAATCTTTCCAACACTAGCTATGAGGCTTCTATGAGGTAGGTCATCTCTAGTTCCATAAGAGGTAAGTCATCTCTAGTTCTAGTCAAGCCATGTATCTCTAGTTCTTATCTTGTCTTGTCTTTGATCTAGTCTTGTATCAAGATCTATATTCTTGTACTACATCTTTTTGTAATAAATAAATAAGTTCTTCTCCTTCTTCCAATTATTCTCTTGTAAGTTATGAGGTGAGAGTCCTTGTCCTTGCCAAGTTCTTGTCACCCTCATAATAGTTTGGCAATACTCTATACTTAATCTTGCTTAGTTGTGATGGATACAGTGATAGAAAGTGACATGACCACTTTACAAAATATTCAAGAACTTGGTGAGAGTAATGCATAATTACAAGTAGAGAAGTCCCAAGCTTTTGGGTTAGCCATCCAAGACCTTCAAAATCGACTCTAAGAACTTTGAGAGGCAAGTCTACGTTAAGAAGGCCTTTCAACATCTTTTAGTTTCCTTTCTAGTTACAAGAAGGAGCCAAAGGTTAGCCTACCTAAAAAGTTTGATGGAACAAGATCAAATATTAGAGGTTTTTTGCAGCAAATGTAGTGCTCATTTGCATGCAACTTGAGTGTTATCTTGATTATGCTTGTCAAGTGGGGATTATCAATACACTCCTCTCAAGTACAACCCTCTTGTGGTTCACACCCTTAATTGAGAAGGAATCTTCTCTATTTTATGATCTCAAAGCTTTTCTTTGAGAATTCTCAACTATCTTTTATTTGAGAATTCTCAACCACCTTTAGAGACATTAATATACATCAATGATCTAGACTGACATCAATTTATGCATCTAAATTCTGACAACTCACTTGTGATTTGAGTTGGCATAAGGATTATCTTATTAGCCAATTTTATTGGGGATTGAGTGATGATGTGAAAGATCTTTTGTTGACAATGCCAAAGGTTCACACACATTAAGTAACCATTTCTCAAGCAATAAAATGTGATAATTGGCTATTTGAGAGACATCGAGAGAACTGCCATGGGGCTTTATTAAGTCTAGATGCCCTGACAATAATGACCTCACAAGGAATGATGATTCTCTCAAGGATTATGTTTGTAATGTAGAGGATCTAGGTATATTGCAAGATGTTGTCTTAACAAGATGATGTAAGTACAAAGCTCTATTGTACCCTTATATCTAGGAAAAAAAATTCGTACCTAAAAACAAAGAAATGTAGATGCACGTCAAGTTTTCCTATTCTAATATCAACACAGATATTAGATTTGCAAAATTAAGAATGGTATCTCTTTTGTTGATGGAGATTTGGAATTACTTGTACTTCTCAGCCAAACCATCTAAATATATAGCCACTATATCATTACCATCAACCTACAATTTAATAGATCCAAGATCTTCTACTCTTAGTCTTCAATACATACTCACTAATAGATAGATTGCTAGGCTTGAAATTATTTAACTTAGAATTGAAGTGTAGCATTCCACATCCTCGTCATCACAAAGCAACAACAGTTCAGAAAAGGTTCTCTACTCTAATAAGTAGAGGTATAGGTTGTGGTTGTGGTTGTAGAGGCTATGGTGTGGCCATTATAAGAAAAATTTGGGATAATATTATGAATCACAAGCGTAGTCATATATAAGTGGTGGAGGCTAGAGAGGGGGATCCATAGAGGACATGGTATACAAAACATATGGGATGTATCCATTAGCTTGTACATGATAAGATGGACTGACATATCTGGTAAATAAATAGGATACATAGCACTAGTAGGGACAAAGTTGTTGGATGAAAATTAAAACTCTTAAAAGGCTCCATCTTGTCCATTGAGGCTACCTCAAGTTTTATGTTATTGGTAAGTGTTTATACATAACATCGACAACTAGATATTAGAGCACATGTAGACTCTAGAGCCTCTTCATCTTTCATGGATGAGAAGTTTGCTAGGAGGCATTGTATAACAATAATGGATAAATCTAGCCCAGCTCTTACAAAAGTCATAGATAGCTATCCTCTTGCTTCAAGTGATGTTAGGTATGAAAATCATCCTATAAAAGTAACATCAAGAGACTTCATAGTAACAAACATAGCATTCAATATCATATGTTTCCCAACCACTCCAGTCATCATTGGTCTACCTTTGCTCAAATTACACAATTCCAAGATCAATTGGAGAACTCTCAAAAAGTTTAACCAAGGTTAGCATGATTTGCTAAAAGAGAGAATGCAAGACCATGGGACAAAGATATTCATGAGATCAATCAAGAAAAGTCTTAGTTTACTAATATATGTTTTGCCAACCAAACTGATAAAGATATGCAAGCTCTTCCAATCCAATATCATGATTATCAAGATGTGTTTGAAAAGAAGAAAGCATGTATGCTTCCCAAGCACCAACCTTATGATTGTGCCATCAAGTTGCAAGAGGAAGCTTAACCACCCTTTGGTCCAATGTATAAGCTATCTCAAGATGAATTGGTAGAACTACAAAAAATATTGATGAGAATCTAGCCAATGGTTTCATACAATACTTGAAGTCAATGGTAGGAGTTCCAATACTATTTGTCAAGAAGAAGGATGGATCTCCTCGTATGTGTGCCAAGTACAAAGGACTATCCACATCCCTTAATCCCTGAATTCTTGGTGTGACCTAGAAGAGCAAAGATATTCACAAAGGTTGATCTTTGTGGGGCTTATAATCTTGATAGAATAAGGGATGGTGATGAATGAAAGATAAATTTTTGCATAAGATATGGCCACTTTGAATATATTATCATGTTGTTTGGTCTCATAAATGCTCTAATAGTCTTCCAACATCATCTAATGAATGATATCTTCCATAAGTACTTAGGTGACTTTGTGGTTATATATTTGTAATGGCATTCTAATATCTTCCAAGAATAAAAAAGAGCATGAGCATCACACTTGGTTAGTTCTTAATAAGTTACATAATAATAGCATGTATGCTAAATTGGAAACATATTCGTTTCATAAACCAAAAGTGGACTTCCTTGGATATTGTCTCTCAAAACAGAATATCGCAATGGATAGGAATAAGATGAAGACTATTCTTGAATGAGTAACACCAAGATCTATTCAAGATGTGCAATGCTTCTTGGAATCCACAAACTTTTACCAAATCTTCATTAAGGATTATTCAAAGATCACCATGCCACTCACATGATTAATAGAAAATGATAAATAACAAGCCTTCACTATGCCCCCATATTGATACATGTAGATCCATCCAAGCCTTTCTCGCTAGAGATTGATGTATTAGATTTTATTCTTGGTGATATCCTTTTCCAAGCTAATAATGATGACTGAGTACATCCAATAGCTTCTAATTCTAGAAAATTCGTAGCATCTAAAATAAATTGTGAAATGTATGATAAGGAACTTTTTGCTATTATTGACTCTTTTGAAACATGGAAGCATATTCTAGAGTGGTTACCGCATAAAATCATAGTCATTACAAACCATAAAAATCTAGAGTACTTCATGAGTTCTTGAGTCTTGGATCAATGGCAAGCAAGTTGGAGTACCTTTCTTCCTAGATTTGATACTATCATAACATATAAGGCTAGCAACCAATAAGGGAAATGAGATGCATTGTCTTGATGCTCTTATGTTGCACCTAAAAAAGAAGATGTAGTCCAACATGACTTTGTTCTCTTGAAACTAGGATAATTCCAACTTTGCACAATAGCGAACAAATGTTCAAAGGATCCAACCTTCCTTCTGCAAGTCAAAAGGAACTTTTCAAGGATCACTTTGCCTAGAATATCAAGTGAAAAATTCAAGAAGTGTGTACAAGTGTTGTAGGCTTCCATGAAGTTGAAGGCTTGCTCTATTATTAAGGGCTACTATATATACCACCTAGATTGCTTTAGTTACATGTCCCTCAATCAAGGCATGTCATTCCAACTACAATATATTTTGGGGTCAATATAACAATGGAGCTTATCTCTCAAGACTATTAGTGGCCTCAAATGTGGAAATTAATCAAAGAATTTGTATGCACATGTGATATGTGCAATAGAGCCAAAGTCCCCCACCATTAACCTCACGGGTTGTTCCATCTCTTCCCCATTCCTAATTACCCTTGGTCATTTGTGTCACGGACTTCATCATTGATCTAATTCCTCCAAGAGTTGCAATTCCATTCTTGTGGTGGTTGATAGATTTACCAAGATGGAACACTTTATCCCCACCCTAAGACAATGTTGGCAAAGGCACAACTTGAACATATCCACTATTATCATGGTTTACTGAATGACATTGTTTTAGATTGAGGACCATAGTTTGTGTCAAGTTTTTGGAGAAGTCTCCTCAAGCTCATAAGCATCCAAACCTACCTCTCTTTGACCAACCACCCTCAGAGTAATGGACAAACAGAGAGAGTAAATCAAGTGTTGGAATAATATCTATGATGTACAATCAACTACCATCAAAATAAGTGGGTGGTTTTACTTCCCTTTCTAAATTTGCCTACAATAATGCTAGTCATACCTCTACTAGGCAAAGTCCATTCTTTGCCAACTATGGAAGATATCCTAAAGTAGACATTTATATGAGTCACCCAATAAAGAATCCATCTAGTTGAATACTTGTCAAAGATCCATAAGGAGTTAAAGTCACATATTCAACAAGTCTAATAAAGATATAAAGGAAATGCTAATTGTTGACAAAGGATACAACATCCAATTTATGACATCAGATATCAAGTTTGGATGATCAAAAGTTGGATTATCAAAGACTTAGGTTGTTCATGATCATTGGCTAAGTGAATCTAGTCGCTTATTCTCTAGTTACCACAATCCATAAGAGTTCATCCAGTATTCCATGTCTTAGTCTTGGAGCCTTACCATGCATCCTTAATAAGGGGGAAGAACTTACAACCACCACCACTTATTGAAATCTAAGGTCACCCAGGTTATGAACTTGCTATTCTTGATTCTAGAATCTATTGTGGAAGGCTATAATACCTTATTCATTGGAAGGACTATGATGCTTAGTATCTTCTAGAAACTTCTAGAGATCTAAGAAAGTTCTAAAAGATTCTAAGAAGGTCCTAGAAGATTCTTTTGAAAGAGAGGGATGCTTGCATCAATGCTTATATAAGCATTGCTTATGCCAGCAATAGTTATATCATCAATGATGTCATCATCTAGAAGCTTCTCCTTAACCTCCTCAACTATAGTATAAATAGGGGGTTTGGAGGTTCAAGTCTTTTGATTTTACAAACACCAATTGTGAGGCTCATGTGAGGTCCCTTTTAGTTCCAATTTAAGCCATGTACCTTTAGTTCTTGTTTTATTTTTGACCTAGTCTTGTATTGAGGTCTTGTCATGTATCAATCTTGTATCAAGAAATGTATTGTTGTACTTCATTCTTTTGTGTTAAAGAAATAACTTTTTCTTCTTCTTCTTCTTCTCCTTCTTCTTCTTCTTCTTCAAGTTCTAGCAAAATGGCTGTATAACATCATTACCAAAGCTTTTATGTTGAGAATTAATTTTTTGCTACCAAAACACCTAAATTAGTTAGCAAGAGATTTACTATGTTGCTACTCAAACCTCTAATAAAAAATAGGCCAATTCAATGGAGACATTTGACCATGCAAAATGTCTTGTATAAAATCATTACCAAAGCTTTAACATTGAGAATTAAAATCTTGCCACCCAAAATACTCCATAAATCCTTATATGGTTTTGTATATGGATGCAAGATACATGACTCCATTTAAAAAATGATTGTGGCCTAGAATATGCAATGGAGAAGGGTGGAGTTCTAGTCCTTATATATAGGGATTTAGACAAGGCATATAGTAGGTTTAGAGGGATTTCCTAATTCTAGACATTCACAAATTGGGTTTTGGAGAGAAATTTTGTATTATGATCAACATGATCTTTTCTACTACTATTACCAAGGTTAGTATTAATGGGTAAGGACCATTGGATGAGGAGAGCCTTAAGTTATGGAATATTTATGTGTAGTGACAATAAAGGACACATCATTCAATAGGAATAGACTTGTGATTGGAAAGAAGAGGAAGACTTGTTCCAATGTAATGTTTCAAAGTTGTAAGTTTGAAATATTAATGGTCTTCAAGTCACTTTGGAAATTAGAGTATGTCTTTAGGATAACCTTCAAGCTCCTCTTGAAGCATTAGAAGGGTTTTTTGGCATGTGCATGTTCATCTATTACTATAAGTGTTGTTGGGGGTAAAGGCGACTATGCCTACACCACTTGTGTATTCACTACACTGATAGTAATCGCACACTTGTACACTACAGTGGTAGGTTCCCATCACTATCACTTCATTATTTATTCTTTTAGTGACTAATAGAATAAGGGAGACCGGTCACACAATGTGACTATTGGAGTTCCCATATCTTGTGTCTCTCTCTTTCTTGCTCTCTTGCTCCATTTGCCATAACTTGCACCTGTGGCGCTTCTGCTTGCTTGTGCTCTCACTTGGTTTTCTCCCTTCAATTGGTATCAGAGCATTTTTTTGAGGTGCCATTCTTCAATTTGCTTCAGCCCATAGCAATACCTATAGCTTATTGTTTCAAGGTGGCCATGGTTTCTTCCCTACAAGGTACACCTTGATGCTTCACTACTCCAACACTTGTCAAGTCTTATTGAGGCTTGCTCTAGAGCTTGAATACACTTGGTTGATGCTTCCCTTGAACCCCATTGTGCTAAAAAATGATAGTATTCCACTTAGCCATCATCACACTAATTGTGCCTAATTCTACAGGCCTCTATCTCTAATATCCAACACTACTACAACCCACCTCTAGTTACTTCAGACCTTGGCAACTCTCAAGCCCTTACCCTAGAATCAAAAACTCCATTCTAGATCCCATTTTTGGAAGAAGAGACCTCTCATATTGGTTGTAAACTGTTGGTAGCATGCTATAATACACACATGGACAACATACACTTCATTGTTTGGAACTCTATTGATGCTCGTATGCCCATGTATTAATGATGAATCATTGGGGGTTGTTATGTTGATGTCTTGGAATGCTTTTGGGATTAATTTGAGCTTGAAATAGCTCAGTTTTCATTGGCATTTGACTGCTATAGTAACAGGGTAGCACACCATTTTATTAGTGCACTTGTATGCCTTCTGCTCTTGAATGCTATTCAGGCACTCTATTGGATGCATTGATGTCTGACATAGATGCTACATGCCTGATTATGCTTATTGAGAGCTCTTGAGTTGTAATTTGGACTTGGTTACATAGACATTGGCTATGATTTATGCTATTGGGTTGCTACTTTGGATGTTACAATAAGAGCTTGAAGAAGATATTGGGTCTTATGCTCTCATATGTATGTCACATGTATCTTGGATGTTTGAATGCTATACACATGCTATATTGAGCTTCTTTTTCTCATCGGACGTTCACTCTTTGTTGTAGTGGAAGCTTTCATGACATTTGGATGTTACATACATCTTTGGATATTTGCAATCTTGAGCTTGTTTCAATGACATTATGGTGCTTGGTTGAGTTATTTCTATGCTCTTTTAATGCTATTTGACTGTAGTTATTGCCTAGTGGGTTAATTTGATCCTTGCATTGAGCCTGGCACCTATCTCTGTTAGGTTGTTGTCAGTGATGCATACATCTTATTTGGCTATGTATTAAACGTTCATTACACTTGCTCAATCAGTTGTGTATCTAGCAATTCTCTTATGTTATCTTTGAGACCTACTATAGGCATGATAGTTATGCCTATTGGATGTATCCCCCCCTAACACATTGAGTTTGATAGCTCCTAATACTAGTTGCATGCTCAATGTGACTATTAGTGGTTTGTATATGCCCCGCTTCTTGCAGGATATATGTTGAGAGTGGAAAAATACTGAATTTTTGACTGATTTTTGTTGTTTTTGGTGGATTGAATGATTGATTTGGTATGATTTTTGAATGATTTGGATAGGTTTGGATTGATTTTGATAGCTCATGATATTTTTTGATGAAGATATATTGATGTAATAGGTTCTGATGATGCTATGATAGCTTCTGTATGATCTTGTTGAGCTTCTGTTTTCTTTTCTTTTGCTCTGTTTTGTTTGAGTAAATGAGGTTGGGATATTGAATGATGAATTTTGAGGTTGTATAATAGGTTATTGAGTGATTTATGATGGGTTTATTTTGTTTTAGTTGAGTTGAATGTTTGCTGTTTAGTTGTTGGTGAACCTCTATAGACATTTTGTAGAGCTTCTATAAATCCTCTGTATGCTTCTGTATGTGTTTTGTGATATGAGGGTGTACTTTGGAAAAGTTTTATATCCTTGGAAAGAGGTTAATGTAAGTTCAAAAGAGCTCAAGGAAGTGGAAGAAGTAGTTGCTGAAGACTCAAAAGAAGACTAGGGTGAAGTGATAGTAGTGAGCTGGAAGAGTCACTGTAGTGGCTCTGGTGACCTTTCATATTAGACACACCTTTTGGAAGGGGCATCCACGATCTAAGAAGGATTATTATGAGTTATTATTGAGTATTTTAGTGAGAAGATGATAAACTATTGATTGAGAGAGAAAGAGAGAGTCAAAGATAGCCAATTCTAAAAACAATGTATCTATATATGAGAGATATAGAGAGAGAACTATGAAGACAATGAAGATGAATACTATGTGATTATTTCCATTCAAAAGTGGTGTATTCCTTTGTTTTTTTGTTAGTTTTGATGGATTCTATGAAGATGTCGAAGATTATGGTTGATTCTATCAAATCCGTGGGAGATATCTACTATGATGCTGCGTGAAGATTTGTTCTTTTCCTTGTTGTGGTTCTCTAAAGAATAAAACAAAAGCTTGTTAATATTACAAGATAGACTTTCTTGCAGTAGAAACCATTTTTTACTTGGTGTATCTCTTGGGGCTCCACGTTTTTTGTGTGCAGTCGGGGAAAGAATGCCATCAACAAGCACAAACAGAGGCTGAAAATAGAAGAAGTGGCACTATTGAAGAGAAATAAAAGCAATAGAGAGTAAAGTTCCTATCACTATTGAATAATTGGAAGCTTTCCTTTCCAAGGCCACATTCTACAAAAGATTCATCCCCCAATGGAGAAAGCACAAGGCCATTCTAATGTGGTCCCTCTGTGATGGTATGTTTCCACTACCTTCTGAAGTTGCCAAAACTTGCATCACAGTAGCAAAGTTCCTCCCACAAAATTGAAGAGTAGAATAGAGAGAATGAGTATCAATGGAGGATTTGGCCTTTATTGAAGAATTTTCAGACATCATCAAGTGGAAGATCATGAAGAAGCTTTAGGAGTCGTGGTCAATGGAGGTTCACAAAAACAAGAAAGAAAAGAGTTGAAATTTGTTCGTGGATGCTCAATAGCAAGACAAGTGGGATACCTGGTGCACTGTCGATCTCCTGTTTGTTCAATTAGCAACCCACTGGAAGTTGGTAGATAGAGTGTTCTTCACAACATACACTGTTGAAACCATCAAAAGCTAGCATTATTATAATGATGGCACAACAACGATCCTTAGAAGAATGAGTTTTGATACCTTCAGAATGAAATATCTCCCCCTCTATAGTGGTTTGAAAGCTGAATTCAGAGACATAGAGAATAAGGAAGTAGAAGAGATATTGGCCAGAGAGTCCTCCAGATACTGAAGCCCCTCCAATTCAATTCTGTTGAGTACAGACCAACTGACTGGAGCCAACCCCCTGATGAATGATGCAATCAAGAGGCAAGCACTATAACTTGTCTAGAGGTACATGAGAAGAGAGAATGAAAAAATCAAGACCGAGAATGAGCTTGCAGCAGAAGACTCCTTTGATGCCTTAAAAGCACTCTTTATAGAAGTCCCCATGGCGACTCAAGGCCCCCTTCCTAGTCAGATTCATCCTGGAAATATTGATGACAGCCAATAAATGTAATCCCATTGCCAATTTTTAAGGGAGAGTACAATGAAGACCCTGATCTTCATGTAGCAAAATTTATGGTAGCATGTGTGGCTAACAATGCTAGAACCCCCAAGCATTGGTTAGCAATATTTCCCACCACTTTCAAGGGTGTGGTGTTTCAATGGTATAGGAGACAAGCAACAGAAAATTTTGGCACATGGGATGACCTGAAGTTGGCCTTCCTCACTAAATTCAGGCGTGAAGGTTTTGAAGAGCGAATGCGGGAGAAGTTCATGAACCTAAGTCAGTCCTTTGGAGAAAAAGTAGAAGCTTATGTCTCACAAATGGAATCCATCTTGAAGAGATGGACCAATCATCATTTGGATGAAGGCATCTAGAAGGAAGTGTTCCTCAGAGACCTACAACCAAAAGTTTGCAAGTTCGTGGAATTGAGAAGACTAGTCAATCTGCAAGCTGCAGTGGAAGGTGCAAGACTGTATGATGAAGTTGAAGCAAGGTTGTCAATGGCCTCAAGAAGAGGAGTCTTACCTCCTTCCATGCTAGGAATGGTATACCCACCAAATGCAGTTCCAGGGATAGTTCCTTACCCCTACCCCTAGATGCAAACAGTGCCGCAGTACAATGTACCTAATCCATAATGGCCGCAGACGACAATGCCTTTAACCACAACAACAGTGGTATCAAAAAGTTCCTCCAATGGCTACTCAACAACATTGGAATCCTACCCACTAGAATCGACAACCCCAAGTCTCATCAGGAGTTCTGAATCAAAACCAAAACAGAGGACCTGGATGAACCCAACCCGTGTATGCAGTAATTACAGAAGCTTCCCAAAACCCTACTATAAGTACTCTAACAAGTGAAATTCTATCCAATTCTATGGGCAAGTATCAAGAAAGAGCTTATGGATGTGATTATAGAGCAGCTACAGACGCTGAAGGTGAATACCACCGATATATCCACTTTTGCGGGAGGTGGGAGAGATGTGATGCATTCTAATATATGGTGCGGAAAGTGCCATCAAGTGGGACATTTAGCCACTGAATGTACCCAAAAACCAACCATTCCTAGAGCTTTCTGTTCATATTGTTTGAGGAAGAACCATACCGAGGATATTTGCTCTCTGAAAGAGATGCACAAAAGAAGAAAGAAAGATGAAGATGCAAGATTCAACTTGTTAGAATCCAAGATGACAATGCAAGACATTGGACCAAAGCCTAGGGAGTTTGGTCCTAATTTCGGTCCAAGGAGGTTTCCCTCTCAAATTTACAGAGGACAACAGTTTGTTGGCAGTGGTCAGAGATCAGAGGTGAAATGTTACAGATGTGGAGAAAAGGGTCATATCTCACCAAATTGTCCAAACCCTAGAAGATCAGTGGATTACAAGCCCTTATGCAATCGATGCAAAGGAGAAGGCCATACTGCAAAAGATTGTCCAAGTCCAGCCCCTATGAAATCTACTTCTGATACCCAACAGAAGACCCAAGAACCTGCTTCCAATTTGGTGGAATTGGAAGTGGCGCAATAACATGAGCAAAGAAAGGAGAATCGGTAGTTCCAAAAGAGAATGTTCCTTCTACCAGGACTGTGAAGTTCAACCTTCCTTGGAAAAATCAGAACAATGCAATCGAGAAAAAGGAAGTATATAGCACCACAGAGCCATAGAGAGCTGCAGAGATAATTGTAGAGAGAGAACCGGAGGTCCATGAAATAGAGGATGTGGAAGTACCTCCTCATTAAGAAGAGGTGCATATGTTGCCATTCCTAGAAGAAAAAGGAAAGATAACAGTGGGCGTGGCCCCATTTTCCAGTCGATTGAAAAAGCTTGTGGATCCTATCAAAGAGTATGATTTGGTCAAAGACTTAGATACCTTTAAATCAAACCTAACATTCTAATAGTTGCTCTTGATGCTGTCTCCCAATTGCCAACAAAGATTCAAAAGCAGCTTGACAAGAAGACACGGCCTAAGGATTGCTCCCCCAACAACAACAAAGTCCAACAGAGTCTCAAAACCCATGAAGGAAGTAGATGTGGCTAACACCTTTCTGGATCCTAGAACCTTGGAGATTGGCCTATGGATTGAAGGATTCTTTATTGCAGATGCATTGATTGATGGAGGCTCATAAGTAAACATAATGACGGATGTGACAATGAAGGATCTAGGCTTGCAAGGAATGCAGTCTACACAGTGGCTTATCAGATTGGCAGACCAAAGCAGAATCAAACTGTTGGGCATCCTCCAATACATAAACAACCCTTGCGAGAAGAGACTATTGGCTGACACATTTAGTGGTCAAACTAAATTCCTACGGGAGCTTATACCCTCTACCGTTGGAAAGACCTTGGCTTTTTGAAGCAAGAGCAATGACGGACTGGTTCAAAGGAACCCTCTACCGTTGGAAAGACCTTGGCTTTTTGAAGCAAGAGCAAGGACGGACTAGTTCAAAGGAACCCTAACCCTAGGTAGAGGACCCAATAAAGTGGTGTTGAAGCTGTATGGATTGCAAAAAGGCAATGGATCTATGTCCATCAAAGTCATAACAGACTCCTCCAACAAAGTAACAGATGGTACATTAGGGACAAAGAGGCTATCAAAGAGATCTTTCCCAAGAAAACAGAGGCATAGTCCCTAATAGTGGGCACTATAAGCCAACTACTGAAGGAAGCAAAGTCTTTGTCCATGGGAGAATACCTCTAAACTCAATTTGACTTCTAAAATCACCTTTCATAATGAAATAGAAGCATGGATGTACTGTTCTCCCTATTACATGGCAGTTGAAGAGTCAGAGACAAAGAAAGAGACAGAGTTAGAGACAGAAGTAGAGATAGAAACAGAAGCAGAGGACATAATAGAGAGCTTGTTCTTCTCTTACAGAACGCCCACAGATGTAGAAACTGAACCTGAAGAGGATGAAAGTGATAATGCAGAAGAAGATTATGAAAGTGAGCTAGAAGGATCTATCCTACTCATAGAAGGCAGAGATGAGGAAGATGTTCCTGACATTCTTGAAGCCTCGGAAGTAGAAGATCTCTTTTTGTATGACAGAATGATTGTGGTACCCTTTGGACTGATCCATGAATCATGTCATACGCAAAGCCTTTATAACAAATGGATTAAGAAGAATAGGCCTTCCTTCAGTAGTAGCTCTTGTCGTCCAAAGTTACCCTTCCTTAAAGAAGATGATGACAATGCACGTTGCCAACAACCCCTGGCCGTGCAGCTCAAACAAAACGCAGGAAGTTCATGCTATGTGATATTCTTGGATGCATCTTCTGAAGACAAATTCTCAAGCCAAGAAGTAACTCATCCCCAACCCAAACTTGAAACCTTAATGATACCCTTTCACCCTCCCAAAAAGCAAGATAAGCCTCCATTAAAAGACAACAGTAGTTCCAGTGTATCATCAAAAGATGAGACCACTCCCTTGAAGGAGTCGGATCTTTACCTAGAAGCAATCTGTGGGACGTTTATTCGTGAAGTGGAAGGTGAAAGGCAATTGACATTCCTGGATGCTGATGGTACTAAACGTCACCTAAAAGTGGGTCTAAATCTTCCCAAAGAAGAACTAATGGTCCTGCAAGACCTACTAAAGGATAACTTAGACGTGTTTGCATGGTTGTATAAAGATATAAAGGGGATTGATCACACAGTATGCCAACACCACATCGATCTAGAGTCTGATGCCAAACCTGTGTGGTAAAGACAGAGGTGCATGAATCCCAATTATTATGCTCTAGTGAAGGCTGAATTATTGAAGCTCCTTGAAGCTGAGTTCATTTATCCAATGGCTAATAGTGAATGGGTTTTGCCCATTGTGGTCATACCCAAGAAGAACGGGAAACTTTGAATATGTGTGCACTTTCAAAAATTGAACTTGAAGACGAAGAAGGATCATTTCCCTATCCCTTTCATGGACCAACTGTTGGACACAGTGGTGGCAGGCCATGAGCTCTATTCCCTCTTAGATGGCTTTACCTGATACAACCAAGTCCAAATCGCAAATGAGGACCAATCCAAAACAACCTTCACAACAAAATGGGGGACCTATGCCTATAGAGTAATGCCATTTGGGCTTTGCAATGCCCCAGCTACTTTCCAAAGAGTGATGATGGCCGCATTCCAAAACCATCTGCATGATTTCATTGAGATATACTTGGATGTTTTTTATGTTTTCAGTCTATTTTGTAAACACTGGGGACACTTGCGACAATGCTTTGACCGATGCCGAGAGTATGAATCTCCCTTAATCCCAACAAATGCATATTTTGTGTATCTTCTACAGTCCTGCTAGGCCACATTGTCTTTGCACAAGGGATAGCCACAGACCCGCCGGCAAAGATTGAGAAGATTGCAGCTCTTATAGCACCAACAAACCTGAGAGGATTTCTTGGCCATGTGGGCTACTATAGAAGGTTCATTGCACACTTTGCAAGAAGGCATCCCCTTTGCATAAGCTCCTAAGAAAAGATGCCAAGTTTATATGGACCACTGATTGTGATAAGGCATTTAATATCTTGAAGCAGTCTTGATAGAAGCACCCATCTTGCAACCTCCTGATTGGATGAAGGAGTTCCATGTTCACACTGATGCATCAGTTGAAGGCCCAGGTGCAGTCTTATGCCAAAGGGCCCCCTCTAAATTAGATCAACCAATCTATTATGCAAGTCGAAAAGTAACCAAACAGAGAGCGGAACTACACAGTGACAGAGCTTGAGTGTCTAGCAATGGTGTTTGCTTTGGAGAAGTTCCAACGTTATCTGTTGTCAACACATTTCAAATTCTATGTAACACCATATTGGGGAATTTGGGAATTTCCCATAAGTTTGGGACACATGGTCAAATCTTTGGATTTGTCATAACTTGAACACTATAACTCCAAATCGAGTACTCCATAGCTCAATAGATTCCATTTTTCAAGTGCTTTCCAATGATAGGTCACATCATATGGTTTTGAGAAACTTATAGGCATGTTATCCGGGTGCCACCTTTTTAGTATTCAAAAAATGGGAATTGGGAGATTCCCAAACTCACAAATATTGTGTTATGTGGACCATGAAGTGCTTTCCTTCCTGATGAACAAGGCCGATGTCAAGGGAAGAATGATGAGATGGCTCCTCCTATTTCAAGAGTGGTTACCAAACCCGGTCGCTCTCATGTCCTGGCTGATTACCTTTTGTGAATCTCTCAAAGTGATGATGAAGAAGAGCAAGATGATCCCAACCTTCCTGATGCTTCCTTGTTTTTGGTCGAAATAGTTACCCCATGGTATGCAAACATAGCAAACCTCTTGGCAACCCAATAGTATCTCCCTAGCATCTCTAGCCATGAGAAGAAGAAGCTTCTGTTGGAATCATCCCCCATACACCCTATTAGGTGGCACTCTGTACAAGAAAGGCAAGGACAAACTCTTGCAAAGATGTGTTGCAAGAGAAGAAATCGGCATAGTATTGAAAGCATGCTATGACGAACCATATGGTGGACACTTCGCAAGAGAAGCGACAACTAGAAAGGCCTTACTTGTAGGATATTGGTGGCCAACCCTCCATAAGGATGCTTATGATTATTGCAAATGGTATGATGCTTGTCAATGAATGGGAAAGCCTACCAAATCCAGTGCCATGCCCCTGCAACCTATCTTTCCCTAAAGCCATTCGAGAAGTGGGGGATTGATTTCGTAGGCCCCATTGATCCACCAACCAGAAGGAAGCAAAATCGATACATCTTGGTCTGTACAGACTACATCACCAAGTGGTATTAAGCTAAAGATCTGAAGCAAGACGATGGTAATATTGTGTCCTTGTTCTTATACGAGAACATCATCACCCGTTTTGGTAGTCCCCTAGAGCTCGTAAGTGACTAAGGTACGCACTTCCTTAACAATATTATGGAAGAGTTGACAAAACTGTGTAAGATCCACCATCGCAAGTCCACCCCCTATTACCCTAGAGCCAACGGCTAAGTTAAAGTCACCAATCGCATCCTCTGCTCGATCCTAACAAGGACGATTACTGCACATCACCATGATTGGCATGATCAACTTACAAAGGCCCTCCGGGTATACAAAACCTCCCATAAGGCAGCTACAAGACAAACTCCTTTCCAGTTGATGGAACAGAAGTCGTCTTTCCTATTGAAGTCGAGCTACCCTCTTTGCGTATGGCCATCAATGAACACTTGGGAGATGCTGAGTCCTTGAATGTCGTCTCTTGCACTTGGAGTGTTTTGATGAGATCCGCAGGATGGCCTTACAGTGCATGGAAGCCACACAAGCTCGTAGAAAGGTCTATCATGACAGCTTTATCAAGCAGAAGGAGTTCAAGGAAGTGACTTAGTTCTTGCTTATGATTCCCGATTTGGCAAGTTTCCAGGCAAGCTTCAACAACGGTGGATGGATAAGGTACTTGCCGTCAATCCGAATGGCTCAGTCTAAGTCCAAATAGTTGATGCCTCTGATGATCCCTTCCTGATCAATGGCTATTGCCTGAAGAAGTACTTCCCTCCCTGGGGATCTTGACAATCACAGTTGACCCACCCTTTCCCTTTTGGGAGCTGCACTGCCCTTCTCCTTGTGCTACTGATAGCCATTATGCTCTTCTTTATGAGGCAGCATCCTTCTACTAGCCTCTCCCAGGTACCTTCCATCCTTACTCTGTTCTCCTCTCATCTGATCCAGCAGTGGTGGTAAGGATGGTCTTGACATATGGCATTTCTACCATTCTCTTATTAAAGAAAAACAAAAGAAGATATATCGGTCATGGGAGAAAAGGACTTAGGTCCTTGTCATGCCGACCTATTCTTCGAGAAAAGGTGGACACACCTTCAAGAGTAGGAAGAAAAAAAAAAGCAAGAAGAGAAAAAAAAAGAAAAAAAGAGAAAAAAAACAAGGAAAAAGCTATGGGAGAAAGGAAAGCAATTCCTTGTCATAGCAGGCCTCGTTCCAAGAAAAGATGGTAAACACCCCACAGTTCAGGATAGCTAACTCACTATCAGAACTTCTTTAGATACAATTTCAAGCCACCTCCCTTGGTATATTGTCCTTACAACTTCATCAATCCCCGTCTAACCCTCTTTAATAGATGATCTTTCATACAAATCATCATAGTACTAGACGTGTTGGCTGCCTCCCCGAGTACGCTTCATCTTCAACACCCTAATGACAATAATAGACAAAGCGATCTTCATCAACAACCCCTTGAGTGATGCAAGCTTTCATCCTAACCGGATGGGGATGTGAGTATGGTCTGCCCTCTATATCTATCACTGAGTGTGAAATAGAGGGTGGGGTGAGTGACCAGTCCTTGCCCTTTACATTTAACAGAGAGGTGCGATGTGTGAATGGAGTGTTGCACACATGGGATGGGCCTCTCAATGCACCAAGCACGATCTATTCATGTTCACTGCACTATAAGGCTCCCTGGACTTACTTGCACCATATGCCGACACATGGCAGGATGCACAGTTGCACCATTAAATGCACACAAGGCACACAACCTCGGCAAAAGTGACTATGAGGCTAACATCAATGGGTTTTAGGAATGGGTTGCTTCATGTATCTATCAACATAGTATCAGTCAGAGGGGGGTTGAGTGTGACTGGTGTGTCCTCAATCAATTCCTGAGAGGTGAGGATTGAGTGACGTCATGTACACTTTCCATTTCCCTCTACACACACGGGATGGGTCTTTGCCACCATCACAGGCCATGTCACCCTGTTATATACACTGCACGATAGGGCTCCCTGGCCTTCCTTCTCGCACTGTATGCCAACACCGGGTGGAACGTATGAATGCACCATCAATTGTGCACACTGGCATACTCCTTCCAAATCATTTTTCCCTTGTTCAATTCTAAATTGGGCATGAGTTATGGGATTTCATGCTTATTCATTGAGCGATGTGCGTCATGGGGCGAGCGACTATTCTATCATCCTCCTGAGTGCCCATGCACTAAGAGTTCTATTCTTTGTCACCGACACTTGAATCGATGGACTTATTGACAAAGCTACCTCCTTGGGTGTTGTTGCATGGTCCCTGCTATACTGGACGTGTTCTCAGGTGAGCCCTGGTTCCTCCTGTCGACGGCTCCAATCTTCCTACATAAACAACAACGGTTCCCTTTAACCATCTACGAAATGGGCCAAGTGTTCCTAACCCTGTCTTTCTGTTTGCAAGTGCATGTTATGTTTTAAGTGTGGTAACGTCAGCGTCCCGCAAGTCCTAGTCCGTGTTGATCAATCTACCCTAACCGGTAAGGTCTTAAGTGTGGGGACACGTCCCTCGCGTTTGATGTATATACCCCCTGCATATGTAATTACCCAATCATGCGTGTATACCACGTACTAGTTTTGCCATGATGGGTCCCTTCCCCACTCACCCATCCTCGTACCCCTATCGTCGAGGACGTTTCCCTTACGGTTGCTTCATTGCGTTTTTTTTTTTTACTTTTCTATGTGAACTCACCTTACGTTTACTAAACTCTCAATCCAACCTTATCACCCTATTCATCCCTTCGAATGACACACTTTTACTTTTTACATCCCCCTATTTCGGCTTACTATTTTTGAGTTATTAATTTTTAGGCTTTTCACGCACAATTGGATGTATTACCATGCGAATGCGCCCTTATTAGCTTTGGAATAGCTATTTGACATACCAACCCTGTCCTATGCCTTCCCTTGGATATTTTTTATTTTACCCACTTGTTATTTCCGCTATACAGTTCGTTCGTAATTCATTTTTGTGTGGTTTCGTGCCTTTTTGGCATATTTTTTTGCCATTTTTCCATGTGAACCTGCCCTATTTGCATGGGCCTTCCATTCTGATTGGATAGGCCTCTCCAACATGCCTTCATACACATTTTTCCTTTTTTCTCCACCCTATTTTGACCCCCGAAGTTTTCATTATTAAATTTTAAATGCCTTTTCAGGCCTCTTTTTTGCATTTTTCTCATGTGGATGTCTCTTAACCCCCTCGAAGCCCTTCGTTCCGGTGCCCTGATCTTCTTATATTAATTTTCGTGTCCTGTTTCGGGGGTGATTTTTCAGTTTTGTCCATGTGGACAGGTCTTATCTTCGTTAGAACAGTCTTCTGACATGATAGGCATGTCTGGCATGACTTTTCACACATTTTTCCTTTTTCTTGCGGTTCATTTTGGTGAACGGATTTTCCGATATGAATTTTTGTATGCATTTTCGAGCCTAATTTTTACATTTTTCCTATGTGAACACCCTCAATTGTTCTTGGACACCCCACTGCACTTTTTGGCTATCTTCCCCTCAACTTCCGGCACAGCTTTCCTTTTTACAGCATTTTGTTCTGGCACACGGTTTGGGTTTTATGCATTTTTCTGTCCCTTTGCGCCTATCGTGCCTCTCGTGTCACGCGTGACCGCCTATTTTTTCCATTTTTAATCATGACGTTGCGTCCATTGTGTCATCGCGCACCCTGCCACCGTCCTGACCCCCGTTGCTTCTTGTCCATGAAAATTTTTTTACCCCGGCCCCGCGCACGCACACGGGATGGGGGCGGCACCCCATTTTTCTTTCTTTCTTTCTTTCTTTTTAAATTTAAAAAACCCCATTTAAAAAAAGAAAAACAAAACCCACGATTTTGAAAAGAAAACATACCCAACCACCTGCATCCCTCCCCTTCTCCCTTCTCCCCTCTCTCTCTCTTTCTTTCTTTCTCTCTCTCTCCCTCTCTTTCTCTCTCCCCGACTCCCTCTCCCTACGTACCTTCTCCCTTCTCCCCTCTCTCTCTCTTTCTTTCTTTCTCTCTCTCTCCCTCTCTTTCTCTCTCCCCGACTCCCTCTCCCTACGTACCTTCTCCCTCCCTCCCACCTCTTCCTCCCCTCTCCTCCCTCCTCCTCCACCACTCCCTCTCCATTTCCCTTTTCCTCCCCCACCTCTCCTCCCCTTCGCCCGCCACCTCCTACCTCCTCCACTTGCTCTTCTTTTTTCTCCTCTCCTCCCCTTCGCTCGCCACCTCATCCCTCCTCCCCTTCAGCCGCCACCTCCTACCTCTTCCACTTCCTCTTCTGTTTTCTCATCGCCTCCCCTTCGCCCACCACCCTTCCTTCCCCCTCCCATTCTTCTCCATTTGCTTGCCCTCCTCTCGGCCACCATCGGTGCTTGCCACCGTCCTTCCCACCCTGTTGACATCACTGTTGCCGCCAACCGTCCTCGCCTTCACTGACAAGCCACCCCTACTCGCCGCCGTCGCAGCGCCGCATTGCCGCCCACCCGCTACCTGCAACAACCCCACCCCCCTTAACCAAACCCCCCTCCCCCTTTACCCTACCCGCTCGCCCTACCCCACCCCCTAACCAAACCACCCACCCCATTCGCCTAACCCCTAGCCAACGCCATTACCCTAACCCCCCATTACCTTAAACACCCCCCCCCCCCCCCCCCCCAAAAAAAAAAACTAAACCCACCACCCTACCCTCCCCCTTAAGCCCCCCTTCCCAACCCCCCACCCCCTCCCCCCCAAACAAAACACCCCCCTTGCCCCCATTCCCCCATTAACACCTGCAACACCAAGCCCCCGCACCAAACCGCAGCCTCCCGCGGTGCCGACTCTCCTTCCCCTCAATTTCCGTGACAACCCCAGTCAATCCCAACTACTAACCCCCCACACTACTTGTGGGTATTCGCGCACGTCACAGGTGTATTCCTATCATGTCCGGGAGTCCTCCATACGTGTTCACGCACGAGGACGCGCATCTGGACTTGTCCGTGTGGTGGTGCGTGGCCGTCCGTTCAGAAGCAGCTGTTCACACGTAGTCGGGTACCCAATTTTTCATGAAAAATTTGTCAAAAACACTAAAAAACACATCAAAATTTAAAAAAAAAATTCTAAACATTCATTAAAAATTACAAAAAATAGCTAAAATTTTCTTTGACCACCTAAAAATTTTTTGGATTATTTTTCAAAGCCAAAATTCTAAAAACTAATTACAAAAAAATTCAAAAACTTGAAAATTCATTTAAAATCCATTAAAATTAGTAACAAAATCGTTTAAAATACATTAAATAATAAAAATATATATTTTAAAAAATCTATCCACCTTTTTCTTTAATTTGAATGTTTTTTAAAAAAAGCCGAACGTGCTTTACCAAATGGTCTTTTTTTTTGGGCAAAATTCTTGAAAAAAGCATGTTAAATGCCAAACATAAACAAAAAAATGTTGGAAAAATCTAGACACCTTGCTGAAATTTGTTGGTTCAGTTTTCACTCATGTTGGATGGTTGAAACATCATACTTAACATTTGAAACCTTTTTTATGTGTCCAACCCAACACATTTTGACAAATAAAAAATCCAACCTCCAAAATGCTTTTAAATTGGATTCACACCTAAACATTTCAACCTAGGGGATTTCTTCCTTTAAAACAACAAAACAAAAATAAAATAAAAGTCAACACACAATTGAAACACTAACCCCAACCAAATCAAATACACCCACCCTAATCTTGTCTTCAGTAAAAGTATTGTTTTGCCACAAATCTCACCAAATACCACATGTTTCTTGACTACTTTTTTAATGAGGTATTGGTTTGGTTTTTTATGAGCTTACCATGTTAAAATCTTTTTCAATTGTTAGCTTTTCTCTTTTGAGACTCATTCGCATATTGTGGGATTGATATGTGCGTATTCAGTATCCTTGCACACACATACACACACACTCTCTCTCAGGTAATTCTTTTTCCCTTCTTATTTATTTTTTTCGCTACCCCAAAATTCACCTATTAATTCTTGCAATGAACCCTAATCACCACCATGGCACGCGCATCCGTGCTCAATACACCTTCTTTTTAATTAAATAAAACTCAACCATTCATTCAATTTGCACGTACTACGTGCGCTTCAGAGGCACCTTAATTTTAAATAAAATAAACCAGTCATCACAAAAATGCATGCGTTGAAAAAGTAGAGAGCTTCAAATACATTAAATTTTTAATTCATGAATATGCATTTAGAGATCTAGTATGGATATCGAAGTCTAGGATTCGTTAAAAGCACCGTTCCATCTTAATAAATTGTAAATAATAACTTAAAAATAAACCGCCATTTTATTTTTTAAGGTTTACAACCTAATAAAATTTCACCCATTTTTTAAATCATTTCTTAAAACAAACCATTCATTAAACCTAATTCCCCTCACTACACTTTTTTCTCTTTTTCAATAAACATGTGTAGTCTTCAAAATGTTCTTTCTTGTCACTGATGGTTAATGATGTTCTAGTTATGTTGTATGTGGTTATTGATTTGGTTTCTATTATATGATTCAGGGTACGATCTGAATTTCTTTTGCATTTTATCTGCCTGATACAAGGTCTCGAGTGCATGTCTATTGCATATCACCAAGCTCTCGATCACAGCTGTCTAGAGGTCACGTCAAATTTTTTCTAGGATGTGCCTTGCTTGGGGATAGTTGGTCGAGTCTTATTTCAAAACCTTGGTCGATATTTTATCTTTGGTCTTTTCTGTTGGTTTTACAGGGATCCCTTTTGTTTGTGAGTTGTGTTGTGTGTTCACTATTTGAATGGCACCCCGTACGCCTCCTCTTGTTCAGTACATCCCATTAATCAGCAGGGATTAGTCTTCCCTACTGGCTTTTGACCCTATTGAGAAATCTGGCCTTGCATCTTTTGTGGCTGCTCCTCTCCCTCTAATTCCAGATGATCCAGCCCTTTGTGATGAGTTTCTCATCTCATACAATAAGAAATCGGGCTTGGTTCATGGTACTTCCATGGTCCTAATACCTAGAGGGTTAGGGAAGGCTTTGTCCCTACAAAGGGGAATCCTTTGTCACAGCCAGACAGTTATTCTCAAATGAAGAGATCATCAAGTAGTTACAAAAGCAGACTAAAGAGATCCTCAATGTCAAGAAGGTGATTAATACTTCAGGAGTGTCTTTCTCAATGATCATTGATCCTCTCTAGAAGATAGTCTGCCAATTTCTCAAGGACAAGTTCATGCCTACCAAGACACCATCTTACTACTTGTCCAAGGAGCTCTTCACAGTTCCAGGATGGGTTTACGAGGGGTTGCCATTGACTGGAGCACTTACCTTCTTACGAAGATGGACCAGAACTTTGTCAAGGTGACTAGAGGGAATGTTACCAATGTAACCTTTGGTTCATATTTATATGTTTTTCTGACATATTCAGGCCTTAAGAAGGGTGTTTTACCTCCTCCTCCATCTAATCCAGTCCCTCCCCCTCCACCCTTAGAAGATCTAGAACCCATTGACATAGAGGATACTGACTCTGCCCCTCCACTTGTCATTCAACGAAAGTGCTTGAAGCGTATAACAGAGACAATTCCACTAGTCATTCCTTCAGTGTCAGTTCCTGCTACCTCTCAAAGTGAACTCCCTGCCTACCTCACATGCAACAACTTATTTAGGGCATATCGAGAGGGTTCTTTGGATATATTAGTTCCTTCACTGAATCGCTTAGTGATGGGATGCCATCCCTTTCCTTTGCAAAGACATCCAGAGTTCTATTAAACTCTCAGTGGCACCTTGTGCTTAACAGTTATATTCTTCTTTCTATGAAGAATTGAGGCAATCCAAAGATCAGATGAATAAGGCAACCGTAGACCTAGCCTCTGCCACCAAAGACACTCTTTCCGATCTATTTAAGTAGATGGAGCAGCAGACCAAAATGATTGGGACCTAGAGAGAAGAAATATCTTCTTTAAAAAATCAGTTAGTAGAAGCTCAGTCCGAGGTCACCAGGGTTTCTAAAGAGAAAGAGAAAATGTCCAAAGAAGCTCAAGAGTTCAAGACTCTTCTGGATACGAAACGGCCAGACTTGTAGACTGCTCACAATACAATGGAATCCCAAGCCTCCTAGATTAAACAATTGAAGGACCAACTAGCACAGTCACGCTCGATTCCCCCAATTCCCAGTGTCCCCATGATTCCTTC
The DNA here is from genome assembly GCF_053477565.2 of Lygodium microphyllum. Taxonomy (NCBI): domain Eukaryota; kingdom Viridiplantae; phylum Streptophyta; class Polypodiopsida; order Schizaeales; family Lygodiaceae; genus Lygodium; species Lygodium microphyllum. The sequence goes on from NC_141160.1 coordinate 93,639,014, forward strand.
TATGTCTCAACAGGACTTGGCTACTCTTCAACGGAATGCTACTTTATGTCCTTTATTTTGGACCAAGGTTGAGAGATTGCAATCTAGAATGGATATCTTATGGAGTACTTTTGAGCAGTTTATGGAGTTTATTCCTCTCAACCATTCTTTCTTTGTTCATTATCAACAACAGAAGTTGGCCTTTTATGTTAAACTTTCAACCATGGATTTATCTCCTCTAGAGGATGGTTGGAGTGGAACCTGGTCTGCAGATCTGTTGTCTAAAGTGGTCAGGATGGTGTTTGAGGATTCAGTAGTCCCAGATTCAATGTTGATGTCCTATATATACCTCTGAGGTGACTTGTTAATTCCAGATGATGAAGACCTCTCTCGGTATGTTGGAGATGTAGTCTTGCAAGCAGTACTCTATGTACACCAATTGGAGCTTAAGATTGATGAAATGTTTCAAAAGTATTCTTCTAGAGTAACTAACTGTCTAGAGGATTCTTGGCATCCTATGCTGGATAATGTGATCTTAAATCAAAGCCAGTTAAAGGCTTCATCTCATGTGCAAAATGTCGACCAACTAAGGGTGGATCTGTTATCCCATCTTTCCAAGTAACCTCCTTTTGATCCTTGATTTTTTAAGGCCTATGGTAGATGTTCTGCCTTAGGACCATCAGTTCCATCCTTGAGCTCCTATCAACACATGGCTCATAGGTATGACACTTATGTGTCTCTTTTTCACAATACCCCACATGTCATTTTACCCCTTCTATTTCAACCTAAAGATGCATCCCATATTTCTATTTTTACGCAATGTCCTTTTATCATTGATCGTGTATTTTCTCCCCTTCTTCCTTGTCCTCCCCCATCTTCTCTATTTCTTGTCCACATTCCCAGCACATTTCCTTACTCCCTTCCTTTCTAATACTGCTAAATTTCCGGATTCTCCTACCTTATCTTATTCCTCTTTTTACAATTTCTCTTATCCCTCTCTTCATCCTTTATCCCTTATTCCATTCCGTCTCTTTCATCTTTTATTCAGACTCCCCCTCAGTTGTTTACAAAATATGAAGGTTTTGATCAGACAATCCTGAGAAGAAGAAGATGGAGTATTGGAGATTCTTTGACGGGACCCCAAATTAACTGGTCTGTGATTCCAGGAGAATGGAAGACTGCAAATCAAGCCTTTCACAACTATTTACATTTTGCTTAGCTTCATTCTCAATCTTTGAATCCATCAGTGAGACAAACTACCCATTTTTCATGGTATCTAGCCTTTATGCACCATCACTCTCATAGTGATCAAAAGGAAGTGTAAGAAGTTGGAAATAGTTAAAATGTTGATAATATGCCATGTCACACTGACATTGGTATATAAGGAGATAAGTTGTAATTTTCCACATCTTTTGGACATATCAATACAATTACAATCTTTCTCTCCCTTCTTGCTCCAAGCTTCCATGGCTTCTACATCTTCCTGCAGTCTTTCTCTCTCCTCTGCAGTCTTTCTCTCTCCTCTTTCTCTCTCCCTAGTTCTCTCTCTGACAAGTGGTATCAGAGCCTTGGTTCTTGGTCCCAGTTAGTCCCTCATTTTCACCTAGTTACAACTTTCTAGTTACATGGAATTTTGAGTCACAGGTACACAAGTACGGGAACAGTAGGGGAGTTTTCAAAGCATCTCTGGACCACAAGGACTGCATGCAGAAGCATTAATGGTAGCTTTCTTGGGAGTTTACACCTCCTGACCACAAGGACTGCATGCAGGAGCATTAATGGTAGCTTTCTTGAAGACCACACAGACCATGGCAGCCTTTCTTGGAGTCTTAAATGGAGCTTGGACCAAAAATGGAGGCAGAAAGACAAAAATGGCAGGTCATTTTTCAACATTAAGATAAAAATTCTAAGGGTTTTAGTGGAGGAGGACACTGCAGCATTTAGAGGGAGCACTGGAGTGACCAGTGGGCATTCCCAAGAAGAAGACTGGCAGCATCGAAGACTTTTCAGAAGAAGACAGGCAGCATTGATCCTTCCTTTCTCTCTCCTCCTTCCTCAACCCTCGCACTAGTTTTGTTGGGTCTGAGTCAAAGTAATGGCTCACATCTGTGAGTGATATCTCTGAAGCGTCCAAATTCTGGAATTGAGCACCCGCAGTGACAAGGGCCATTTCAGACACTTGCCGCTTCTCTTTCACTCCTATGCCAGGAGCATCTGAGTCAAATTCGAATGACTTATGCTTCAAGTACATCTCCTGGAGTTTCGCCTCCTCCCCATCACCAATTCGGTAGCCACAGGTTTGTTGTCGTACTCCTTCCACAGCAGCCATTGTTCAATTTGCTTCTGCCTCCCTCACAACTGCGATGGAAGAGAAGTTAGGGTATCCCAACTCCTTGAGTCAGGAGGTTCATGTGGCCGCCAAACTGCCTGTTCTATGCCTTGAGGTTACAGGCCCCAGTGGCAGTGGAATCAGTGTCCATCTCCGCTGATTACACATTGTGAGGATTCTGGGCTTCTCGCGGTTCAATCCATGGCGTCTCTCTCTCGCTCTCTTTGTGTGTGTCTAGTGCTTCTGAGAGGAGCATGTGCAGATCTACCCTCTATATCAACTACATCCGGACCAACATTCAAATCGAGGGATGGCCTTGACCAGGATACATTGGTATCTCCACCAGGCAGATCCAAAATGCCCACAACACCCTGAGACATGCCACTTCTTTGCTGAAATGGGAGTTGATTCAATGTAGGTATGTGCAAAGAACCAGGCCCATCATCTCTACCCTCTATATCAACTACATCTGGACCAGCATTCAAATCGAAGGATGGCCTTGACCAGGATACACTGGTATCTCCACCAGGCAGATCCGAAATGCCCACAACATATGACCTCCCAGAAGCACCGGTATGAGGCAAGGAACTTATATTGATGACCTCATCCTTGTGGCTCTTCCCCTTCTTGTCCCCCTCTAGAGATACCTCTACTTCCATATCCGTCTGAGTTGCATTAGAGACTAGGATCTCGGGCAGCTCAGACACTAATGCCTGAATTGTTGACTAATTGTGCAACCCCACAACTTTGACCATGCTACAGCAGTTCCTGAGCCAGCTGCAATTGATGGAATTGTTGTAGCTCAACCAGAAAGGAAGCATTCTGTGGCGGTGCTGCATTTTTGTAGGAACAATTCCTCTTCTGCTCCTCATAATCGGGATCGTCTATAGGAAGCTCATATCTACACACAGGGCATGAGTTTCTTGAATTGAGCCAAGGAAGAATGCAGACACTGTGATAAAGATGCAGGCATGATAGTTGCTTGGCAGGCTCACCAAGTGCAACCACTTCTTTGCAGATGACACACAATTCTGAGCCATCCTCAAGATTGAGTTGTTGTATAAGAATGGAGGGAAGGCACTCCACAGCCGACTTAACTGCCGGGGGAGCTCACCTCCGAGAGTTTTCAGTATCAATGTGTTGAAGCAGCTCTTCAAAACCTTGAGCATCTACATAATCCCCTGGATTTCTCACATGATTGTCCACATCAGAACCTTCCATGTGAAATTCTGAGTCATAGTTCTCTAAATCTCTTCGAATCACTTGCAGGCGCCGCTGGAGAGTCTGACGGAGAAAATTTCTGGCACGGGACCTATTGTTCTCAAAGCTGAGCCAATCCTGATTGTTGCTGCTGACCAGAGCACTTAGCTTGACTGATTGACTGATGGCAACCTACTGAAGGCCAGAGAAATTTGAGACTGCAGCTGTTGGTGCTGCTGGTGCTGCTTAATCAGCTGTGGTTGCAGCTATTGTAACACAGCTTCTGTTACCTGCTGCTGCACCATTTGATAATGATGATGTTGCTGCTGCTGAAGAAAAGCCAATGAGTTTGGGTGGTATTGCTAAGCCACTTGCTTGTGAAGATGTTGAGGTACAGGCATAGAAAGATCCAAATGTCCATCAGATGGCTCCTGCACTATGCTTTGCAATCTCCTGCAGCACTTCATGGCAGTGTCTATGTCTACATTCAGCTATGACTCCAGCTTGCTGGCCAGGGATATCACTCTCCAGTTTGCTGAAAGTATCTTGATGATCATAGTCACGCGGTTGCCAATTTCAAAAGATCTGGCATACCACTGAATGTATTGGTATGCAATGCTACAGGATGTTAAATGGCATTCTTATATTGTTCAAGCAAGGTCACAAAGACTGTGAACATATGCACCAGGATTCTGGACTACAAAGGTGTTGATGTGGGCTTATGAGGTACCAAGATATTGACTGAGAAATGTTGCTGCTCAGCCTTAACTAAAATTGTCTGGTTAGCAATGATGAATGCCGAGTCTCCATAGTGACTAATGCTATCTCTTTGTGATGTATGGACACTTTAGTCCAGATATTGCTGTTTGAAACTGTGGCATCAATACATAGCAACTAGAAGATTGTATTATCATTGACTTCTTTGCTGTGCTTATGTTGGCCAACCATATCATCATAGCTTGAAGCAATACATGCATCAGTTATAGACACATCAGTTATAGCAGCAGTCTTGCAGAACTTGGCATCATCGAAAGCCTCTAAGGTTTGGTGCTGAACCAGTTCAGTCAGAGAAATATGGGCTAGAAGAAGCAGATTCTAAATACAGTCAGAGAAGCAGCAGTTTTGATGCATATGTATGTAGCAATGGGCAAGTGAATGCAGGCTATGATTGTCCTAAAATTCACCAACACAGACATGGACAGGAACAACATATCTCTTGTTTGTAAAGTTTGGTACAAGAACCACAAGATACCTCTGCATTCTTGAGGATTTATGATTCATGATATTGCTATAGCTGACTTCTGTTATGCTTTGGAATATTTTGAAAGCAACTTGACTACAATGGCAGTAGCTAAGAACAATAGTTCCAGCTCTAGTGAACAACGTTGGCTTCAAACACAGGCTAAAATGGACAAACTTGGACAAGGTTGGCTTCAAACACAGGCTAAAATGGACAAACTTGTACAAGATCAGCTTCAAACAAAAGCTAATATTGACAAACTTGTAGTTTCGATTCAACAGTGTATTGCTCCTATGGGAAAAATAGCAGGACCTGAATCAAATGTTTATGCTTACGGACAGCATGTATATGCTGATGGTACACACTATGATCTACATGCATCTTATGAATATGAACATCAACAATATGCAAATGAATATGAGCAGTATGCAAGTACATCTGGACAGCATGTTAATGCTTATAAATATGATGTACCATATCATAATGCAGAGTATCATTCCATTGAACCTTGGCAGCAGAATGGTTATTATGGTCAACATGCTTATGCTTATGAGCATCCATCTCTTCAGCAACATAGTTCTTATGGATGTAACAGAAATGGTTATGCTTATCAATACACTTCTAGCTTTGATCAACAGCAAGCAAGTGATTATGACCAATACAGTGGGATCAATGATCAAAGGCAACATGCTTATGTATATGAGCAGCAAACATAAGTAGAAACAAATGTATATGCTCAACCTAACTGTTCCTCTGATGTGCAACAGGGCTATTGTCACCAAATGCAGTATGAACATCATGAGCAATATGGTTATGAGTATGGACAGCCATCTGTTGTACATGTTGAGCATGGACAGCCATCTGTTATACATGAACAGCAAGATGACTATGAGCAGCATGTCAAAACTATCATAGAGCTGACCAATGGAGATGAACAGGTGTGTAAATTGCTATCTAAAGCTAAACGTGTTAGACACCTTACTAGTGATACAATACGGGAACTGCATGCTGCGGGCTTATGCTATCGTTGTGCTAAGCCACTATCTTGTAATCACCAAGCCACATGTAGTGCAAGGTCTGCCAAAATAATCTTGTTATTCGAATATTATGATGTAAATGATGAAGAACATCTTGTTGAAGATGATGAAGAACATCTTGTTGAAGACCATTCTGGTATGAGTCCACAACAAGAAGTTCAACAACAAGAAGTTCAGTTCAAGAAGGCAGATTATGGACAGCGTGTGGACTTGGAAGACCATCATGCAATGGAGACTTTGTTAGTGAGTACTATCATGATGATCATATTTCCAGCAGTATTTGATTTCGATCTTATGAAAGTTGATCCTATGCATGGCAAAGATACAACTTTTCCTTTTGATCTGGGAGGTTACAGGCTGATTTTGACCTCCTGTATAGATTACTACTACTATTGAGTATTAGGTAATCTTTTCTTTTATCCCTTGTAATGCTGTACAGAGTAGTACTCTGTTCTATCCATCTCCTCTTTAGTTTGTTTCTAGGTTTGTTTTTTAGGACAAAAACTTTTGGGAAGGGATGGATTGTAAGAAGTTGGAAATAGTTAAAATGTTGATAATATGCCATGTCACACTGACATTGGTATATAAGGAGATAAGTTGTAATTTTCCACATCTTTTGGACATATCAATACAATTACAATCTTTCTCTCCCTTCTTGCTCCAAGCTTCCATGGCTTCTACATCTTCTTGCAGTCTTTCTCTCTCCTCTGCAGTCTTTCTCTCTCCTCTTTCTCTCTCCCTAGTTCTCTCTCTGACAGGAAGTGCCAAAGTTATGTTTGGATGTCTATGTAGATGTGGATACCCATAAACTCGATGTGCTTTATTTTCATGCTTTGTCCTTGCCAAGCAGATTTGTTATCTTACTGGAGAGAATGTGTTGTTTACAATTCTTGCAAAATCCTCCAAAAACCTTTGTGGATGAATCTTTATCCCTAGAAAGGTTTAAAAATCATCAGCCCTTTAAAAGGGATAATCTTCATTGATCCGTTATCCTTTGTAACTTTGATGCTTGATCGAAATACATCTATCTATCTTTTTCCTTCCAAAGAGGTGCCATTCAGATATTGTTTGTGTAAGTGCTGTGACTTGTGGTATGTGTATATTGTTTATCTTTGTTGAATGGAGTTGAAGTTGAATCTGGATTGATGAAGATGATATTGGATTAAAAGCTAGCAGAAGATGATGCTGATTTAAAGAAAACTCTTATATCCTTTATAAGTTTGTGTTGCTATCATTTTTTTTAAAAATGGAGATAATATCCAAAAGGGTGTTTTCCTTTCGTTGTAGTATTATCAGATATATAGGTTACTTGTTGGGGTCCTGATTGAATGATTTTATGAAGTGCTGTTGAAGACAAAAGATCACATTGAGCTCTTTACTGAACTTATATTCTTCTTTTCCTTGGGTCGCGAGGATGCTTCCTATTTTAAGTGTGGGGATATGTTGAGAGTGGAAAAAGACTGAATTTTTGACTGATTTTTGTTGTTTTAGGTGGCCTGAATTATTGATTTGGTATGATTTTTGAATGCTTTATAATGATTTGGATATCACCTCTTATTTAATTATGCTACTTCTTGTGATAAGGTTTTTCCCCTTTTCTTACCTCTACTATTTGTAGTATTATGATACCTAAGGTTTGTGTCTTTCATTTATTTTTCTATCTTAATAGATCATCTACTCTAATGGCCTCTTCAAATAATCCAAATTTGATTTGATCCATACTTGAGTTACCTACTATCAAGGATTTTCACAATTCTTTGTTTTCTCTTCTACTGATGAAGATCATGGATACAACCTAAATATTTTCCCTTCTATAATAGGGAGTCTTTATATATAGAGACCATTGTCACTTGTTATAAACTCCCTAATAGCCTCATCATTTTTTGAGATAGCACTTATGAGCTCGACTAGTGACCTTATCTACACATTCAATTTTTAGCATCTCCCAATGAATACGTATTTCGATGTATCAAAAATCATTTTTTTCAATGGGATCCAAACTTGTAAACCAAGCCCTTCCCCTTTCATCTAGACATAGACTAAAATGTGCTTTCTTCTCACTATAGACTTGTTTAAACTATATCCAAGAACATGTGCGTCCTTCTAGTGTTGTTCAAGTATCTCATGATACTCTCCATTGTCTCCCAATGTTTCTTGCTAGCGTTTTCCATATACATGTTAACCATTTCCACTACATAGAAAATGTCTAGATGCGCAGCAACCATGGCACACATCAAGCTACTAACTATGAATGCATAAGGAATCTTGGCTATTTTAACCTTTTTGTAACATGTCCACCTATTCACTCATAGGACACGTCTTAGTAGCCCATCGCGAAGAGAGTCCAGAAAGCACCCTTCGGCACTCCCACGGAATGACACGGGGTTTGCAATCTAGGTCTTCTCAAGTCTGCCGTGAAGCGGAAGCATTCTGGCCGTTCCCACTTAGGATCGACCTGATTCAGGGTTTCCCTAATGGTCAAGTTTCTAGAGAGTAACTAGCGTCGAACCCCAGACGAACTACTTTACGCAAAAACGTCAGGGTCGAAGTAGATTCATGTTGCACTTGGTTCAAGGAGAATGGGAAACAAGAGGGATGCAAAGCTCGACCTCTCTACCCATAAGGCATAGTCCCATTCTGTTCCCCTAAAACAACATAAATCGGGACTCTAGTACTCTAGATTCTAGGTCATCGTTCCTTGCTGTCAATTTCCTTCAAGAAAAGTTCCCGGCCAATCGGGACCACCCTTCCATAGGACGGACCCATGGTCACATCCACCGCACTTTCCTCAAGGTTGCTTTAGTTGTCTAATTATCTGCCACATTTAGTTTGACAAACAAAAATAACTTCCTTAATTAGCCAATTAATCACCGATTCCTTCACGTAACTTAGGCATTGACATAGAAAAACAATGTCAAGCAAGTTCCTTTTCAACAATTGATCTTATTTATTAGTCTTTGGAATACATCATATAATCCAGCCCGAAGGCTAATCCATAATCTAGCCCGAGGCTAATCCATAATCCGCTCGAATGCAATCCAGCAATCCTCAGGGATTACTAATCCAAGTTTTCACCTGTAGACTAGTATGCGGGCCTCGAGATCCAATCCCAAGTCACATCGGCCTCTTGTGCAGGACCCGAAGGCAAGGGATTTACGGCCAGAGCCCCCCCTGGCACCCAAGCGTCCTCCTGCTCCAAATAGCACCCACGGAGAGACCTCTCGCAGCGGGTTCGATCCACATACCCGGCGCGGCTAACAACCCCCTTGGATAGGGTCAGACAGACAGTCGGGGTAACTGATGCTGCCTCTCCCTCCAGGCCTTCAACTTGAAGTATTAATTATTTTTCCAGCTTTAGTTCATTGAGAAAAGAAGTACAAACAGTGCTCCTAACTGTATAAACACAATCAATCCAGTGGTCGTTTGTTGGCCAACTGTTAAGGTGTGAATCCTTCTCTCCGAATGCATCCAGCATTCAATTTGGGATCGATTGCGACTTGGCAAGATCCCTAAGGGTTTTGTTGTTTGTTTACCCTTTTATCCTTGGGTTAGGGTTTATACCCTGTTAACCCAAATTAACAAACACCTTAGGTTCCTTAAACTAAGGCAGTAAATCCTGGGCAACCTTGTCGCCCTAACTTGATTGGTCAATTGCTTGCTAGGCAATACATAACTTCCCTAACTTGGCAAATCAGCTCAAGGGAGGGTGATGTAGCAGGATGACTACTCATCCTCTTGCAAATTAAACTTGTACTTAGGACCTGCCAACCTTGTTCCAAGGAGTGGCAAATCTATCTTGTGATTTAAACACAAAGCCATGCGACGTTGCAACTTATCGCTCGAGACAAGTGTCACACCTAACTTGTGGGATCATTTCTCCTATCAAACGGCGTTCCTTGGTCAAGATGTAGGGTTTGGGATGTCCTCTTGACCCAACCCAGCCCTAACCTTACTAGGCCGACAACGTTTGGCCCTGGGGTTTCTAAACTCAATGGAAGTCTAGTATTTGACCAAATGATCCTTAGGGTAAAAACCCTAGATCATTCTTAAATTTTAACTAACCCTAACATCTCGTGAATGTGGGTAAGATCTTTAGGATTGAAAATATTAAGTTGGTTTGCCAAGTGTGATACTAGGCAGAATTTTAACGCGGCTTAACTCTACCTAGCGCATTGAGGTGATCATCGCTTGAGTTACACCTTTGCAAGCGAATTACCTAATCGATCTAATGGTCTTGCGACAAGAGGTGATCTCTTCTTAGAGATGCAAATACTTTTTCCTAAAAAGATGTAAATAATTTCAAATGCAACATTCCATGCAAATATGCGATTCATGGACTTTTTCCTTCTATGCAACTATGAGATTTACAACGACCATTTCTTTTCTTTGCCTAAACTATAAAGTTTGACAATTTAGGGCTAACTTGTATAAACCCTACGTTGAATTTCAACAAGAACTATGCTCATAACCCTTCGCTTAATGCATTGCATTCAAGCTTTAATATGAAATGCATCTTTTTCTAAAAAAACTTCGATAAAAGAAGTTCATGCATGACGAATGTCATAAGACTATTGTTGACTTAATCCGTCCTACAACACTTAACCCAACCTAGGATGTAATTAACATCGCATGCAACTTGCAAGGTACATAAATCCCTTTCATGCAATGCAACTACTTGGACAACATCTAATAGACATCAATGATTATCTCGTACGAATCACAACTCAGAGATTATTATCTAAATGCATTATGCGTTGTTTCTTTTTCGTGAGGAAATCAAGGATGCATTTAGACAAATCCTCCTTTTAACCTATGCAATATGCGTTTGGGATTGCAACTTGGAAGTGCAAGCATTTTTCAAAGGCATGACATGCACTAACTTCGTAAACAAATGGATAATTGCATTTAAAATTTCCAAATGTATTTAACTCGACTACATGTATTAAAGACATGCTTAAATGCATTCTTTCCATGCGAAATCAACTTCTAGGAACCTGGGCATTGAGGTTCGGGGTGCTATCCACACACGAACTCGGAGTAGAAGTTCCCGCATGTGCGCCTCTTGCCACTTTCTTAGGAGCCACTGATGAGTCAAATCCCAGTTTAGCAACTTCCTCTTGGGTCCTTTACGTGTTATGAATTCCTTTTTGCCCGATATCTTCTCCTTTGCATATGACACGGCCTTACAATCGCAGTTTTGAAGGCACCCGAGAACACACAAGGGAACCAGGCTTATCGAAGCCTAATTTTAGAAGCTTCCATCTAGAAGCTTCTATGCTTCCTGATCAGAACAGAATGACGTGGGGGGGTGGAAATGATTGGAAAGGGAGGAAGATGATGACGAAGAAGATGATGATGATGATGGTGGTGAGGACGGTGGTGGCGTAGCGCAGCGTGGCGATGTGGCGGATCAACATGGCGGCATCCACAGAGGCAGGGCGGCAGCTTCCACGCTTTTCCTCCCTCCCCTCCCAAGCTTCAAGGGGGGGAGGGGGGAAGATAGCCACCCACGTGGCTTCACATGCCTCCTCCCTCCCTCATGCACTTCCACCCCTCTAGCTTTTCCACACTCATACTCCCTCTCCCTGCCATGCATCGGCTGAGAGGAGGGGTTAATAATTTAAAAAAAATTGCACAAAATTTAACCCTTATCCTTTTGCCTTTTTCCTGAGAAGGGTGTTCCCGCGTGGAACTAAGGGTTTCAAGCCTCGGCTCTCCATGTGGCTAGAGTTTATTGATGCGCACGTAGGGTAAGCACTTAACCACCAACATTTTACATGTGGGAGATAGCTAGTCTCACTTTTCGTGTATCCCTAAGATTTCATAAAGACATCGAACTTATGATACCATTTCCTTGGGAGCATGTTTCAAACCCTATAAGCTCTTATGTACCTTATATTTCCTTTCCTTCCACAATAAATCCTTCATGTTGTTGTAAATAAATGTCCTATGTAAATCTCCATTCATGTTGACTATTGGCAATAAGGTCTCATCAAAGTCAATCCCATTCTCTTGTTTGACTCGTTTGGCCACCAATCTTGCCTTTCACTTAGACAATTCATGATGGAGATACCTTCAACTTGTAGACCCACTTGCATGGTAGTGTATGTTTTCCATTAAGCAAAGAAATGAACTCCCAAGTAGCATTTTCACCAAAAATCCATCTCTACCTACATCGTTCTCTTTTGTCTATGACTTTCATCTGTAGTCATATCATCAGCATAACAAAAAGGCTCACTATAGTCTTACCATGACATAGCCTAGAGAGTGAGTGTATCTATTTGGTAGTTTAGAATCCCTCATAGACCATCATAAATCTAGCTCAATAGGAGCCTCTATCTATCCTACCTATTTATTTTGGAAGAGATGAGGTTCTCCACCTGTTTGTGATACTCCACCTCAATGTGAGTTGGCTATCATGTGGAACATATCATACATACTAGTTACATGCTAGTTGTCCATCCTTCTAGAACATTACCTTATGGATCTCAATCTCAGGTAGTCACTCATGAATATATGTGTGTATCACATGAATTTAAAATAAGGGGTTTTTAAAATATCATTGTTTGCATACAGAAGAGTGTCATATAAAGGGGTTATTTACAGATTGAATGAAAAAGGACTTTATTTTATTCAAAAAATTTATAGATAAGGATATTTATAAAAAGGCCTTGAACGCATGTGATATAGAGGATATATATGTAATGAACTCCCCGAGATCTCAATTGTTTTAACATGCTATCTATGCATCTTATCCTCACTAAAAATGATATTACGGCTAAATACTACCTTCTTAGACCCAAGTTTCCATAATGATAGCCAATTTCTCCTAACTCCCCATATCTTAAAAAGATGCATTTCTTGGATTAAGGATCAAGCTAACTCCACTTGTCCCAAGGTACATGTATAAATTTCTCATAGCCAAAGACATGTAAGTGATTAGAATTAGACCTCTTTCTAGGCCATAACTTCTCTATAATTTTTCCAACCTATGGCTTGCTACTAGGAGACATGCTGATAAAATGAACTTCCATATTTACAACATTAGTCCAAAACCTATTAGTAAGACTAGCATTAGAGAGCATAATATGGACCCTTTCTTGAATGGCCCTATTCATCTTCTTAGCCACATCATTTTGAGTCAGATTATTTGAAGCTATCAACTCTCTCTTTATATAATGGCTATCACAAAGGTTCTTGAATGCATGGGAGGTGTATTCACTGCCGTTGTTATCTCTCAAGCACTTATACTTTCTACATTCTCAACATATGCCAATGAAGTACATCACTCTTCTTACAAAGAGGATAGGCCCAGACTTTCCATGGCATCATTATCAATAAATGTAACAAAAGTATGATGCTGCACCAATAGAAGCATAAGTCGTAGGCTTGTATAAAGCATTATGCACCAATTCTAATGACTTTGATCTTTTAGTATCAAACATCTTATGAGACAACTTAGTTTGTTTGCCAAAAAGACAATACTCAAAAAACCAAGATTAGAGAAGTTCAAGTATGGAAGATAATTCAAATGGCACAAAGATTTCATCCAGTAATTGACATGTGTCTCAAATGATAATATCATAAGGAAACTAATGGCTATTCAATGATAGCTACAAAATGGTATTTAACCTCAGAAACATGCAAAGGATATAAAGTACCAGGCTAGCTTCAAGAGTTAAGATCATTTCTACTTTCCATACACATATGAGTCTTGACATCCTTTGAAGTATCCATCAAGATAGTTGTATCTCAAATTCTTCTCTTTGTTTCTCTCTCTCTCTCTCTCTCTCTCTCTCTCTCTCTCTCTCTCTCTCTCTCTCTCTCTCTCTCTCTCTCTCTCTCTCTCTCTCTCTCTCTCTCTCTCTCTCTCTCTCTCTCTCTCTCTCTCTCTCTCTCTCTCTCTCTTTGCTGAAATCAGAAGTAAAAAGATTAGCCTTTTGAGCCTTAGGCTAAGGCTTATATAGCCTTGAGAGAACTATTAGCTTCTTACTCTTCTTCTCGGTCATGTCATTGATAGTTCGAGCCTCTCTCTCTCTCTCTCTCTCTCTCTCTCTCTCTCTCTCTCTCTCTCTCTCTCTCTCTCTCTCTCTCTCTCTCTCTCTCTCTCTCTCTCTCTCTCTCTCTCTCTCTTTGTGCTGAAATCAGAAGTAAAAAGATTAGCCTTTTGAGCCTTAGGCTAAGGCTTATATAGCCTTGAGAGAACTATTAGCCTCTTACTCTTCTTCTCGATCATGTCATTGATAGTTCGAGCCCCTCTCTCTCTCTCTCTCTCTCTCTCTCTCTCTCTCTCTCTCTCTCTCTCTCTCTCTCTCTCTCTCTCTCTCTCTCTCTCTCTCTCTCTCTCTCTCTCTCTCTCTCTCTCTCTCTCTCTCTCTCTCTCTCTCTCTCTCTCTCTCTCTCTCTCTCTCTTTGTGCTGAAATCAGAAGTAAAAAGATTAGCCTTTTGAGCCTTAGGCTAAGGCTTCTATAGCCTTGAGAGAACTATTAGCCTCTTACTCTTCTTCTCGGTCATGTCATTGATAGTTCGAGCCTCTCTCTCTCTCTCTCTCTCTCTCTCTCTCTCTCTCTCTCTCTCTCTCTCTCTCTCTCTCTCTCTCTCTCTCTCTCTCTCTCTCTCTCTCTCTCTCTCTCTCTCTCTCTCTCTCTCTCTCTCTCTCTCTCTCTCTCTCTCTCTCTCTCTCTCTCTCTCTCTCTCTCTCTCTTTGTGCTGAAATCAGAAGTAAAAAGATTAGCCTTTTGAGCCTTAGTCTAAGGCTTATATAGCCTTGAGAGAACTATTAGCCTCTTACTCTTCTTCTCGGTCATGTCATTGATAGTTCAAGCCCCTCTCTCTCTCTCTCTCTCTCTCTCTCTCTCTCTCTCTCTCTCTCTCTCTCTCTCTCTCTCTCTCTCTCTCTCTCTCTCTCTCTCTCTCTCTCTCTCTCTCTCTCTCTCTCTCTCTCTCTCTCTCTCTCTCTCTCTCTCTCTCTCTCTCTCTCTCTCTCTCTCTCTCTCTCTCTCTCTCTCTCTCTCTCTCTCTCTCTATGCCTTTGAGGCAATTTATAGATGCATAATTGTGTGGTGATCATGGATTTTGGATGTGATCAAGGCAATGATGGGGCAACAATTTGATTGTTGGTGGTGATTGCAAGGTGGTGACGACTGACTGACTATTGATGTCACTTTCTATTCTCTTTCTTTTTAACCTTTTTAAAGGTTTTTAATATTATTTCCTCCCCCTCCCCCTCCTTCCCCCCCAAGCCCTATGTCACACAATAAGGGTGGGGGAATTACATCTATTTTGAGATCTTTCAATACCTCAAGTTGGTAAATTTGAGTGTAACATTATGTTTGTTCTAGCTCAATAATAAGGTCTAAACTAGTCAAGTGATTGGGAATACAATATTCTAGGTATTTCAAGGTGATTGAATGAGGGTAAGGTAACTCAACGTATTCAATTTCTTCTACCTCGAGTTGATAAAATTTGAGTGCTCGCTTGATCTACTCTACTCAAGAAAAAAGATACAAGTTTAGAACAATGGTTGTGGCTAGTACGGACACTATAGGTGCCAATTGAAGTGGCAAGGTTCTTTTTGAAGTGTTAACTACAAATGGAAAAGAATGATACAAGTCTAGAAAAGGTGTAATGTATAGAAACATTCTAGAAAGTTTAATCCTCTTGGGATACATCAATTTAATTTAGGCACAACCATCCACAATGTGCAACGTATTTATTTGATTCATACTCTCCTTTACTACACATATTATCAAGATCATAAGCTTAGGATAGCATATCATGCATATTCTTTAACTCTCTTAATTAACCAACAAATGTTACAACATTCTTCTTAGCTAAGCATCAATAAATAGAAACCTTGAGAATCTCTTATACTTATACTAGGAGGGGAGTCAAGTTTAGAGAAGTGTATCTTGATTATTGGCACCATTGGGATTCTGGAAATGCATGTCCCTAGTTGTATAGAATCCTTGGTTCCTAAGACCTTTGCTTCCTGGAAATTCGTTGATATATGAGGGGTTTTGTCTATTAGTTGGGTATATTTGAAATAAATTGTAAGGCTAGGGTTGGGTTGGGGGTCTTTAACCTTGTCTCTTTTGCTTAGGTTTCACTTGAGGTGGTACATCTAGCCACAAATATCATGATTAGTACTAGATTGGTACACTACTAGTACACCTCTCCAACATGTTTGGACTAGAATGATAGAGATTGAGATACAAGTGGAGTGCTCATTGAGCTCTCAAGATTTCTTCTTCTTGACATAAGGGTGAAAGGCACAAATAAAGCAACATAGGTTAGAGAAATGTACTCCTTGAGTGTGGAGAAGCCCCTAAAAAAATAGGTGGTTATGTCAAAACTCCTTGATGTTGAGCTTGTATGTCTCAATCTTTTGATTTGTCTTTGGAACCCTATTCACTCACACATGTGCTCTTGATTCTTCCAAACGAATTCTTGATAGTATAGGATAAGATCATTAGAAATTTTTAAGATAGAAAATTTGGTTCAAATGAACTAAATGAAAAGGATAAGGCTTATATTTTATTAGCATGGCATTTTACATAAAAATCCTTCAAAACGAGGTTGTATGTGTTAAATGCTTGATGTTTTAGAAAATTTCTCTCAATTTTGTGTAGCAAAAACCTATCCATTCACTATAGTCATGTAGTAAAATTGAAACATGAAAATTCCAACACTTTCATTATGATAGAATTTTTTTACTTTGAACTCCAAATGTGATGATCTGGGTAGCTAAAATGGTAAAAACAACATTGGTTTAGTAAGCCTATGTGAGAGAGATGGTAAAACTTTTTACTATATGCACATTTAGTAAATTATTGGTTTTTTTTGTGTCTTTTGTTCCATGCTTAAATCACATGCATAAGTTGAACTCTTTGTAGTTTCCACTCCTCTATAAAACATCATGATCCATAGTCCCAACACTACTTGCTAGCTCGTGTTCATCCCAAGGGTCATCCAACTACCTAATTGTGTAAAGAATATTGTCGCAAACCCTAGGGTTCCTATAAGCAAAGGTATCATGGTGAACATTTTAGAGCATAATGAGATTAGCCCAGTTTCTTATACATAAGCAAGGTGCATCACCATAGCAATCAATCATATACCAAAGTGGACAAAGACTATAAGCATACCAATAAGTATTGTTAGTGTAAGAATGCATAACACAATAGAGAATACAAAATTCATAAGCAAGTGATGAATAGAGAATCAAAAATTTCATTATTGTAGATGATTATAATAGATAGCTGGTGCCTCCTAGTTGTGTTATTTTGTTAGGGAGCTTTGATAGCACATGGGAGCCATTAATAGGAACATGGCTCACTCCTTCCACCCTTAGTTGCAACCACGTCCACTTTCACTTCCACCACCATCACCTCCTCCACAACCTCCATGAGCATCACCACCTCCTCCTCGAAACCATCATCTCCTTCTCCCTCTCCTCTTCCTTCTCTCTCGTCAACTCTTTGTTCTCCCTCTCTCTCTCTCTCTCTCTCTCTCTCTCTCTCTCTCTCTCTCTCTCTCTCTCTCTCTCTCTCTCTCTCTCTCTCTCTCTCTCTCTCTCTCTCTCTCTCTCTCTCTCTCTCTCTCTCTCTCTCTCTCTCTCTCTCATAATATTATATTATAACATTAAATTATATTATAATGTAAAAATTTATATAATTATTCTTATAATGTAATCTTATTAGTATTACAATAAATATATAGTAATTTTAATCATATTACTATTATATTTTTACTAATATAAATATATTCTTATACCATACTATGTAATATAATGTATTATATATTTACATGTTTATATTATATAACTATTTATATAATTGGATACTTACATTATTGTAATTAAATGTGTTATATTACATATTATATAAATAAATATTTATGGTATATATTATTTTTATGCTATATAACCAATTATATAACTAAAATATTTGTATTTTGTGTGTGTGTGTGTGTGTGTGTGTGTGTGTGTGTGTGTGTGTGTGTGTGTGTGTGTGTGTGTGTGTGTGTGTGTGTGTGTGTGTGTGTGTGTGTGTGCGCGTGCGTGCATTTACGTTCATATAATTAACTTATTATATAATATGATATATTAGATAAGTTAGCATTTATATTATACAATAAATTATTAATTAAACATATTATATAATATAAACATATCAATTAATACATTATATGACATACATTTCTATTATGTAGCTAATTACATTACACATTGTTATAGATAGTTCAAAATTTATTTTACATAATGAATTATCAAATAAATGTATCATATAATATAAATATATTAATGAATGTATTATTATATAATTAAAAATATTATATGACCTATTATAAAGATGAACGTACTATATAACGTATCAACTAATGTATTACATAATTAATGTATTATATGACATTAATTAGTGTTTATGTAACAAAAATGTATTAATATATGATACTATCAACATATGTTATACACGTATCAATAATATAATAGATAATGAAGAACGATACAGATGAGGAGGAGGAGAGAGAGAGAGGGGGGAGGGAGGGAGGGTGGGAGGACATACATACATACATACACTTTTTTAAACATTTAGGTAGATGATATCATCCTTCCTATTGTAAAAGAGTTTGATTATCTCCTCTCCTCCCTTGCTCTTCTTCTTCATCATCATCATCTTCATCTTCATCATAATCATCATCATCATCATCATCTTCTTCTTCTTCTTATTCTTCTTCTTCTTCTTCTTCTTCTTCTTCTCTCTCTCTCTCTCTCTCTCTCTCTCTCTCTCTCTCTCTCTCTCTCTCTCTCTCTCTCTCTCTCTCTCTCTCTCTCTCTCTCTCTCTCTCTCTCTCGTTGGGGGTAAAGGCGCCTTCGCCTAGCCGCCCATGTATTACTACACTAAAGTACCCGTCATGACACACTGCAGGTGGCAAGCGCCCGTCACAGTCACTTATTCTTTATTCTTTTAGTGATAGTTTGAATAAAGGAAGGCCCGGCCACACATTGTGATTGTTGGAGTTTCCACTTTTGAGTCTTCCTCTCTCTTGGCTCTTGCTCTCCATCCGCCATAGCTCTCACCGCCAAGCTTCTTTCTCTTAGGTTCCACTTCCCTTTCAACTGGTATCAGAGTAAAGGCATTGGAGCTTGCCTGGCATTCTCTTCAGCCTGGATTTGAAGAGCTTCAACCCGAGCTTCAATGGCAACCATGGCACCTTCATTTGCAAGTATGTTTTGATCTCCCACCTCCTTCTCGAGCTTCCGGACCTTCAACGACTTCTTCTCGGGCTTCATTGGAGCCCCCTTGATATTACCAAGTGCCCTCGAGGGCTGTAGAAGATCCCCCAGCCCCCAGGAGCAGCCAGCACAAAATGCGGCGCATTTTTAGGGAGCTGGGTTGATCCCCTCCTGGCATTTCCAACTCCTTCCTCGGCTTCCCAGCATTGTTTGCAACCTTCCCGATCATCTTCGAACTCCCCGGCATTGGATCTTGGCTCCCGATGCTCGATTCGAGTGCTTCCCCCTTCATCCCTTTGCTGTATGCATAGTCCCAGGACTGTCAAAACAGGGCAGCACTTGACATTTACTGTTTAATGTTTATTGCATTGCCCATTTGATGCCTATTGATGTCCAGTGATGCTCAGATGTTATGGGATGCTATGTCTATTCTATGGGACTGATTTGGAGCAGATTTGAGCACCGTTTGAGCTTCGTAAAACAATAAATTGCTTGCTGTAATACAGTGGGCTGAAGCTCATTTACTTGGTGTATGCATTGGTTCATGGATACAGGGTGGAGGTTTGAATGATCATACTGATGTATTTGGAGGTTGTCAAATGCTTCTTCTTGGTTCCGGAATGCTTTTGAGCTTGTATTAAGCTCCAACTTGGTTGTTCTTGACTGGCATTTGGCTTCAGTTGGCATGCTTTGGACCGGTCTATGCCTATTGTCATTGCTTGACATTTAGGCTTCTTGCATTTATACCTTGGTTAGATATGGATGCCACTTGGTTTACCCATGCTTGACAGTTACTTGGAGCTTCATCTTTCGATGTATTTGAGCATTTTGGATCTACTGGGCATTACATTTGGTTGTCAATTACATGCTCTTTGAATGCTTTTAGGCTTATGCTTTACGGGCCTGAGATAGCTTGGGATTTATGCTTCGGATGTACCCTACTGGGATTTGGCACGTTTTATGCTATGTATTCGATGTATTAGAGTGTTGCTTGCTCTCTTTACATCTAACTTCACTTCCATCGGGAGCCTCTTGGTATATTCGGATGTACACAGAGTCTTATTTACAGATGAGCTTGAGCTTGTGGGACAGTTACATGCATTTGCTCTCTTGAGAGCTTTATGTCTGCAGTTTGTCTATAGTGGGTTGATTTGATACGACTATTGGGGCAGGCATCTATCTTTATCATCACATGTTTGTCAGTTTTGTATGCATCTGTCACAACTCTATAGAAACAAAATTTGTATTCTTTTTCATTAATCTATCTATATAATGATTTATTAAATTTATTTCCTTTGCACTAATTAGATATAAAGAAAAGTGCATTGGAGCTGGCCACTGATGAGTGGTCATAGGTTATGGTGGACCCGCGCGGTGGGTTAGAGAAAAGATAGTTCACACTTCCACCTATATGGCCCGATTGGGCGCCTGTGACTAGAACTCACGCATATCAGGGTTAGACTCGCACACAGAAAGGATTGATGCCTTAAAGTGTGGGCTAGATCCACCAGAACAGACAGTTACAATCAACAAGATGGCATGATCATGAAATGCTTGTATAATGTGCATGTGTGGGCTGAAAGCTTGAAATGCACATTTCTTTGCATAGGAAAGTCACATGAAGATTCTGATACCGTTTTTGCGATGTACACGAAAAAAGCTTTCATATGACACCCATATTGGGGGGTCCCTAAATTTTAGGAGATCCCTAAATTTTAGGAGGTCCCTAAATTTTAGGAGCCTCGAATTAGCCAAAAAATGCTAGTCCTAAAAAATAGGGATGTCATTCTAAAAATAATAAGTTCTGTACTCTGACTGTGCTTACTAAATTTGGTTGTTTCTATTCTTGACAGTATTCAACCCAAAAAGGAAGGCCATAGAGAAGAGATAAGTGTCAAGACACTTGTCACACAAGTTTCCAAGTGTCCCACCACTTGTCACATCTCATGACATGTGGCTGGACACTTGTCTTGTGCTACTCCACTTTCCCCTTTTGTACTAGCTCTTCCCTCTCCTATAAATAAGAGCTCGTTTTTCTTCATTCAGCATCATTTTTCTTTGCTGTAAACTCATGTACAGCACCCACAGATAGCCAGAAACTAGCCCCATCCATCCCCATCATCATCCCCCACTTCTCCATTATCAAATTCCTCCATATTCCCTCTTCTATCACTGTTGTTTTACAGGACAGCAAGCCTGTAAATTCATTACAGCACCTCCTTTTCAAGCTCTTTCTTCCATTTTAGCAACAAGAAGCAAGCCCTATCCATGTACTACTGTTCAACGATGGAGAAGGCTGATTTTCCCTTTTTCTTCTC
Source organism: Lygodium microphyllum (assembly GCF_053477565.2). NCBI lineage: Eukaryota > Viridiplantae > Streptophyta > Polypodiopsida > Schizaeales > Lygodiaceae > Lygodium > Lygodium microphyllum. The sequence goes on from NC_141160.1 coordinate 93,660,355, forward strand.
TCGTACTGTAAAGAAATCAGTTCGTATCATTGCATAATAGATAATGCATGTGTGTTTGTACATCTTTGCATGATCTTGTGAGAGTGAGAATTACTTCTTCTCACTCTCAGGTTGATTGTAACTGAGCTCTTCCCTAAGGGACTTGGGTTGAGCTGAAATACATTCCTTCGGGGGCGGGGGGGGGGGGGGAGCGCCCATCTTCAACCCTCAATCTTGTCTCCATTACTTTTACATTTTCATGGCTGTAATTTTGTGAGTAATTTTCATTTTCAGCTTTAAGTCTTCATACTCTTTTGTATTAATCTCGAAAACAAGCGAATATCATAATTGTTAAGCATACTATGTTGTTCGGGGCGTTTACAGTGGTATCAGAGCTTTGGCTCGGTCCTCACCCCAACACTGGTAGTGCTTACAATTATAAGTTTGTTTGTTTTCAGCCCTTGCATTGAGTGCTTGAGCATATTTTTTTTTCCTTAAGAGTCTCAATGGATCAGTCGAGTGCTATCCTTCAAGCCATTCAAAGTCTTAGAGAGGAGAATCAGCAAATTCGTGAGCAACTTCTCAAACTAGAAAAAGTTGAGAATCCCAAAGAATTCAAAGAAAGAAGCCCATCTACTTCAAGGAGACAAAGAAAGAGATCGCGTCGAAGCTCATCCTCTTCTTCAAAGTCATTTGGCGCTTATTCTGATGGATCCTCTTCTAGTAACGAAGAGTCACACCCTTCTCGTGGAAGACCTCATCATCGTCAAAGGCATCGACATTCTTCACCTCGTCTCCATCTTCATCCCCATCAAGCACTTCATCATCTTCAACCTCAAGATCCGAGCATGGACGAAGGCATAAGAAGAAGAAGAAGACTAAGTCACTATCTCAACTTGAAAAGAAGATCAAGTTCAGTATGTATGATGGTTCCCGAAATCTTGATCTTCTTCTGAAGTTTATTCGTCAATTCAAATTTTGTATGGTTGTGACAAGTATAAAGAAAAAGAAAAGATTAAGTTTGCAGCTTTACATTTAACCGACTTAGCCCATACTTGGTGGACGGGGTTGGAATATGATCATGCTACCCCAAAATCATGGCGGTCCTTTGTTCGCATGATACAAAGCTAATTTCTTCATGTTCATTTCAAAAGAGATGTAAAAATGGAATGGGATCGGCTTTGGCAAAGGAAAAATGAGTCACTTGGTGACTATACCAAGAGATTTTGGGAGCTACTTTTGAAGGTCCAACATTTCAAGAAGATCAACAATTCGGAAAAGCTTAGGAAGTTTCAAGGAGGTTTGCATTTTAAACTTCGTACTGCTCTTAATCATTATCATTGTTCTAGTCTCAGGGAACTCATTGACCATGCTGAGACATGGGAAATGGAGCACAATGGCAACAAATCATTCCAAAAGAATGATAAGAAGAGAGTAGCTGATGATGAGGAGTATTAAGCCCCAAATGAAGGACAAAAACAGCGGCAAAAGCAGCCATCAAATCAAAAGAAGATGAAGCCCTATGCACCTCCTAATGCTCCTCAATTTCGCTCCAATCTATACCCACAAGCAAAGCCACCTTCTGAAGAAGAAAAGCAACGCTTCATGAAAGAAGGGAAGTGCTTTAAATGTGGACAAACAGGCCACATAGCGAAGCAATGTCCAAACAAGGGACAAAGCAAGGTTTCTGACAACAAGCCTACGTCGCCAATGAAAATCAATGCTATCAGTGATATAGTTGCAAACACAACTCACACTCCAGAGACGCGCAAATTATTAAAAGCTTGGGGACAGTTGCAAGGTAAGCAAGCACTATTCTTGATAGATCTTGGGGCGAATGAAAATATCATTTCCTTGTAATTAGCTAAAGAGCTTGGATTAAAGAATGAAGAGATGGACACTCCGGTAGAAGTTCGCCAAGCTTTAAATGCTGATGAAGGTGACACAGTGAAGATTGTGACACCCTACATTGGCAAGCTCAAGTTTCAAATTCAAGGCTACAGTGATGAAGATACCTTCTGTATCGGAGACCTTGATGGTTGCGATGTGATTCTTGGCATGCCCTGGAATCATAGAGTAGATTCAACCATCTTCTCTCAAAAAAAGAAGGTAGAACTCACCAACAAAGGCAAGAAGTATGAGATCCAAGCTGGAGTTTCTGGAGACACCATACCTATGGTAAGCTATATGCAAGTCTCTAGAGCAATTAAGGATTGTATTCAATGTTGCCTGCTTTATGTCACTGATGTAAAAGATAATTCCCGGCAGCCATAGCTGACTCTCTTGAGCTCCTGTCACGCCTTGGCTTCCCAAGCACCTTCCCAACCCCTTTGGGCACCCTCAAGGCATTCCAACAAAGGTAATCATTCACTTGCTTCAAGGTCTCATTTGTTATTCACAGGTACAACAAGTTTGCAAGCTGTACTTATGCAAGATAATCATCCCATAGCCTATTCTAGCTGTAAACTGAAACCATCCGAACTTAAATATTCTACTTATGATAAAGAATTGTTAGTTGTAGTACAAGATTTACGTCAATGGAAACATTACTTAATGGGTTCTGAGTTTATGATTAAGACTGACCAACAAAGTATTAGACATCTCCTCAAAAGTATAAAGATTGTTTTTCGGAAGATCTTCCTTATCAGCTTCCCCCAGAAAGGCCAGAAGACCATCATATTGATATTATCCCGGGCAGTTCTCCTCCTAATATAGCACCATACCTTGTGAGCCGTCCTCAACAAGAAGAAATCTGAAAGCAAGTCAAAGACCTACTCAACCGTGGGCTCATTAGGCCAAGTAGCTCACCATTTTGTTCACCGATTCTTCTTGTTCAAAAGAAAGATGGCACATTCAGGATGTGCATTGATTATCGAGCCCTCAACAAAATCACTGTGAAGAATCGGTTTCCTATTCCTAGAATTCACGACATTTTGGATCGTCTAGGAGCCTCAAAGGTTTTCAGCTGCATTAATCTAAAGAGTGGTTATCATCAAATTAGGGTAATACCACAAGATGTACACAAAACTGCTTTTCGCACTTCATACGGTCTTTATGAATTCTTGGTGGTTCCTTTTGGATTAACCAATGCACCAGCCACCTTTAATCGAATGATGGAGCGCATCTTTAGAGAGCATCGACAATATGTCGGTACTTTCTTTGATGATATTCTTGTCTTTAGCAAGAATGAAGAGGAGCATCATCAACACTTGAAAATTGTTCTACAATTACTTCAACAAAATCAACTCTTGGTAAATGATAAAAAGAGTGAATTTTTCATGCATAAAATAAATTACCTTGGGCATGTCATCTCTTCTGAAGGGATTCAGATGGATCCTGAAAAGATCAGGATAATCCAAGAATGGCATCATCTTCCTGATGTACATGAGGTGCGATCGTTTCTTGGCTTATGCTCTTATTACCGCCGCTTCATCAAGCATTTTGCACATATGGCTTCTCCACTTCATGACCTTACAAAGAAGAAGATCTCTTTCCAATGGAATGAAAAAGAGAAGGCAGCCTTCACAAGGCTGAAAACAGCTCTTACTTCTGGACCTGTTCTTATCATTCCAGATCTGGTAAAACCATTTGTGGTGGAAGCAGATGCTTGCGGTGATTGTATTGGTGCAGTGCTAAATCAAGAAGGCCATGTCGTAGCCTTTGAAAGCCGCCGTCTAAATGATGTGGAGAAAAGGTATGACATTTATGAAAAGGAGCTCTTAGCAGTGGTTCATGCTTTAAAGATATGGGAACATTATCTTTTAGGCAATGAATTCCTTATTAAAACTGATCATCAAAGCTTGAAGTATTTCAAGACTCAAAAGCATTTGCAGGAGAAACATGCAAGATGGGAAAATTTCTTGTCTATGTTTCATTTTCAAATTATGTACACTCCAGGGAAACAAAATGTAGTTGCTGATGCACTTTCTAGAGTGCCTCGCATTGCAACTATTACAGTGGCTCATCATGAAGATTTTCAAATGATGAAGAATACTTATGATGAAGATACTGATTTTGCAGCAATTTGGTCAAATTTACAGCAAGGAGGTTCTCATCCAGATTATTCCATCAAAGACGGTTACCTTCTCATGAACAATCGCCTTTGTGTCACTCTTCCTGTTCGACAAAAGGTGCTTAAAGAAAGTCATGAACCCCCTTATGCAGGGCATAGAGGGAGGGCAGCCACTCTAAGTGCAATTGAGCGCTACTTTTATTGGCCAACATTACGAAGAGATACACATAACTTCATTGAGGCTTGTCTAGTATGCCAAAAATCCAAATATGATAGGCAGAAGATTCCAAGATTGTTGCAACCTCTTCCAGTGCCCAAAGATCCATGGGAATCTATCAAAATGGATTTCATCTCAGGTATTCCAAGAACACCTCAAGGTCATGATATGATTTGGGTCATAATTGATAGATTCAGCAAACAATCACATTTTATTCCATGTCATAAAACATTGAAATCCGCACAAGCTGCAAGACTTTTCATTCAACATATCTTAAGATTACATGGTATGCCTTCTGAGATCATTTCAGATAGAGACTCCAAATTCACAAGTAACTTTTGGTGTGCTTTATGTGAGAATTTGGGAACCACTTTAAAGTTCTCCTTAGCTTTTCATCCTCAAACTGACGGCCAAACAGAGGTGATGAATCTCACTCTTTTGGATATGTTGAAAGCTTATGTTAGTGAACATAAGTCACAATGGGAGAAATATCTTCCATTATTGGAGTTTGCTTACAACAATACAATGCTCTCATCCATAGGGAAAGCTCCAAATGAAATAGTACAGGGTAAAGTGATTCCTCCTCCAATTATTCGCACTAAAGATAAGATTTTTGCTGCTGATGAGTTTGCTTCAGATTTAAAAACCACAATGGATCAAGTTCGAGCCACTATCAAAGTTGCCCAAGAGCGACAAAAGAAGCAAGCAGATAAACGAAGAAGACTTTGGCTTTTGAAAAAGGTCAATATGTCTTGCTAAAGTTTGATAAAGGCAGGCTCAAACAAGGTTCTGGTCAAAATTCATCTTTTCCAAAGCTCTCCAATAGATACTTTGGACCCTTCAAAGTGATTGAGAAAATAAATGAAGTTTCTTATCGACTTGAGCTTCCTGCTCATTGGAAAATACACAACACTTTTCATGTAAGTTTGCTAAAACCTTACATAGGACCAGAACCAAAGGAACCCATTACTGAAGATCCCCCAGAAGTTGAAGAAACAGAGCAACTCTTGGAACCTGAAAAGATTTTGTTTCTCAAGGATCGAACCACGAGAAGTGGCCTTGTGACACGAAAATTTTTACTAAAATTCAAGAATCTACCCACAACAGATGCACAATGGGTAGATGAAAAATTCATGAAGGATTACCCAAATATTCTTCAGCCATATCAAGAAGCTTTTCAGCTGAGGACAGCTGAATAAAAGCCAGAGGGCTGTCACAACTCTATAGAAACAGAATTTGTATCCTTTTTCATTAATCTATCTATATAATGATTTATTAAATTTATTTCCTTTGCACTAATTAGATATAAAGAAAAGTGCATTGGAGCTGGCCCCGCTGATGAGTGGTCACAGGTTATGGTGGACCCACGCGGTGGGTTAGAGAAAAGATAGTTCACACTTCCATCTATATGGCCCGATTGGGCGCCTGTGACTAGAACTCACGCATATCAGGGTTAGACTCGCACACAGAAAGGATTGATGCCTTGAAGTGCGGGCTAGATCCACCAGAACAGGCAGTTACAATCAACAAGATGGCATGATCATGAAATGCTTGTATAATGTGCATGTGTGGACTGAAAGCTTGAAATGCACATTTCTTTGCATAGGAAAGTCACATGAAGATTCTAATACTGTTTTTGCGATGTACACGGAAAAAGCTTTCATATGACACCCATATTGGGGGTCCCTAAATTTTAGAAGATCCCTAAATTTTAGGAGGTCCCTAAATTTTAGGAGCCTCGAATTAGCCTAAAAATGCTAGTCCTAAAAAATAGGGATGTCATTCTAAAAATAATAAGTTCTGTACTCTGACTGTGCTTACTAAATTTGGTTGTTTCTATTCTTGACAGTATTCAACCCAAAAAGGAAGGCCATAGAGAAGAGATAAGTGTCAAGACACTTGTCACACAAGTTTCCAAGTGTCCCACCACTTGTCATATCTCATGACATGTGGCTGGACACTTGTCTTGTGCTACTCCACTTTCCCCTTTTGTACTAGCTCTTCCCTCTCCTATAAATAAGAGCTCGTTTTTCTTCATTCAGCATCATTTTTCTTTGCTGTAAACTCATGTACAGCACCCACAGATAGCTAGAAACTGGCCCCATCCATCCCCATCATCATCCCCCACTTCTCCATTATCAAATTCCTCCATATTCCCTCTTCTATCACTGTTGTTTTACAGGACAGCAAGCCTGTAAATTCATTACAGCACCTCCTTTTCAAGCTCTTTCTTCCATTTTAGCAACAAGAAGCAAGCCCTATCCATGTACTACTGTTCAACGATGGAGAAGGCTGATTTTCCCTTTTTCTTCTCTCGTACTGTAAAGAAATCAGTTCGTATCATTGCATAATAGATAATGCATGTGTGTTTGTACATCTTTGCATGATCTTGTGAGAGTGAGAATTACTTCTTCTCACTCTCAGGTTGATTGTAACTGAGCTCTTCCCTAAGGGACTTGGGTTGAGCAGAAATACATTCCTTCGGGGGGGAGGGGGGGTGCCCATCTTCAACCCTCAATCTTGTCTCCATTACTTTTACATTTTCATGGCTGTAATTTTGTGAGTAATTTTCATTTTCAGCTTTAAGTGTTCATTCTCTTTTGTATTAGATCTCGAAAACAAGCGAATATCATAATTGTTAAGCATACTACGTTGTTCGGGGCGTTTACAGCATCTTGGATGGTTATGTATTGAGCTTCTTGCTCTATCAGTTGTGCTTGTGCTTGGTCTCTTCTCTTACCCCGAGACCCATTACATGCATGACTTCTGGACCTATCAGATGTCTCTTGCATGACAGGTTATTGGTTTGATAGTTCTTGGTACCTTCTTGCCCCTAGAAACTCACTGTTGTATGTATCTTGTTACCTGGCAGTTGCAGTGACATATGTATCAGTGATTGCTTCATTTTGGGACAATTTTACATACTCCTATCATTTATTACAGCACACTGAAATCTGCAGATTTTGAGCACTTCTATGAGGGTAATGCTTACTATTTGATGTTATCTTGGTCATATTTGGTGGATAGGTGTTACTCTTGGTGAAATCCACTCTTTCAGCCAGTTTTAGCAGTGGTTTTAGTGCATTTTTTACTAATTACAGTAACTTGTAATTTTACTTTTTTGCTTTGATTTGGGACAGTATAGCTGGTCATCTGAAAGATACATCCCTCTTTAACATTGCCAAGTTGGATGGTACCAACTATGGGTATTGGAAGTCCCAAATATGGCAGGTTTTGGTGCAAAAATTGCAGATTAAAACCTTGCATTTCAAATGTGTTAAGCATGAGGATATGGATGATGATGTTTGGATGGAAGTTGATGAGCTATGCAAGTCTACCATTATTTTGTCACTGTCAGAAGAGGTCCATCATAATGTTGTTGAAGATGAGAATTAGAGTGCATGGGATTTATGGGAGAAGATTCAGGAGCTCTATGCACAACAAAGTCCTACGTCACAGATGTATTGGCTGAAGTAGTTAATGGACCTTTGCATGAAGGAGGGGACCTCCCTTTCATCTCATTTCAGTCAGTTTCATGCTATCATGAAGAGTCTGTTGTCACAAGGTATTGAGTTCCATGACAACTTGCACCCATTGTTTCTACCTTGGCACCTTGCCTGAATCATGGGATGTATTCCATACTGCCATATGCAAGAACAAGCTTGATGGGCTGAAAATCAAAGATGTTGAGAGTGCTTTATTGACTGAGGAAATCAACAGGAGAAACAATGATGCTTCTCGCTCTTCACATGCATTGACCGTTAGAGGTGGCAGGCATGATAATGATCATAAGGGCAGGGACTCTCAGAAGTCCAGGTCCAAGTCACATGGTCATAGTAAGTCATGTGGATGGAAGTCTGATCTTACCTGTCATTATTGTGGGAAAGCAGGACATATTAGGCTGCAATGCCATAAAATGTGCGATGATAAGCGCAAGGAAAAGGGAAAAGAAAAAGTACAGGAAAAGTCTTTTGAGCACAATATTGTACCTACAAAGTCCAGTGTGAAGATAGAAGAGGTTAATGTCATGCAGGCACTGATTCAGATGATGATTACATACTTGCAGCTTCTTCATGCGATGCCTTACAAACTTATGAGATACATTCTATGTATGCACTGTGCTAGCTCTTCGATTCAGGTATGTCCTTTCATGTGACACCCTGTCTCGTGATTGGTTTCATACCTATCGTACCATGTCTGATTCTGTGCGACTTGGTGATGACATGTCTCTTGACATTGTGGGAATTGGAGATGGCAAGCTGCAGTTTCCTTCTTGTAGTTCTTTTGTTTTGCATGATGTACACCATGTACTTGCATTGACTCGTAACCTTATGTCAGCTGGACAGCTTGATGGTGCAGGGTATTTTGTGTCTTTTGGAGACTCTGCATGGAAGATTACTCATGGCAGGCTTGTGCTTGCAAGAGGTGCCAAGTCTGGTAGCCTTTATCCCTTACTTGTATCTAGAGCTACATTGGATCATGTTTTTTCTATGGGTTCTATCCCCCATGTATCCCTTTGGCATGCTCGTTTGGGGCATATGTCTCTTAAAGGAATGAAAATGCTCCGTGCTTTGCAGTATCTTCCGCCTTTTGACTCTTCGCATTTTGATTCTTGTGATCATTGTTTGTATGGCAGGTAGACTAGAAATACGCATAAAAAGTCTCGTAAGAAACGCATGGGTGAGCCCTTGGCTCTTATGCACTCAGATGTATGTGGGCCCATGCCCTGTCAGTCACTTGGTGGGGCAAAGTACTTTGTTACTTTCATAGATGATTACTCTCGTAAGGTTTGGGCTTATCCCATAAAGAGAAAATCCGATGTCTTAGACACATTTCAGCGTTGGCTTGCATTGGCAGAGAACCACTCTAGGAAAAGGCTCAAATGCCTAAGGTCAGATAATAAGGGTGAGTATGTATCACGTACTTTTGAGCAGTTTTGTGATGAATGGGGTATTAAGCATCAATTGACCACCCCTTACATCCCACCCCAAAATGGTATCGCTGAATGCATGAATAGGACCATTTAAGAAAAGGTTCGTAGCCATGCTGGCTTACTGCAACACTTTTGGACTGAGGCAATTACTATTGTAGTGCATCTCATTAATAGGTCACCTAGCAATGGCATTGGCTTTCAGGTTGCACAAGGTATGGGCAGCCCCCCTCTTATGATCATTTGCATGTCTTTGGATGTGAGGCATTCTGCCATGTGCCCAAGGACAAGCCCAAGGACAAATGCAATAAGTTGGATCCTAAGAGTGTCAAATGCATTTTGATTGGCTATGGGGATGCAGGAGAGATGGGTTACCATCTATGGGATCCATAGGCACGAAAAGTGATCCACAGCCATGATGTCATCTTTCATGAGGACAAAATGCATATGCAGCCTGAGAAAGTGGTTGAGGCATGCAGAGTTATCTTTCAGGAGGAGCCACCTGCTCCCGTTCAGCCCACTCCACGGCCAGCCAGACAACTTGCAACATCACCTAATGCTCATGGCCCAGATGTTAGACATGCTGATAATAGACAGGATGTTGGTTAGGCAGCAGAGCCTGGGTTGAGGTATTCTACTCGAGATAGAAGACCTCCTGACTGTTTTGCATCCTCTATGGATTATGTACTGGTTACATATGCAGGAGAACCTCTCACTTATAATGAGGCTATGCGCAGGGGTGATTGTCACTCTTGGGAGAGGACTATGCAGTCTGAGCTTGACTCATTGCATAAGAATCAGACTTGGGATTTGGTTTCCTTGCCTCAGGGTAAGAAGGCTTTGCCATGCAAGTGGGTGTACAAGCTGAAAAATGCCCCTAGATACCCCAAGCCAACATACAATGCTCGATTGGTTTCTAAGGGTTTTAAGCAGGAGCATGGTGTTGATTTTGATGAAGTATTTTGTCACGTCAAGATGACCAGCCTACGCTTAGTCTTGGCCTTAGTTGCACAGCTTGACCTAGACTTGTACCAGATAGATGTCAAGATAGCTTTTTTACATGGGGACTTGCATGATGAGATTTACATGGAGCAACCTAAGGGCTTTGCAAACCCTGGCAGGGAACACCTAATGTGTAAGCTAAAGAAGAGTCTATATGGCTTGAAGCAGGCACCTAGGGAATGGTACCATAAGTTTGATGCATTCATGCAGTCACAGGGCTATAGCCACAGTGCTATGGATCTGTGCTTGTACACGAAGAAAACCCGTGATGGTTCTTTACTGATTTTGGTACTCTATGTATTTGACATGCTTTAAGTAGGGACAGCTCATGAGCAGCTAGATACTCTTAAGGCTCAGCTCAAGAAGAGCTTTGAGATGAAAGATCTTGGACATGCCTCTCATATACTTGGTATGCGCATTACGCACGATAGATCTCAGGGACTACTCTATCTGTCACAGAGGGAGTACATTCATAAAGTCCTTGAGTGCTTCCGCATGGAGGATGTAAAGCCTATTGGCTATCCATTACCTTCTCATGTAAAGGTTTCACGGGCCGATTGTCTGCAGACAGATAGCAGAGAGCCGACATGGCCAAGATTCCCTATGTATCAGCTATAGGCAGTCTTATATATGCCATGATAGCCACCCGTCCAGATATTGCTTTTGTAGTTGAGGTTGTGGCACGTTATATGGCTATACCTAGCAAGAAACATTGGGATGCCATGAAGGGTATCATGAGGTACATGAAGGGCACAGTAGATATGTGTCTTTGTTATGGCAGCCAGGATACAGGAGTCATGGGGTACACTGACTTTGATTATGCAGGACATGCTGATAGTAGAAAGTCTACTTTTGGCTATGTGTTCACTTATGCTGGAGGGGCTATCTCTTGGATGTCCAGGGGCAGAAGTGTATGGTCCTTTCTACTACAGAGACCGAGTATATTGCAGCCACAGAGGCTTGCAAGGAGGCTATCTGGTTAGGCCATTTGATTGCTAACCTTGGTATGACAGATGCTATGCCTACACTGCATTAAGATTCTATGAGTGCCATTCAGTTGGCCAAGAATCCGGTCTTCCATGCGAAGACAAAACATATTGAGGTGTGGTATCACTTCATTCGCAAGGTCATTGAGGACAGGTCTGTTGACCTTGTCGAGATTCTGACTGAGCAAAACCCTGCAGACTTGCTCATGAAGAGACTCACTACCAAGCGCTTTGCCTTCCTCAGGAGATTGATGGGCATTGGATGAGATGACGTCTTTTTCCTCATCCTGTTGTACATGTGTACATGTGTACATGTTGTACTGTCTTTTCTTTTTTCTCTCTCACTGGGGAAGATTCACCTTGAAGTGGGAGGTTATTGGGGGTAAAGGCGCATATGCCTAGCCGCCCGTGTATTACTACACTGATAGTACCCGCCACTGCACACTACAAGTGGTGAGTGCCCGTCACAGCCACTTATTCTTTATTCTTTTAGTGACAGTTTGAATAAAGAAAGGCACGGCCATACATTGTGGTTATTGGAGTTTCCACTTTTGAGTCTCTCTCTCTTGGCTCTTGCTCTCCATTCGCCATAGCTCTCACCACCAAGCTTCTTCCTCCTAGGTTCCACTTCCCTTTCAAAAACCCCCTCCAAGCATGGGAATGATGCATTGAGAATACTCCTCAAATGCAACCCATTTGCTTAGCTAGCAAGGGGAGTAAGGATTTAACGAAGACAATGCATGCATATGTGAAGAGCATTTGACCTACAAGGCAAGTCACTTCACCAAAAGAAAGGACACTTGATGGACATAGAAAATGTGAAACATGAAGGCCTCAACAACAACCACAACATAGGTGTAAATACCAAGACACAATGAGAAAGATGATCGATTGGGCAAAAAATGTTTTTTAAGAAGTGGCTCACTAAACCAAGATGATTACTGCTATTGTTATACAAGGCTATTACAAGGGCAGTCACATTCTCTAGGTTCCTAAAATATGTACTCTTATGCTTTCAAGCTCAAGAAGCCTCTCACACAAGCACACAATCTCATTCTCACTCAAGCTTGGGCAATTGGATGATGGTGGAGGGAGAGGAGAGAGAGAAAGAGCTTAAAAATTTTTGATGCACAAAATCTAAATGTTAAAAGGTTAGATAGGTTCAATATTGTTTGAATACGAAGTGTAACTCTATATGATGAGAAGTGTTTTCAAGAAAACATTATAGATTGTGACATTCTAATAGGAATATACTTTGTGATCACATCTTTAGAAAGTTCTTGTAACAACACTTCCTTGTTCTTATAAATTCTCCTTTTCTTATCTTTGTTTCATGTTTTTTTATACATATTTCCAATGGTTACATAAAGGTGGGATACACTTATCTTTCTTATAAGTTCTTATTTGCGTATGTTTGTTTCATGTTTCTTTTTAGATACTTCCAATGGTTGGATGTAGGTGGGATATGGTAACTTTTCATGAGAATAGAGAAAGTGACACTGGAAGTAATGTGTTAACACTAGAAGAACAAGATCCTTACAAAATTATTTGGGAAGAACTTGATGTTGTAATATGTAATGTTGCACTTTATTTAAAATAAACCATGAGACAATTATCCAAGTGAACTATTCCAAGGGCTTAAGAACATATTTGCAATACAAGTACGAGCTTAATAATATATAAAAAATAAGGGCCACACAAAGTCAGTGTTTAAGAAGACTTCACATATTCTACCAATTTTTTGAAGGAGCACGTTACATTCTGATACATTTATCCCAACATGAAAATGATGCAAATAGACTCTAATGGTACCACTTAAAAATATGTGACAACAATATAAGCAACACAACATTTTTTAATATCTCACAATAGAAAGAAACACAACCTACTTAGCTTTAAGAAAAGACATAAAACCACGATTCAACTCAATTGTGCATGTGTATGCATGCATGCACATGTGTGTATGCACATGCATGTGTGTGTGTGTGTGTGTGTGTGTGTGTGTGTGTGTGTGTGTGTGTGTGTGTGTGTGTGTGTGTGTGTGTGTGTGTGTGTGTGTGTGTGTGTGTGTGTGTGTGTGTGTGTGTGTGTGTGTGTGTGTGTGTGTGTGTGTGTGTGTGTGTGTGTGAAACATAGTCAATATTAGGAGATGCAAAACAAGACAAGCTAAAACAAACGAGTGATATTAAACATAGTCAATATTAGGAGATGCAAACAAGACAAGCTAAAACAAACGAGTGATATTAAATGATACCAAATGAGACAAACAAGAGTGTGATAATTGATGGCACTATGAGATACTATGCAAGATTAGGAGAAAGTAATGAGAAGGCTAAATGAGACTAGATAATGGTAATTAAGACTAGGTGAGACTAAAATTTATTAACAAGATTGGACACACACATGCACATGCACACACACACACACAGATTGGAAGAGACACTAATCAACAGCTTGCATATAGCTCACATTCATACTAAATAAAAAGTTTACATACGAGAGAGAGAGAGAGAGAGAGAGAGAGAGAGAGAGAGAGAGAAGGCGAGACTAAAATTGCTTGACAAGACTACACACACACACATTGGAAGAGACACTAATCAATAGCTTACATATAGCTCATACAAGACCAAGATAATCAAGATGCCATCTGCTACCTTCTTGGTATATAAGCAATAATCCACTTGACTCCTGTGAAAGCCTTGAGACTGCATGAATGTATCAAACTTGTGATACCATTCTCAAGGTACCTGTTTCATCCCATACAAACTCCTCTTGAGTTTACATACATTAGGAAAAAAACGAACTCACAAATGGGCCCTTAAAAATAATATAGTTTAAGATGTGGGCCTTTTGGATTGTCCAATAGGAAGGCTAGATGTTGACATCCATGGAGGGTGAATCTTCTCTCTCCAAATCTTGGGTTTTCTATTGAAAAAAGGGGTAGTGGGGGATTAAAAAAAGGGAGAATGAATAGTGCACAAAATTTGAGTTTCTCTCACCTTGTATTTCTCCCCTTTTTTGGAGAATTTTCAATTTCGGTTTTTTTCCCTCTCACGAAATCAGTTTGACCCAAAAGTTGAGCAACAAACCACTTTCCCTCTCTTCTCTATACTCGTGAATTTTCGTCTCCATTGAAGCTCCCTGCTGAGAGTAATTAGGGTTTTGAGCGTTCTACTTACCTCTGCACTTTCTTCTCCACGCAGCTCCAAATTTTGGGCAAAACACAGGTGCCCATCTCTCTTTGCATTTTCCCTTGCTTGCTATTTTTTCAATAGGGTTTGATGTCATTTCTTAATGTTGTTGTTTTATTGTAGAGGTTGTTTGGGGAGGAGACAGAGGTGCTCGTCTCTCTCTCCTTTCTTTCCCCCCTCTCTCTATGTGTTGTTTCTCTTTTATGTTGTGTTTTCAATAGAATTTGATGTCGGTTCTAATTGTTGTTTTCTTGCAAAGTTTATTTGGAGCAAGAGGCAAAGGTGTTAATCTCTCTCTCTGTTTGGTTTTTTTTTTTCTGATATCTTTTCAATACAACACAATGTTAGTTCTAACCCTTATTGTTGTTCTGTTGTAGAGATCATTTTGGGTGACATTGCATAAGTACTTATCTCTCTCTCCCTCTCTCTTTCTCTGTCTATGTTTCTTCTTTTCTACTGTTTTTTCAGTATACCTTCATGTAAATACTAACTCTTGCAAAATTGTCTTTTGCAAAGATCAATTTGGGCAAGATTGGATAGGTGCTCATTACTTTCTCTCTCCCGTGTACTCACACAAACTCTCTCTTTCTTCCTCTCTGTATTATCCCTTTTCTACTATCTTTACAATAGGGTTTGATGCTAGTTCTAACTTAAGGATCACTTGTTGTTGCAGCACTTAACACAAGGTAGAGCAGAGATTCTGTAGCTCAATTTACAGGTAAATCTACCATATTTTGTGGTGCCAAATTTTATTCATTTAATTAGTGACTTTTATATTTGATGGGATTGATGTTTTCTTATGTCCATCATTTGCAATGGGTTTTGATTAGCAATGATTCAATCTTATCTTCAGCAAATCAACTTATAGGTAAATTGGCCCTATTTTGTGTTGCTTCTATTCATGCAGTTATCTAAATTTTTTTGCTAAAAGGGATTCATGCAAGTATTTTTGTTAAAAGAGATTCATGCCAGTGTATTTTTGTACATGTAGGTATTGTACAAGGTTTAGGTGAAGCATATAATTCTCCATCAACTATTTTGATGTGGTGAGTGATTCCTTTGTGTTGGGGATAATATGGATCTGTTGGAAGTCGATGGTTCAAAAATCCTTTGCTTTATTGGTCCTATGTGTCCATTTGGATCTCCATGCCAATTGGCAATGATTCATGAAACTCTTGTATCATATCATCCATATAACACACAATGTGTTGAGTCTTAGAATATCTCAGGTATCAATCCAATGTGCCTATTAAGATTTACATGCCAAGTGGCTACTATCCTTGTAACAACTACTCTATAATACCCACATTTCATACAATATATTGAGCCAAATCAGACTCCTCTTCATTATAATAAAATTTATTTTGGCTAAATTCTCTGAGTATTCTTGTGCTATTCTTTTCATTATATTTCGTGTAAATGGTATGATTAAAGTGATGTCTTGAAATTAAATCTATACTTTGTGTTTATGTATATATCCACATGCGTTTCAATATCGATGTTTATGTCTGTTTACAAAAGTGTAAACGTCTCTTAATGCCATGTTGAATTGTATGGCATATTGGTGATTACTAGACAGACTTAAAATGCTTATTATTTAGGGGTTAATACATACTTCTTTACATCTAATGCGTAGGTTATAATGCATGAGAGAAGAACAAGCATTCTCTCGATAGAAGTACGTAACAGAAAAGATGAAGAAGAGAATTGGATCACTGATACGTATCATTGCTCGTCTTGGGTATATATGCGTCCAAGTATGAAGGGAGCTTTCAAGGTGAAAGCATCTGCAATTGCAGATGTATCAAAGCATTGGAAGGGTAAAATTTTAGCTCTCAGACAAAGGAATGCTGATTCTCACCTTGTAACAGAGGCATTTATACAACATTTATTCATGCAAAAACAAATACACATTGCGCCCATTGTGCCCTTTCAATGAAACATTGCAAACAATAAGTATTTGCAACTCATTGAGAATGAGAGCTTTCATGATACATATGTAACAACTTGTCTTGTATTTTAAAGTATACCCTTCGGATTGCTGTGAGTGGCAAAATGTTGAGAGTTTCACTGGTTCTTTTAAGTGTTACCACCTCGAAATTGGTAGATTGCTCTTTGAGGGGCATACAGCTAAGCAACTCGCAGAGGACCTTGTTTTTTTCTATGACTCCAAGTACATATTATCCAAGGGGAGTCGAGAATATGGAACCCTTGAGGATATGCACATATCGAATCTCAATAGCATAGAATGACCATTGTGTAGTAGCGACATTTTGCACGTGTAGCATAAAAATTTCAGCAAATATACTGAATTCTATGAAGCCAAGCACCGGCTCAAAGAATGTACATCTAAGATGGTTCATACTTATTGCAATTTTTGCACACATGTTCAAGGAATGTAAGGGTTTGAGACGTACCAAAAGCACGTACGTCATAAAAAATACATCAAAGGATTATGTAACAAGGATTCTAGGCAAAACTTGGACATCAAAAATAACTCACAGTCTTTACATAGTGGAGTGTCGAGTCACAACAAGGCACATGGCTTTCAGGTAAAAATTTTCTCTCTTAGTTGACTATTATCTTACTTTGGGATGAATCGACTAACTTTCCTTTCCAATTACAGGTACTTTGTCGCACGACAAACTTTATGCCTAGTGTTCAAATATCGTAGATGGAGGATGCTCAAGGGTAAATGGTTGTGCCTTGATCAAGACATGTGTGAAAGTGCAGATGTGGATGTTATTGTCATTTGTGAGGGCCGTGAGCCCCAAGTGTTGCAAATGGAGGATGATTGGCCCTTGAGTATAATGCGCCAATGTTAATGCAGAATCCACCTGTTAGCTTCTATTTTAAACTAGATGGTAGGAAAATTTGAAGCCGAGCTGAGAATACTGTTATTAGCGGAAAATGTGTGGCTCCACATATTTTAGAAATTGTAGAGTCTCCCTAAAAATCCCAACACCACAAGTTGTAATATCCAACACTTGTAAATTTTTGGATTTTTTTGGCCAATAGAATATTATCGCTTACAAACTTGCAATATTTAAAAATTATGGTATTTATGCAAAATCATACACTTGTTATACACTTTCCACATCAACACATTTACATATGCATGCAAACTTTACAAAGATGTAAGTAAAGCCATAACTAAATATCGTATGCGAACAACCCTTAATGGTTTAAAACTTAAGGTTTTTAAGGTAGAACTAGTTTAGTGCTTCTTTCATTGTTTCATTTCACACTTTCTCTCTTTATCTCTTTATATCCACCATATCCCTCCTACCTGCTACGATGGATGCTCGCGCACACTTTGATGAGTGGATCCACGAGACTATCTTTGCCAACCAGGGTGACAAGATATTCCAGGTTTTCTCTAAGAACTTCAACCTTGAAAGTGTGCTCTCATCGTTGAATCCCCCCCTTCAGGTTTTGGAAGATTTTGTGAGCACCATTGCTACATGCACATACTCCATCGAGGGATGTGACATGACTTGGGTGCCTCTGGAACAACTCATGGTATTTCAGGCAGGGAAGAATCACCAAAAAGTGGTGAGTAGGTGTCTGGCCCATGTGGATCCTTCGCATAGAGTATGCACTGTTCCCATGGGAAGTGCACCATGTACATCACCTTTGGATCTCATGGAGTATGATTGCGCATTGGCAATTTACCTCCTTGCATTGGATACGCCCCTAGAGAAGGAGAGCGATGAAGATACAACTCCACAGGTTGCTTCTATCACATACACGGGAGAAGAACCGATTGAAGAGCTCATAAATGTTGAAGAGGAATATCGAGTGGTGTGACAGAGCAAGGGTTGGCTCTCATGGTGCCATCTTCTTTAGAACATCCACAAGTCAACAAACCCAACCTTGCCTCCTTGACACCCATTGAAGTAGATGGTGTACAATACTTACTTCTATCAGATGTACTGCAATACTTGGAAATGAAGGAAGAAGAGTTACTTTCTATCCTAGTCAGGGATTCAATGGAAGACCTGATTGATTATGATTACATAGATGTGCATCCAACAATGGCAAAGATTGGAAGATATGATGGCACAAGCTTAGATATTGTGAGTGCGATCATAGCAGCACAGGAGCATATAACCTTAGTTGAAGAAGATTACCTTGTGCCTGATGCTGAATTTGAAGCACTACAACATGATTTGTTCGAACCAAGGCCCCAGCTTCCTACCAAGGAGTTTGTAGATCCTCTGCCCAAAGAGGTACCTCCCTGACACACGAGGAAATGAAGATACAAGATAATCTAGAGAAGGTGAGATTTCTAACTACCATATATTTTTATGCAATGAAACTTGATGGTAGGGTGCGTCGGGTCCCCCGGAGTCCACCGGTGAAATCTTGGCCAAAAATGATGCCTACAGCTACCCTGTCTGAAGTCTGGCATCTGGGGCCACTTTCTGGGGACTCCGGGAAATCTTAACCAAAAATGATGCATGTAGCTGCCCTATCCGAAGTCTACATCTACAGCTGCCCTGTCCGAACTTCGGATAGGGTAGCTACAGGCATCATTTCTGGCCAAGATTTCACCAGTGGTCTTCAGGGGACCCGACGCACCCTACCATCAAGTTTCATCACTTTTTGATAACTCTAAATTACTCGCTAAATATATTGTTTGATTTGACTTTGTCATTCAGGACATACTGTATATAGATGACTTTACATCAAGGCAAGGAGGAGCTCGACATGCAGAGCGATGCAAGGATTCAGCTCTTAAGGAGTATATCAGTAACCTTGTTACAGATTTGGTGGTCTTCCATAAGAAGTGCTCACCAGGAGGGCAAGAAATAATTATGAAAATTCGAGCTTTGACCAAGTTTGGACCTTTTCGAGCGATACCTGTGACATCTAGCTTAGAGAAGGTGATACTAATCAAGCGGTCAAAGCTTCTTTATTTGTTTGATTAAATGCGGGGTGGAGCTATGTGTGTGCTTGCAACATTAGGTGACCTCGCTAAAGTGTCGGATCCACTTCTCCTGGAGAAAGAGCTGAAGGGGGAGCGCATCATTTTTGAAGCAAAAAAGGAACTTATATTTTCATCGGAAGCTCGTCCCTCCGCTCCACCGAAGAAAAAGCCAAGGAACAATTGAGAGTTCTTGTTGGCTATCGGCTTTTTGTATCTACCATCACTAACAACCATCACATGTATTTTTCTTAATGAATATAAGATACTTTACTTTGTCCCTACAAATAAATATTTATTAAATAAATGTGTGGTTCGTATAAGTGTGACGATAATGTATGGTACGTGAATGACGCATTCGCATACGTTAACATAATTCAACGCGTAGTACTGCACTTGCGATTGTGTAAGTGTGACGATAATGTGTGGTACATGAATGATGCATCCACATATATTAACATAATTCAACTCATAGTACTGTACTTGAGATTGTGCATAAGCAATAACGTAACTTGTATCCATACGTATTACTACTTTTGATGCATTCGTACGTTAAACAAAAATTAAGAGTCATGCATTTCAAGAAACAAAACAAAACAACTTTACTCAATTATTTGAATTCAATACACATCGCATGAGATATTATGTATATATAAATAAATATTCCAATGTGGCAGAGTATAAAATTTTTTGGGCTTCCAAGATGTTATGGCGCTGTAACACTCATTATAAGCCTTGCATCATTAATCTAATAAACTATGGTGGGGTCCCCTTGCCATGTCGAAGCCGAATGATAAAGTTCATGTCTTTGTCTGTGATTGTAACACGCTCTGCATGGATGGCTACAAGCTATGTACCATCGAACAAGTCGATGAGAAACTCTTTTGTAGCAGTTTGTAGGGCCTCCATGGTTGCAGCAGTCCACCTATCTACTGGTGGGCCATCTCGCACTCGTGTGCAAAATCTTCCCATCCCTTTCAGCTCCAAGTCTTGCATTACTTCTCGAACAACTTTATGAAAAGAACTTTTTGGGATGAGAAGCTCGTATCCGCATCGGATTATCCTTATCTCTCGAAGAGCGACAATGCCCGGTTTCTGTCTCCTTTTCTTC
This sequence comes from Lygodium microphyllum, assembly GCF_053477565.2. Taxonomy (NCBI): domain Eukaryota; kingdom Viridiplantae; phylum Streptophyta; class Polypodiopsida; order Schizaeales; family Lygodiaceae; genus Lygodium; species Lygodium microphyllum. Next base: position 93,680,713 of record NC_141160.1, read on the forward strand.
TGTGGTAGTCCTTGTGCTCTACAAGGATCACCTGTTGCTGCACTAGAGGAGGCTCCACCTTGTGCTCTAGGTGGCAGGCCTTGGCATGATGTCTTTCCGGGGCCAAAACGGCGACATGCTTGCTTGGTCCATGCCATGCAAGGAGGGCAAGACGAAGAAGAGACAGAGATTGGGGATGTAAAAATGGAGGAAGCAAAGAAATCAAGATGTGAAAATGAGAAGAAGAATGAACTTTTAACCAATTTAAACCCCAAAACCAGGTTAATGGAGCTTCATACGCACTGTCCATTGTGGGATCGTAAATCCATAACCTTGTATCGAAATGCGACGAAACTTCACATACGCACTCGTTGGGTGGCCAAGAGCCCTTTTTTTTTTTAAGTGCCTGCAGACCACCCCTGGTCCGAACTCTGGCGTCTAGAGCCACTTTCCTGGCCTGCATACACTTTTTTTTCAAAAAAATAATTTGGGCTCTTGGTCACCCAACGAGTGCGCATGTGAAGTTTCGTCGCATTCCGATACAGTTTAGTATTTTAAAATTTATCCCACACCAAAATTATGGATGGATTGATAAATTGAGAAATCAATATCACGACTACTGGCCCTTAGAAACTTCACACCACATAAACTATACAGAGGCATTAGGAGTAAAGTCTACAACAAGAAATGGCAAATTTTTGCATGTTATTCCTATTGAAATTGACAGTGCTAACAAAAATTTAAAATACAGCGAAGATGCACATTCAAAGTTGAGAGCAAAGGACAAGTGTAAAATTTTAATTCATATTTTAAGGGCGCATACAATAGTTTTTGCACTGGGACATAGTCATATGTCCAATGCACGAGGATAACACTATGCCAAAAAAGATAACATTGCAAACTGTATTCATTCCATTGGAACGAATGCATCCTTCACTACTTGAAGATTTCTTACAAGTTGGAAGTCCTTGGGAGTTATAGTGATGCGCTTCGCATGTATTGCACAATGTTGAGCATTAGTCATCAAGTCAACTAAAAAGGCCTCTACAGCACACTATAGAGCATGAAGACATTCTTTTGTGAAGCAATCAGGTCTATCCTGACCTTGTACCAAAAACCACCTCCTGCTTTCTGTGCGGTAGAGGTCTTGCACAATCTCGCGAAAAAGTCTCGAGAAGCTCGCCTTCGAAATGATGAGATCAAAAGAGAGTTGATACCTTCTAATTATCGCGATGTGCGGATCTAGAGCATGGCTATGGCGGCTTGTAGGCATAGAGTGAACTCATGATGATAGAGACAAAGACACTGTTTGTAACACAAGTGAATTAGGTTCCAAGATTGAGACTTGGACTCATAAACATAATCTTGTGTAATGACAAGACACTTAACTGAAGGTACAAAGCATCATGACATCGTATTCATTTTATGTGAAAAGCGGTAGTCAAGTACAATGCTTTATAGTTGTTGGATGGGTAGAAATCTTCCCTATCTGTGCATATGGGATTACTGCAACTTGCATGTCCTAAGCCCAGATTGCCTCATACAAAGAGGCTATACTAGGTGTGATTGCAAATATCTCAACGCCCCTCCTCAATCACGACCAGAAAGTACAAAGTGTGTAGAGGCTTTAGTGAAAGTAACACTTACTAAGTGTGGGTACACCATAAACATGGCAAAACACTAGAGGCTATCGCAGAAAAGGCTAAGTGTGGGTACCACAAACATGATGGTCATCTAGAGGTTGTAACATGGGCCTTACAGAGACTGTAGTACAAGGCTACATGAGGCATTTTACAAGCTTATGATAAAGACATTTGGGCTAGGTAATACAAGGCTAAAAAAGTCAGTAAAAAATAGGATCAAGGACTAGCAGGCCCTTGCAGTTTTCAACATTACTTTTGACATAGATCTTCAATTCATTGTAGGTCTTCTTGTCTAGCTTCATGTACTTGTACTTCACTTTGTTTGCCACTTCAAGGTCTTCATGATTTTTCTGCTTCTTCTTCTTATTCTTGTTCTTTTGGTCTTCTTGATCTGCTTCTTCATTGACTTTGCTTGCAATAGTTGCATCAATCTTTATGTCCATGTCCCCCTCAAGCAAAGGTATCATTGTCTTTGAGGTAGCGAAAATGACTTCAAAATCTTGCACTATCTTCAAGGTAGGAGGCATTTCTACGAATAATGATAGCACTTGAATGCTCTCAACTCCATCATTCTCTACAAGTAAGACAAAACAAGTCTTCCATATAGTGTTGATAAGCAACGTGAGTCATGCTACTCTTTATGAAGTGTATCTTCATAAAAAATTTCATGTTTGTTGTTGAAAAAACAGCTCCAAATCTCTGATTTTTTGACCAGCAAAAGAGTTGAAACTTAATGTGTCAAAAGACACAAGAGATATCAGTGCCAAAAAAACACTATGTAAGTATCAAGAGATACTAGCAAGTTTAAACTTTTGATGTTTGATGTTGATGTTGACTCTTTGCTTGGCTCAAGCAACTTGATTTCTTGCTTATCTTGCTGATTTGAATGGGGTAGTGAAATAGATCAGAGTGACAAAAGCTTCCAATGGAGTGAGAAGAGTGAGATGGAAGAGGACCTTAATGATGTTATTTGATTGAATATTCCAAGTCTTCTAAAAGACTCCACAGATGTCTTCACCTTGATGTTTATCACTAAGTCAGTGAATCAGAGTGGCAATGTCTTAGTCCAAGTAGTAGGGGAGAGAAAATGAAAAAAATGATGAGTTTTTAAGAGCTTGAGTTCAAAAGCTATGGAGAACTGTTAGGGTTTGAGGTGCAAGGGATTGATTTTTCTAATGATTCAGCAGCTACAGTGGATCATTCCATCACATATTTGATGGAGATGAAGCTTAGGAGTCTTTCTTCAAATGCCCTATGCCCAGAGGCACAACTGCAGCACGTAGACAAAGATCAAGTTGTACGAACTGATACAAGCGCAGAATTTCCAGCGAGCTCAAATTCATGCAATGCTAAGCTCAACGATGAGTAATGTTGGACTGTGATGTACCAAGGAGCTTCGCCACGAGTAGAGGAATGTTTCTCTAGAAGGAATTGTGGGCTGAGATGACCTGTAGAGTAAGATATAGAAGCTCCAAGTGTTGTATGTCCTGTTTGGCTATGGCTGCCAAACAGTGGCTATGGGGTTCAAGTGAGAAATTGGAGGCATACACTCACACTGAGCTAGATGTGAGCTGGATAGAGGTTGAGAGGAATCAAGAGAGGTTGGAGAAGCAATGTCATGCCCGACTGGGCTTTGATACCATGTCGCAATGTGCAGATCTAGAGCACGGCTATGGCAGCTTGTAGGCATAGAGTGAACTCATGATGATAGAGACAAAGACACTGTTTGTAACACAAGTGAATTAGGTTCCAAGATTGAGACTTAGACTCATAAACACAATCTTGTGTATGACTGACAATGACAAGACACTTAACTGAAGGTACAAAGCATCATGACATTGTATTCATTCTATGTGAAAGTGGTAGTCAAGTATAATGCTTTATAGTTGTTGGATGCGTAGCAATCTTTCCTCTCTGTGCATATGGGATTACTACAGCCTGCATGTCCTAAGCCTAGACTGCCTCATACAAAGAGGCTATACTAGGTGTGATTGCAAATATCTCAACACTAATTTCTCTCAAGGCCATTGTACCTGGCTTCCACTTGCATTTATTGTGGGGATGCTAGAGGCTAAGGAGGACCCTTTTGAGGGCGACTTGAGGAAGGTGGATTAGGTTGAGAAGGGGGTACATCTAAGCTAGTAGATGCTCCAAGGGGCTGAACACGATATGAGGCTCTGAGCGGAAGCTTATTTGCAACTGCCTTAGACCTAGCCATCTTTCCTGCACAAGAGATGTGAGAACTCAATGAATAAGATAGAAAGTGAAACCCTCTTTTATATAACACTAAACTGTGAGACTCATTCACACAGATGCACACTCTCTCTTTCTCTCTTAAACTATAAATTGCATTCACACTGACTTAAATTTTTCATCTTACTATCTTAGCTCTTTTCGAACCCATTTGCTGCCTTGTCGAAGCCTTGTTTCTAGCCACTTGGCATGGTTTTCTTTAGCACTTGAGGCTCCATAACACACTCTTTTAGTGACACGACATGATTCCATCATGTCTGTAGCCGATTCATCAGCACTTTCATTTACACTCTTTTGCGAGAGTTTAGCTCCATCCGCTACTATAATCCTATACCACCAAGATAGCAATTGAATCATTGGATTGCTACCATTCACCCCCCCACCATGATCAGTTTTTCTTTGGTATGCACCACGCACTATCCAATGTGAATTTTCCATCCCTTGTGTGGACCAAATTCCAATGCTTCCCTTTTTTGCAAAGTATGGCCCATGTGCCTCAAGAATATGCTACAAAGACACATATCACACATGAGTAAAACTATGCTCAATAGTTTATACAATTCATACAATTTTAAAATATTAACCTAGTACGCACCATGTAATGTGTGATAGAGCTTTTGCCCCATGCTTCCACCATGTTTTAGTAGAAGCTATGCACAGCATTGATAAATTCTTGCTTATCTTCATTGTTAAACACCATCTTGCAAAGTAAGGGAGCCAATTTTTTAAGACTTATCCAAACCTTAGCTTTGACCAATCTTGTTTTTCCTCCATTACTTCGATCAGGAACTACAAAATGTAACATTTTCCACCCATCATAGTCCTGCGGCCTACGAACCATGACATTCCCTTTCTCATTGATGGGTACTGAGAGAAACTTCCTAGGCTTTGCTCCTCCAAAGCAAGGCTTTTTTGGCAAGTTATCAGATTTTCCTGATCTCTTCTTATCTTTTTCAATCATCACTTGATGCTTGTGAGCCCAATTTCTGATAGCACTCGCTCCACATTCCTACACGTTGCAATGGCTTCTTTTTCTAGTTGCATCCTATAAGCAAAGCAAATATATTCATATACAAGTTTCTCCATGATTCTGACAAAGCATGCAATGAACAAATGTAAATACGATCCAAGGGAATGTTGAAGATGGGCTTCCAAGTGGGATCTTCTCTATTGCGCGTCGATGCAGCACTTGTCACCTTTCGTCAGCTCTTCTTTCCGTCCTTTCCTTACAACCTCTCTGTCAAGCAATATAGGCATGGATTATTTGTATTTGCACCATTGGAGATTTCACACATGCATTTTAAAGTTTTCAAGTCTCCTACAACATGCCATTCAACCAAGCATTGACCATACCCTTCAACTGAGAGCATCTCACCATGTTCCTGACGATCGATGATGCTTGGAATGCTTGTGTGCATAAAGAATAGCTGCAACACCTCAAATGTTTCCTTAGGAACTTCAAATGCAGCGAGCCACCACACATGGCGCTCAAATTAAACACTAAAGTTCCCTGGGTTGTTCTTGTCGAATTGTAAAGCTCTATTCATCCAAGTTACACTAACTCTTTCAAGCTTTACTCCTTTGACAACCTCACTTTCATCTAATTTTATGACAAACTGTAATTTACCATTACATTCCTCAACAGACATATTGTAGTACATTACCATTGCCGACTGCACCTTGTTCAAATCTAAATAGTAATTATTGAGTTCGGTGAACTTCACCTCATATGCATTTTTGGTCCCAACCTTTAGTGTTTCCACACATTGAACATGCATGGGATCTCCTATCAACTCCAAAACCTTTGTATTAAGTTGCCATCAAGCCTCTATTAACTTTGAAGGTTGAGGAAGAGGCACAATTCTATTTCTCTTCAGCACACGACCAAACCCAGCCTTCACACCTTTGAATATCTTTGAGTAAGTCGTTGTGCTAATGCCGGCCCTATCACAAATAGATTGTGCATCCACAGCTGAAAACTCATTTGACACATCTTTTAATGTGCACTCAATCACCTTTTCCTTCATAGCCTTAAACTTACGATTGCTCAAAGCATTTTCCAGTGTACTTGCCTTTAGCAATCTACTAATACACGATCCAACCTCACCCTCACCTAGGTTCTCTTTCTGAGCTACCTTACATGCTTTGATACGTCACTTCCACTGGCCACTATTCACAATTAACTCATTGATTGGCTTCTTCTTTCGTTTGCTCTCTTGTGTTAGCTTGCTGTTGATCTTCTCATTGATTGGCTTCTTCTTTCGTTTGCTCTCATGTGTTAGCTTGCTGTTGATCTTTCTCAAGTCTTCCAATTGTGTCTTTGCCTCCTCATATGAGATACCAATGTCATGGATAGTGTCCTACATTGAAATAATTTGATTGTTTTGTTGAATTACAGTGTCATTCAGTTGTACCACTTGTCCTATGAGTTGTTGTATATGAAGTTGATGTGCAGCGATCACATCATGGCAATTTTTTATGGTTGCCTGGCAAGTTGTAAATACTTTGAACACCTGATCATTGAGCCACCTAGTATAACCAAGTAACCCATTTTCACCCTCGCACACATGCTTCAACAAATTTGTGATTCCTGAGAAAGTTCTAGGTCTATTGCTTAAGGGGTCGATTGGGTAGATTCCTCCATCAACCCACAAATCCTCATGTTTCAATCCCATTTGCCTGTAACTCTGCAAAACCTGAGGGTTGACACTGGTACGCTGGGTTCTTTTGAATAATGGGCCATATTCAATCTCTACCTCAATATGCAGATCCTTCTTTCCTGTATTCATTTTACTATTAATAGAAACGGGGAGCCTACTTGGTTGTCACAAGAGGTAGAGTAGAGATGCACAGAGAGGCACACAAAGGTGCCAAGGGAAAGGAGGGTGTAAGTAATTCACTCTATTAATCCTAGGAAAATGCATTTACATGACTTTGGCTTAAGTTTGTTGCATTCCTCCTTATGGCCATGCACAAAGGCCTCATAGCCAAACACTCTTAGATGAGAATATGAAGGTGGCTTGGCCAACCACTCTTCCTGAGGGACTCTCCCCCCCAAAGACCTATTCAATGACCAATTAATCAAGTGAAAGGCTATCATAATAGCCTCTACCCAAAAACCATGGGGTAAGGCAACATGAGACAGCATAGTGTGGACCTTATCGTAAATGGTCTGATTCATATGCTGCTCTTCTGCAACTCCATTCTAGGGTGGATTATGAGGGGTAGTGAGCTCCCTCTTTATCCCTTTACTATTACAAAAGTCCTGAAAGGCTTTGGACATGTATTCCCCACCATTGTTAGAGCAAAGATACTTAATTGTCTTACCAGTCATGTTCTCAACCAATGCCAAAAAATTTCTTAAATTTCTCAAGAACCTCCGTCTTACTACCAATGGGATACACCCAGAATTTCCGTGTAGCATCATCGACAAAGGTGACAAAGTATTTCTTTCCCCCTAGAGATAACCTTGACATCTGACATCCATCTCAATGTACTAACTCTAAAGGCAAATATTTCAATGAAAGAGACTTTTTATGTGAATTTTATGCATGTTTACCATAAACACAATGATCACAGTGCTCAAAATCAGCATATTGAAGACAAGGCAAATAACCTAAATGAGTAAGGACTTTCATTCCAATCTAACTCATGTATCCCAACCGGCCATGCCACAAGGAAACACGTGGCTGCTCGGTATGGTAACAACATGGTCACACACACTAGATATATGTAGTGGATACAAAGTATCACTCTTTGAGCCTCTTGCAATAACCCTAGATCCCTTACAGATCTTCCATTTCCCACCATCACCAAAGGTGGTATGAAAACCATCATCATCTAGCTACCCAATATAATGATCAAGCTCTTCTTGAGATGGGGTATATGCCATACATTCTAAAGAGTAAAGACAAGTCCATGCTGAAACTACAGCTGCACATTGACAATGCCTACAATGTCACATGCATAGTTGTCCCCCAAGTGGACAACACCATGTCTACCCCCAGTGTAGTCTGAGAACCACTCATGATGAGGAGTGACATGAAATGAGGCACCTGAATCATCCTAAATCCAAGTATGCATGTCATCATTCATATCTGCTACCAAGGCATGTGCACTAAAGCAAGAAGAGATAAGGAGTACATCATGACCATTGTCCATTTCATGGTGGCTGACTACATTCACTTCTTCAATCTTAACACTACTCTTCTTAGCTGATTGACTATCCTTCTTCTCATCCTTGCTATAATTCTTCTTACTCTTTCCTTTCTCTTTCTTCCACTTAAAGCATTCCCACTTAAAGTGCCCTTTCTTGCCACAATGGTGACACTCCACATCTTTCCCACACGAGATTTATTACGTCCTTTGCTTTCAGATTTCCCCCTTTGTTGAGACCTGCCTCTAGTATGCAAAGCACTAGACTTGTTAGATGCATTGTTCTATCAATTCATCTCTTCCATAAGCAAAGAACTCTCTACATCAAAGTATAGCGGCATAGCATTCGAGTTGCTCATGGCTGTCCTGAAATTATCCTAGCTTTCAAGTAGAGTACATAACAGAAAAGTAGCCTTGAAATCATCATTGATATTGAACTTCAAGGCAACCAACTGGCTGAAAATGGATTTAAACTCACTGAGGTGTACATACATGGTTGTCCCCTCCTTGGCGTAAGTCCATCAATTTCTTCAGCCAATAGACTCTACTTGGCAACATTCTTCTGAGCATACAATTCCTCCAATCACTTCCAAATGGCACAGGCAGAATTAAACCCTTCTATGTTGAACAACAAAGAATCGGAAACTGAAAGCTCAATGGTTGAGTGAGCTAGCTCATCCCAATCCTCTTGCTCTATGTCCATTGGTCGTGCTCCTTTCAACTTGATAAGCTTCACCTGTTTCTTTTGCACCAAGACATTGTAGCACTGATTTTGCCAAATTGCAAAGTTATGTGCCCCTTCAAGCTTCTTGATGTGCATAAGATGACTACTATCACTGCTGCCAGTCATAATTGTAGCTCAAATGACAAGAAAACAAGTCAAGTCTATCAAAAAACAAGTGACCAAGAAGAGATGCAAACTGATCAGCAAAATCTGCTGTTCACTGTAAACAACACCAAAATGCCTTCATAGACTAATCTTTTCAACCTAAAAATGAGGCATAAAGCATGTGCACCCAATGTCCAAGCATATGTCAACAATATCAGTGTACCAAATCATTATATAAGGACCTCAACGGGAACCATCCAACTTTCCAAAATACCCTCTCTGTTATGGTACTTACAAATTGTAATTTTCCAGCCACAAGACAAAATGTCCCAAGCTCAAAGCATTCCCAAAATTATTCCCAGGTATATGACATCCAAGATAAGCATCTAGACATCACTTTGAGTGCCTGAGATAGTGCCTACAACCAATAGGCATGTCATCCACTAACAAAATTGCATTCAGCCCATGCTATTATAGTAGTGAATTCACTATCAAAATGAGCAATGATAATGCCAACGTCAACTCCAAGTCAGTACCAAATGGTAGACATAACATCCCATGACAAGTAGGAATCCATTTGGGCATGTATAAGCATCAAACAACCAATGCTATTCAAGCATATGCATGAAATGTCAATGTTGCCATGTAAACTGTTATGAACAGTCCAAGAAATTGAGTAAAACACTCCCAATGCCAATGCAAAGCTTGAATTAAATGCCAAGCTCAAGATTGAGCTCTCAAGTATCCAATGATGATCCTAGAGTTTCCAATGATGAAGGAGATGATCAAGATAGTGGGCTGATCTGCTTTGCAACCAAGATCTGTATACAGTGTCCTCAAAAAGCAACTTGTGTTTTCAATTTTAGACGTACATGCTCTCCAAATCAGCTCACAAGATCTTCTACAAAGTCATAGAGCTTAAAGCGAGCTTCGTTTTCATTTTTAAAAAAATTGAATTCCAACTTTCTAGCTCAAGTTCTAAGCAAAATAGTGACATGCGTTCAATCTATCCAAAACTGAGACAGACTCATGGCTGCTCACATGATGCCGCATGGCTGGTTGGGAGGGCTAGAAGGCTATAATGACTCAATACTAATGTGGGGAGGGTCCCAAATGACCCTCCCAAGCTACCTCTTGGTGAAGCTTAGAGGCAATGGTAATGCTTATGCTTCACAAGAAGCAAAGAGACAAGGTTGTCCTATTTCCTACTTTTGAAGTGCTCTTCCAAAAGAGCTCAAGACACACTCAAAAATTCCCAGCTCTACCTTGATGAGGTTCAGAGGTTCCCTGATAGATGCCAAAGCAAATGAGATCAAGACAAACCTTAATGAAGAGCTGCCATGGCTACCATAGTTGCGAGCTTTCAAGCCGACTACTCCCCTGCTGCACAAGCTCCTGCTCTCCTAAATCCCAAGCTCTGATACCAGTTTGAAGTGCACGGATCAAAGAGAGAACGGAGCTTCAATGGTGGATGCTATGCAAGTGTGTGTGTGTGTGTGTGTGTGTGTGTGTGTGTGTGTGTGTGTGTGTGTGTGTGTGTGTGTGTGTGTGTGTGTGTGTGTGTGTGTGTGTGTGTGTGTGTGTGTGTGTGTGTGTGTGTGTGTGTGTGTGTGTGTGTGTGTGTGTGTGTGTGTGTGTGTGTGTGTGTGTGTGTGTGTGTGTGTGTGTGTGTGTGTGTGTGTGTGTGTGTGTGTGTGACAACAACAGTGTGTGGATAGTGTACCTCTATTGGTTTTCTAAATAGGTATATAGTGCATAGAGTACAATGTCGAGCGGGCAGGCCCAATGGTCAAGTACATTTCCCTTTATTCCCAACATGTGATGCATTATCATTGAGGATAGAAGAAGCCTGAGGAGATGGCATCATTTGGCATTGTTCAACCCATTCCTAGCCAAGAGTCGTAACTGCATTGAGCGGACTTTGTGAGCACGTATGTATTTGCTTAGCACACAAAGGAACAATGATCATGGTTGCCATGTGTAATTGGGTCTAAGCATCACTGCCACAGAGTAGAGTGTAGTCAAACATAGATGGACACTGACATCCTACTCTATAGTTAGCATCCGAACTACTAAGACTAACATCATCAAAACAATGGAGACAAAGATAAAGTACTCAAACAAAGCTCCCAAGTGTATATTGATATATGAAACCAATACAAAAATCTTGATAGAGATGGAAATGATGGTATCTGGATACACATGAATAATCACTGAAGGAACAACATCATCTCATAGACTGAGAGGCAAATAGTAATACAAAAGGAGGTGATAAAACTACTGCCAATACTTGTATCTCAAGACATATAAACAAGGAACAACTCTACTAACTATCATAGAACTCACGATGCCAATTGGCCAAGAGGCCCAATAGGCACATGATGAATACATAGATGAACCCAGAAAGACGAATGGATAGTCGAACTCATTGCTTGGGTAGGCCTCCCCCTTATATAACTTGCTACCAGAGCTGCAATATTCTCTCCATGCATATGTTGTGCCAATGGTCATAACCTTGCTGCACCTGTTTGCTCATTAATGTGTCACTAGCCGCCTTGATTTAAACATTGTTAATTGTCACTACCCTTAACAAAAATACATTTTTAGACTATGTGGCATGTTAGGTAAGAACACACATTGATATACTTTGAATACTCTACAATAATAGATGACTTACCTAAAACAATCTCAAAGGATATTGTGCAAACAAGTAAATCAATTCTCTCCTTTAAGAAGAGTTTGTGCTCGAATCCAAACTAGATCAAACAAACCCTTCTTAAAGAGATGGTATGATATTAAGGTGGGAGATAGCATTTGTAGGAAACTCACGCCTATTGTGTTGTAGAGCTAAAATGATCAAGAGTATGATCAAGCATATGTCACATGTACTAGAGCTCGATTGATAGCTTTGTTGAACAAGGAATTGATGAGCTATCAAATAAACTTTATTGGATAAGATCCTAATGGAAGAGGAATTGCATATTGCAAGTTATACAAGGTGAAGTATATCTTCACTCATCTTAACTTGATAGTTGTAAACCCAAGTGACTTAGACATTCTTACTAAGCTCCAGTATAACTTGAATTTCTACCATTGATAGTTACTTTAGCATATGTGAAATGAACCATCAATATATATAAATGAATACAAATCATGGTACCTTATTACATAAACAATATCATGATTGTTAAGGGGGGGGGGGGGGGGGGGAGAGGGGGGAATGAGAAGTTAATCGAGAAAAGTCAAATAATTAAAGTTCATAGCATCTCATGCTTCCACATTGCTCCTCTATCATCCACCTCCACTACACCTTCGATCGATTATAATACCTTCCCTCCTCTCCTTTTGCTTTACTCTTTTCATTAACATTTGAATTAGGATTTTATGTAAAGGAGTGGTAGTACAATAGTTGCACTTACGACTTTGGAGCAATTGCATGCTCCCACAATGGTAGGATAGCCACACACACACACACAAAACTCAATTCATTTTTATGGCTACTCGATTCAAATCTAAGTTTTCTTTGATTCAATGGCCTCATTGTAGTCAAATATTACCAAACTTTGTCAAAAGAACGTGTCAATGCAATCAAATATTACCAAAATCAAGGTTTTTTTCTACTTTGACTTTATGTTAAGGTAAAATTCAAAACTTTACATTGACATTAGTGTAAAACTTGTACATGCTTTTTTGGACATTAAATTGAACTTGTGCCAAGTTTTTCATCATTACTAATCATTCTTGATAATTGTGTATAGATGGGCAAACATGAGAACCTTGTTAGTTTCAAGCTAAGGCAACCACAACCAATGATAGTACCCATTTAATGAAGTTCAAGAATAACATGCACATTTACCATTTTCATGATCATGAAGGGCCATGACAAACTAAAATATTGTGGCACACAAGAATTCGGACAACTTATTTCCATATTTGACTTGATAAACCAATGTGGCTTTGATCATACCTCCCCTCTTTCAAACATGATATTGATTTCCCCATGTGCAAGTAATTTCTAGCCTCATATAGTCCTACCCAAGGCCCTATCATAGTGGATACATCACTTTGTCCCCTATCATGATGTACATGTTGAAGTACTTCCTTCCTAGAGGATAACCTAATGGGTGACTTCAAGGAGCACAACTCCAATTACTTTCAACTAGAGGCACACCAATAGCCCATCAAGCAATATCATAAGATAATCCTAAACTTACCATCATTGGATGGCCCTTCCTACCTTGACCCTTGAAATGATAGGCCCCTACCCTTCATAGAAGTTGTGACGGAGGAGTCTAGGAAATAGAATTAACCAACTTGTCAATTGGTTGGCTAAGGAGATGACAAAGAGACAAGCCTAAAGCACCAACAATCAATAGGAAGAAATGACAACAATAGCACCAACAATAGGAAGAAATGACAACTTAGGCCATGAAATAATCATCAATTTCATGACCATGCCTTTCATAAATAGGCCAATCAAGGAAGCATGTGAATGAAACAAGCTTCTTGTTACCAAAAGAAAGCTCCAAAGACCTCTCAACGAGTTTAGAGCCCAGTTTAAGGTCGACATCCTATTATTTTTCACTTCATATTAGGACTAGTTTTAGTATAACTAATAAGTTATTAGAATCTTTGGACAATTGGTATCATAGCTACCATGCTAAGCCTATGGACATCAATGGGCACCAACTAATAAGTTATTCTTTGGACAAGTGGTATCATAGCTACTATGCTAAGCCTATGGACATGAATGGGAACCAACTTGCTTGGAGGAGGCACCTGTTTCTCACACATAATGATGTGATGTGATGGGCCTATTGTGCCACCACATCCAACAATAGGACAAACCCAACCTATTGTCCAAATCCCTATTGGCCTAATTTTGACTACAAGGTAAACCTTGATATTGACTACTTAGTCCAACCCAAATATCTAATCTTTTCTTTTCACTCTTTGTAGAAATTACATCAAATATCCTAAAACCACTACAAATAGTCTTAGACTTCTAATCCTCCTCCTTCAATGCCCACCCATTATCTAAAAATATGATTGCCACCCCTCTTGATGTATAATACTACAATAAACCCATAACCAATGGTGTAACTCAAGCTAACTGCTCTCCTTTTACAAAATATTGGCTAAAGCTCCTAGAAGATACACATGAGAGTCAATTTACCACCATCTCCCATCCATTCCTTTCAAGAACCTCCTTGAAGGGGCAATCAATTTATACTACCTCCTCAATCATGCCTTCTTCTCCAAGTCCCTTTGCCTCATTCCCCTTCCTCCATCACCAACCTCATAATTGGCCTTGTGCTTTATTTTCATACTTGAAAAGAGCAAAAAAAATCAAAAGTTTTTAAAAGCAACACAAGTAAAAATATAGTCACAAGGTGTTGATGCTTTCAATAACTTAAGGATAGTCAAAATTGTGAGTCTCAATTCAAGTAGAAAAGAATAATAAGTGAAACAAAGAAACAAAAGATGTATGACAAGGTAGATTTTAGTTCCAATTCTTACCAATTGAGGGCACTACTATTCTAAGAAGGGTCCTCAAGTTAGTGATGTCGATTGACCTTGGCCAAAACAACACCTTCATTAACATCTTGCCTCCTCTCCACCACACACTCTCTAGGTTACATAAGGGTACAACACCTATTGGCTTGCTCACTAGACCTAACCATTTGGATCCATTATACTTCCCTCCACCTTTTTTTCTAACATGTGATACATACCTAAGCTCGTAGAGCATTAAACCATTTTTTCATCACATAATCTAATGCACCTTCACTCCTAAAAGGAAGAGACACCCCCTAAGGACCACTAAAAAGTAATTATTAATCCACCAACACTGCTTGTATCCTCATCACTAGCAACCAACTTCCCTCACAATACCCTTTTCTTCCAACCATACCAATGAGCACCAAGGGACTAGCACTATTTAATAGGGGGTGAAGGTTTGAGACTTAGAAAATATGATTCAATGATGTTCACTAGACATAGAATAAGATGCATTGGATTGAACTTTGAAAAAAGAAAACCCATTTTCTACCACCCCTACATATCAATAACAATCCCTAGGCTACCCTTTATCATATTATGATTAAGACACAAATGTTGAGTGCTTTTTCATATTTATGATTAAAACAAATTCATTTGATATGGAAATAGGGATAGAAGTCTCTAATGAAAACTTGATTCAGTTGATAGGGAAACATAAATTCACTTGATATGGAAATAGGCATAGAATTGTAGGATTAAAACTTGAAAATATGAAACAAAAATCTTAAGTGATTGTAAGAGATGAATTAGGGGCATATAAAAGGTGTGAAGGACACATGCACAACCACCATTCTTTCGATAATACAACTTATCATTTCACCTTCCAAGCTTCTCTCCTACCTTTTCATGATTGCCAACTATCTCTCTCTTCTTTTCTAGTCACTCTTTCATTTTCTAGTATTTCTCTCTCCTCATCTAGTATTTCTCTCTCCTCATCTAGTATTTCTCTCTCCTATGCACTCTTTTTTAGTCTTCTCTCCTCTTTCTCTCTCCCCTCAAGTCTCTTTATTATAAGTGGTATTAGAGCATAGGTCTTTGATCCATTTTTCTTCCCTTATCTTCATATCTAGTCTCATTTTTACTCAGAAAAATTCTATTTCAAACAAGTACTGTAGGTACATGACATGGATTGTGATGGTGGAATACTCCATAGCTGAAGGCATTTGCAAGAGCTTTGGTTAAATCTTGTGGCAAAAGGACTAAAATAGCAAGTTCTAGACAATCTTTTTGCCTTTTTGATGAGTAGGCTTGAAAAGGGGCCTTGATTGAAGTTGGAGGGCATAAGTCACAATTACCTTTGTGATAAGCTCTTCTTTCCTCTTTCTCAATATTTCTTTTAAGATCTCATGGCAAAGCTTAGCTCTCTACTCCATTATCTTCTTAGATCTTCACCTTTCCTTAACAATGGTTTGAAGGAAATAACTATTGGCTTCATAAGGAGAAGATCAAGCACCATAGTTGGGACATTTGAGCCAAGAAAATGAGCAAACAAGTAGTGTAATATGTATTGATCACAAGCTTCATCTTATGAATCATTAATTTGTGAAAGCATCTCGCTTACACGAGTACTGATGAGAGAGATGGGATGCATAGCTTGAGGTATCAAGCCATGAAAGCATAGCATCTCTATCTTTTCAACAAATGAAGCAAAAGACTCTACTATGCCAATCGAAAAAACTGAAGCATTTTCTACAACCTTTGTGTCAGAGTATTGAAGAAGGTCTATCAAGGTATCCACAATTGTGCCATGGCTTAAGGGTCTTAACACTATAGAGGAATGTTGTTCTTTTGAGCAGTAGTAGGGCTAGGGAGCTTGGACACATTGTCAGCCTCTTCTAGAAAGGGAAACCAAGAAGAATTATGTCTCTCATGTGCATCTTCAAAATCAAGTGGCACTCTCAGATACGATCTTCATGATCATAGGAATTTGTAAGCCTTCATGTATGCTATGTGCATCTTCAGAATCAAGTGGCACTCTCACATGTGATCTCCATGAACATAGGGATTTGTAATCTTAAAGACTCAATCGATAAGCAGCTTCTAGCTTAGATTAAGGATGGGTTTGCTTATGGAAAATACATTGCTATCACTATGATGTGTGCCATGGGCAAGGAGCATATTTGATGACTATTGCTTGTGTGGTTGATTCACCAACACCTTTGGCACATCCAAGCATTGTGGAACCCCAAGCACAACTCACGATAGAAATTATTCCTCCAAAAACAATAGAAAGTATCATTGCGCTAATAAAATCCCAAGGTTGGATGATCTTCTTTGCAAAATCTAGAATGATGTTGCCATGGACATTATAAACATAATCTACTAGCAACACACTTGTTGCCATTCCATTGTGAAGCTGATCAAAGTTAGGATTCGCAAAGAAATACTACAAGAAATCACTCAAGGAGTGATCAAATAATCTATCGAATATATCCCTAACACTCTCCTAGGATTTAGAACTAGATTCAAGTTTTACTCTCCCAACTGTTCATGTTCACCGATCTACATGTATAGTATGCTAGATATATTTTGGTGTGGAAGGATCTATCTCACCCAAAAAGCCTACAACTTTGCATGAAGTTGTGAAACAATGGGATCTCAGTAGGAATCTTGAGACAGCAACAAAAGAAACTCTATCTAGAGAGCCCACCTCCACAACAAGGGTCAAGGAATTGGTTGGAAGTGATATATTTGGTCCTCCACCTAATGTGCAATCTAGATCTCTTATTTCCAACTTGGATGGTGTAGATGTAACCACTCCAATTCTAGGCACTTCCACAAGGCCTAAGCTTTTAAGCACAAGTCTTGCTTGCTTTAGTGATGGGAATGTGGACTTACCAACCAAGAAATGCAACTCATACAAGACAATTGAGCTATCAAAGAATAACATCTTTAAAGAGGATGGCCACTAAACTCCATTGAAGTTTTCTTGGCAGGTGTGCTTTGTGATGGAGTTGCTTGGTCGGTTAGATTCAAGATTAAAAACATTCTTCCCAACCATTTTATAGGAAGAGAAGTTTTGGGCAAATCATTATGAAGGGTTTAGGCATGCTCAACATTATGTAGTCTCTACTTTGGAGCCTTGTTAGCTTGAGAAATTTATCAAACATCAAGATTTGTAGAACTTTACTTATAGCATGTGAATAAGGCGTTAACACTAAGTCTTCTACAGAAGGCTCATTAAGTAACTTGAGAGCTCCCTACTCTAGTTTGTGCAAGCTCACCAGTTTTCTAGCCTATAGGATAGAGCTTATCTAGATTGTATTGCACGTATTGAATAGCATGGAGGCTCCTCAGGGTCTCATCCACACTATGCCCGGTAGCATGCAAAATAATGCCTTGCTTGTTGATGATAAAAGACCTCGAAGGGCAAAACCTTGGCTAGGAATGAGGACATTGCAAGCTTTTGAAGATTTTGACCATCCATCCTTGCTTAATAGTTTCAAGGATCATTAGTCTATTACTTAGACAATCAAGATATTCTATTTTGGGTTTGCTTATGGACAAGGAAATTTTCTTGTTTTTTCTTGGAGGAGAGCATGATCCATCATCAATATTTCTTCAAGGAGAAGTTTTCTGGAAGGTCAATCTATTATTAGGATGGTGGAACAACCTATTCAATAGGTCTATACAAGCAAATATAATTTTTATCTATAACAATAATGTTTACATCAATTTTTGAAGCACATCGTTGGGTAGCATTGAAAACATTTGAGTTGACAAAGATTGGTGCTTAAAGTCTAGAAAATTGTATATACAACACTAGCTTCACTTGTGGCAATATGAGCATTTGGTAGCAACAATAGTAGTAGTTACTACTAGTGAAATTGGTGTTTGAAATTGAAGGCAAAAGGAAGTGATAGCTCAATAGGGCTTTGTACTTGATTTAGAAAATTGGTCAACTAAAGCAAACGAACTAATGTAATATAAGGGTAGACCAAATAGAGTAACACTACACATGACATGTTAGATGAATGCAAGTATGCCTCATAGTTCAAACCCTCTTTCTCAATCTTGGCTTCAAATGTAGGCTTGATGAATTGTCATAACATAAGTATTATCAAGCATGTATATAATGATTATGATTATGGTCAACATGTATCTAATGATTATACTTATGGTCAACATGCATCTAGCGAATATGCAAATTTTCATGGGCAACATGGTCATGGGTAAGCAGCAATATGTATGTGGCCAACATGCAAATGTATATGAGTAGTATGTAAATGCATATGGACAACATGCTAATGCTCATCAATATCATCCTGTTGAATCCATTTCTTACCGGTTGCAAAGACATCTCTTGGACAATATGACTATGAGCAACAATCGCTATTCTTAGCCGCATGATCATGATGAACACCATGGATAACAATATGACATATCTACTATTAAACTCGAGTGATGCTATGGGTAAAATCTTGTCTAAAGCTTTTAGGACTAGATTAAATAGTGACTAGATCGTGGAATTGCATTCTCAAGGGTTATGTTTAAAATATGCTAAACCAATGCATCCAATCATAAAAACTAAATGTAAGGCAAAGAATGCAAAAATATTCTTGATAATCAAATACTTAGATGAAGACAATGAAGATGGTTATGGTGAGGAAAATCTTCACGCAGATCAAGAGGAAGATAAAGAGGCTAAGGTAACAACCTATGAAGCTCATGAAGATTACGTTGGGTAGTTACTTGAAGACCATGAAAAAAATCATACAGATTATGACCCCAATATGAGAGAGTATAATTATTGGTTTTTATTTGATTCAGCTACTTATGATTTGTGTCTAAATACATGCATATGATTCCATGGATGATACCTATGGCTTGATGACCAAGAATTCAATACATGAACAGGATGCCACTTCTCCTTTTGATCTTGGAAAACGAAGGATAACATTTGAAAGAAAACCTCAATTTAGACCAATGCTTGTCTTGGAATCATTCCCACATCTTTTTAAGGGACCATTTGAAGAATGATAATGTCAGCTTAAAAGCTCTGTTTCTCTACAATTTATCACAGGACTGCTCTCTATTTTACACCAAAATTGATGTTGATTTTATTAACACAACCAAAGTTAACTATATGGTTGAAAGTGCTCAAAAAGAGCTTCATTTGGAGCTGCCATACACCCCAATTAGATCAACATATCAAGGGAGATTCGCGATTTAGTACATCAAGGTATGTAATGGACAGCATGGTCACTGCTCATTAGAAGAGCTCCTACTTGATGACTCAACAACCAAAGCTTTTGCCTTTATGGCTTGTCTCGAATATATATACATCGTTTTTTGTCTTCAATTTGTCATTCTTCAACTCTCATGTACATTTTCAAATATTAGAAAATCTTTTGACTCATTTAAACAAAGCAGTACCATGCTCCTTTCCACTTGGAAAATTGTAATCAATCCCATTTTTGTTTTCTAGGACAAAGACATCTGAATAGGTATGAAATGTAAGAAGCTGAATTAGGGCCATATAAAATGTGTGAAGGACATATAAACCACCACCATTTTTTTAATATTACAATTTATTTCACATTCCAAACTTCTCTCGTCTTTTCATGGCTAAAAGCCCTCTCTTTCTTTTCCTATCCTCCTCTCCTTTGCTAGTCTCTTCCCCCTACTTAGTAAAAATATGAACAACAACCTAGCTATTTTCATGAACATTACTTGCTTCTTTGCCAACTTTTCTCGCTAACTTTGGATTATGATAGGCTAAATAAAGTCCAGGAATATTAACTTCAATAGGAAAATGCTTTTAACTAAGAGCAAAGTGTAAAAATCTACAAAACAAACACTGATGAGGATCTTAGATGTTCCCAATCATGCAAAGTCTTCTTGTAGAAATAATGGTGAAATAAATAATTGCTCACTTAAAAAACACCATACAATAACTACCTCTACCTCTTATACGTATACCCTAACAGAATATCGCATCAATACTTTCTGAAACAGCTTGACCACTGTCACATAACTGGGTCAGACCATACATTATCACCAATAGAATACGTAGGAATATCTATAAAGCAAAAGGAATTTAAAAAAATACACACAATACCAGTTGTAACTAAGATAAAGGGATCTTTCCGAAGTGATGATAATATTGATGTGAAAGAGACCAAATGAAAGTCTCCATCTGGAAGAAACTTGAGAACACATCCAACTTGGCAACACTCCAAGACAACAAAGAAAAACTTGCCTGGGGCCTGCCAGAGCTGCCTGTGGATCAAAAAGGCCACCCACTTGCACGAAAGGACACCCAAGAGCCCAACCACTCAATGTCCCAGGATCAGTCACTGTTCACTCTTAAATCTTGTGCTCAGGCATTTCATAACATGTTACTGTGATAAGTTGTTCTTCAATAACTTGAGGTGGAGCATATCCCACCTCTGCCCTTGCATCCAGTGTACCACTGTAAATTGAGAAACTTACAGTCCCACTTAAGAAAGTGGTCCGCTTACAATACCACACTCCCTGAAACACAAAGGTAATCTTCAGATTTCTGGACTCCTAATTTTGACAACAGCTTCGTACGGCATTATTTTTGCAATGCCACAATGGCATATCTTTGTGACCTCGTAATCCTCCACCACCAACCTCGTTAATCCTTTTCAATCAATCTGTATATCGACATTGAACACTAGTGTGTTATACCAGTTCCATTCCCCTTTCACATGATGCTACATAGTTGCTCGCTGCGACTTAAGAGCTCATATGCTGACAGTTCTGAAGTCGCTATATGACAATCAGAACTGCAATGGCATTTCCATTAATTCCAGAAAAAAATAATACAGATGCTGGAGAGAAGGATCTGGCACCCACATGAGCCATGCCAAATCCTGCACCACTTGGCCGCAGGAAGCCTGATGCAGGTGTATGGAGTAAGTATTGCAATTATCAAGGCAACCAAAATTGAAGGCATCGCCAGTCACAACAATTCAACATAGAGCAATGAGAAAAAGCAGTATGTATGTAAGAGCCAGTGACTGGCTTTTATGCTTGCAGATCAATTATTTAAGTCTCAAACATTTCAAGGTTTAACTTCGGTCAGGGCAACCAAAACGAACAGAAATTTATCTTAAAGAATTCTGTAGCCATAAGACTTCGAGCATAACACCACAATTCAGCAGGCAGTATCTTGTAACCCCACATTCTGGCTTTGTATGGATAGAAAAGCTGAATCATTTGCATAGTTCCAACTTTTCAGAGTTGCTGCTTGAAGCATTGTGTCAACTCTGTGAACCGTAGTGACATGCAAGTCAAGGAAACATACCTCCTCAAATGCTTCAGAGGCACATGAGATACAGAGCCATTCTAGGATATAGACCATTCTGTTTCAGCTGTTCAAATTTTAAAAAAGGAACATTTTATACAGCCCGCTGGCTGAGAGAGACCCTTTTACAAAATAAGGATACTTCTCAAAACCTTCACTTCAGGGCCCAGTAAGGGCCATTGCCCTTAGCATCTATCGTGTTGCTTTGCTTCAATTCCTACTGTATTACCATAAATACCTACCAATTGAACAAGACCTCCATATCAGACTATTTTCATACTGTACATATGCTGTATGAATAAATGTGTAACCTTGTACCCCTTCCACTTTACAATCAAAGCTCTGCACAAAGCTGAGCCTGTCGACTTTCAGACTTTACACGTTTACTGCAGCTGTATTCATGCAAAGGTGACATTGTGACTTCCAAAATTTACATATTTACTGCACAACCAGGCCACAACATAATCCTCCTTGCAAGAACTTCGCAAAATGCGCATGTGCTCCCAATATATATAAAAGTATAGGTAAATGTGTGATTCTCCTCAGAAGGCTTGCATACAGTACAACTTTCAAAGATCATGCGCGAAACAGATAACTCATATCCTCGAAAGATAGGCGAGTCTTTTGATCTGTGCCTGCATCCTCTCCAAATGCAGATGCAACTATCTGCCGTTTCTTTTCCTGACCATTGAAAACAAGACTTTGTGAGGGAATAGCTGTGCAAAATCTAAATTTAGAATAGTAAATATTGCACTAATTCATGAAATAGAAAGCGGCTAAAGACCTGCAATGCCAAAATCCGATCTTCAATAGTGTTTTTCACAGTAAAACGTGATACATGAACATCACGAGTCTGACCAATCCTATGAGCTCGATCAATGGCTTGGTCTTCAGTAGTTGGATTCCACCATACATCAATGAGAAGCACATGAGACGCTGCAACCATATTCAGGCCCAAGCTTGCAGCCTTCAGGGACATGATAATTACACTAACCTGTAAGATAAACACACAAGAAATTCAAGTTCCAAGGAGTAAAACTGACATCTTTGGAAAACATAAAGCCGTCAACATTATACAGATGCACACTATAACAAACTATCAACATTTAAATACAGACAGAAGTGCAAAAGAAGAGACACGCCTACAAGCTTAGTCTGGCCCACATGCTTAACTTGAATGGTTCCTTTCTTCAAAGTTGTCCTTTAATAGATAGCTTTACTGTACTAGAAGAAATCATATACAGCACTTCATTTATATGTTGAGATCTAATACTTGATCACTGACAGCAGGTTTTCACTAGCATATGAAAACAGTATTAGGAACCTGATTTCACTTTCCAATTAATTAGAACTTCTCCATCCCACTGAGTATGTGCCTCCTTAATGTATCAGAGAAATCCGAGGTACCTCACACAAAAGAACCTGGATTACATACTAAGCATTCTTTTATCACACAACAGAGACCATAAAAACATAGTGAGGCCAAGTCTCTAATTGCCAGAAAAGCAACAACTACATTAGCTGGAAAGAACCCCAGAAGTAGCACTAAAATGAGGCCAAAACTAAGCTGAAAACCACATACTTACAAAGTATTTACCAAGGAACTATGGACAGCAGTTCCTGTGTGGACCAGCTGGACACATGATATTTACCAGCTCAATCACACTATATATATTTAACTGAGGTGAACAGTCCAGTACATGCTGTGCGGACAAAACTGCAATTAAGCACATGTAACAGCCAAGAACCTGCATTTAAATGTGCAGCATATACATTTGTGTCCATAACATTTGCAGACATAACTTGTGAACCATATGTGTAGGTCTTGGGCTTATGGTAATCTTGTGTGATTCTGAATAGAATAGAGCAAGTTCTTAAAGGTCAGAATGCAAACGTAAGCACAAATCAGTGGGTGACTGTAATTGAACTTTGTACAAATTTCAGAATTACCTCAGGTAGCAGCTTGAAGTCAGACAAGGCACGGTCCCGAGCTTGGAGTGACATTGTTCCATCAAGTCTCCGATAACAGAACCCTTCCTTTTTCAAGGAAACCTCAAGCAAGTCCAGCATACTCGTCCACTGAGAAAAGACGATGGCTTTTTCTGTCCTGACACCACCTGGATCTGAAGGTAAATCATCATGCTCCAAGCTTCCTTTCAAACTCTTTAAACTTTCAATAGGTGGGAGAGCACGCAACGTATGAATAACAGCCTTGATCTTTGATGAAGTTTCTGGAACATTCTCCAACTTAACCTGTGAAATCATATCAAGTGGAGGCTCAGGAGGCCCTTCAGTAACCCCATTAGGATACCGTAGTGCAGACCATGAATATGTTCCAGAAGTGTGTAGGCGGACATGGCATTTAGGATAAGGACAGTATGCAGAATCGTCATGACTTAGCATGTCAAATAAGCACTGTCTACAGAAAACATGACCACACAAAGTAATGACTGCATCCTCTGGAGCATCCTGCATCAATTAAGATGAATGATTAAGCAAAAAAGGTACCAAAATACTAAAACACAGTAATCAAGAATAATTTCCAGGGTTGGCCACATCCCCACAAAGGAACCTTGCCTTTGATACTCACCATGCATATGCTGCATGTGTCTTGATTCCCTTCCAAAACTGATAAAAGCCTTGCTCGTTTATCATCAGATAGCTTGCTTGCAGATTCTTTCGTGCTTTGCTGTGTAGCATCCGAATAGTGATCTTTTACAAGATGAGGATGATCACATGCTTGACGAAGCCGCAAAAGCATCAATAGAATATTAACATAGTTCCGCTGTACAGTTCCAGCTGCAGCATACATCTAAGAGCATAAAAGAAAGGAAGTCAGTACCATTCTAAAACATCATGCTGCAAATGGGAAGGGCCAATTCCTGCAATCCAGCAAATGTGAAAACGTTTCTTTACACTCCAGCTAAAAACCCTATAGCGAATGGAAAGTGAAGTTCCAAAATTTAGAGAGAATCAATCAATAAGAATTTCAACATAGTTTCTGGTCCACCTTTTCTGCACTTTTATTCGGCTTGCTTTGACCTGATTTTTTGAATACACCTCTACAACCTTAAACAGTCCTTGCCATTAAATCACAAGGACTGATCCATGAAGTAACGAAAACAACCATGGACTATGTGTGTTCTTTACAGATGGCTTTAGGATTGTAAATAGGCCTCACAGTACCATCTAACATCAGTTTCAGCTACTTCTTTCTCCTTTTGATTTTCATTTTTCTGGAGACTCTGGATTCTGTACCAAACATCTCACTTTTTGAAGAAGCATAACTCGTCATAAAAGACTACATTGCAACTAGTTGAGCAAACTTTTCAACCTCCAGCAAAAACAAAGGCCAATTACTCTATGATCAGATTGGAATCAAAAGATAGTCAAGGCATGTCGATAATCAACTTCCATCATCTACATCACATGAGGGGTGATTTTTCTTGGTTTATACTCCTATTACCGCTAGTTCATCAAGCATTTTGCACATATAGCTTCTCTTCTTCATGACCTTACAAAGAAGAAGAACTCCTTCCAAAGGAGAGAGAGATAAGGCGGTCTTTACAAAGCTGAAAACAGATCTCACTTCCAAGCTTATTCTTATCGTTCTAGATTTAGTAAAACCATTTGTGATAAAAGTGGATGCTTATGGTGATTGTATTGGTGCAGTGCTCAACCAAGAAGCCCATGCTATAGCCTTTGAAATCCGCCGTCTAAATGATGTGGAGAAAAGGTATGACATCTATGAAAAGGAGCTCTTAGTTGTGGTTCATGCATTGAAAATATGAAATAATATATTTTAAGCAATTAATTCCTTATAAAAACTAATTATCAGAGCTTAAAGAATTTCAAGACTCCAAAGCATTTACAAGAGAAACATACCACATGGAAAATTTTCTTATCGATTTTTCATTGTTTAACCATGTACTCTCTTGGAAAACATAATATAGTTTCCGATACATTCTTAGAAAGCCTCACATTGCAACCATTACAGTGGCTCATCATTAAGATTTCCAAGCACTATGAGGAGTACTTATGACCAAGAAGTTGATTATGTAGTAGTTTGGACCAATTTACAACAAGGAGGCTCTAATCCAAATTGTTCCATCAAAGATAATTACCTTCTGATGAATATTTCTCTTTGCATCACCATTATTTTTGTTTGACAAAAGGTGCTTGACGAAAGTCATGAAACTCCTTATGTAGAACATAGAGGAAGGGAGCCACTTTAAGTATAGTTAATACTTCTTTTATTGGCCAATATTATGAAGAGATACACACAACTTTATCGAGGCTTGTCTAGCATGTCAAAAATCGAAGTATAGTAAACAAAAGATTCTAAGATTGTCACAATCGCTTCTAGTGCCAAATGCTCCATGGAATCAATCACAATGGATCTCATCTCAGATATTCCAATAACACCTCAAAGTCACTTGGAATATCTCAAGGTCATCATGTGAGTTGGATAATGATTAATAGATTTAGCAAGCAATCACATTTTAGTCCACATTAAAAAACATCGAAATCTACGAGACTTTTCATTCAACATATCTTTAAATTACACAGTATGACATTTGAAATCATCTTAAATAGAGATTACAAATTCACAAGCAACTTTTGGTATGCATTATGTGGTAGAAGCAAACTAAAACAAGGTTTTGGTTAAAATTCATCTTTTTCAAAGCTCTCAAGTAGATACTTTGAATCCTTCAAAGCTTAATTAACAAAATAAATAAAGTTTCTTATCAACTTGGGTGCGAAGATATACTAGGGTTTGCCCTGAGGAAACAAAAAAATATAGAAACGTGCAAAACATAAATCCTAAATATGAAACTCAAAACGTAAAAGCACAAACACAAATAAAGAAGAAAGACAACTCTGAAGTAAATGAATCAATGCAATAAATGAATGAGAGAATGTAGATAATGCCAAGGGCGGAGTTGTCCAACAGACGGTTGCTCTCATGGAGCAGGCCAAGGGAGGTGTTGATGTGTATCGTCCATCAAAGACCAATCTTGAGTGCAACAATCACCAATTGGTACAAAGGCTGATGGAGGAAAGTGCCGAAAACACGAAAATGAGAGTCATCTTTGGATTATCTTAATCTTTTCAAAATCCCTTTGAATCCCTTCAAAAAGAAATTACATGCTTAAGATAATTTAATTTGTGTATGAGAAATTCACTCTTTTTACTATTTATCAAGTGTTCATTTTCTCAAAGTAGTTATAAAACAACCTCCGAGTTCTAATAGTGCTCCCCTTCATTCTTGTAAAGGTGGTTGACGGATTGGTTAATCCAAAAGGACCCACAAGAAACTATAAAGACCAAATGAAGCATAAAAAGCAATTTTATGTATATTCTATGATATTACCCTAATCTAATGGTAACCACTCTTCAAATCAATACGACTAAAAATCTCGGAGCCTCCTAGACGATTTAAAATGTTATCATTTACGGAAATGAGAAATCAATTCTTCACAAAAATTTTATTGAGGGTTTAGTAATCAATACACATTCTAAATGTATTATCCTTCTTTTAAACAAGAAGATTCGACGAACAAAATGGTAAGCTACTTAGCCTGATTAGCCTTTCCAAAATAATATCAATATGCGGCATAAGATAGACTAAAATCTTTGACTTTTATTCAACTGTGTGATGCAGTCTATTTGAAGGAAACTTCATTGAATTCTCAAAGATTCAAAAGGAAACCACTTTCTTGAAGGGGAATGCATTGCAATGGTGATCCATGCTCTTAATGCAAGGTAGAGCACCATCAACATGGGTACAATTCAAGCAAATATTTGCTTCGAATAAGTTAACTAGTACATTTGAGATGGACATCATGATAGATTGGAATAAGCTTGATGTCACACAATGCACGAATTTGAGACAACATAATAAGAAGAGTTGACATACCTTGCTACCAATAACTTCTTATCGTCCAATTTGTCTTCATGAGCAATTGGATACCTTGCTCTTCATGGATATAATAAGAAGTTTTGAGTGCCTTGCTGTTAATAACTTCTTATCGTCCAATTTCCTCATCATGAGCTTGATGCCACACGATGCACGAAATTGAAGCAATATAATAAGAAGTTTTGGGATGTTGTCACGGGCACATGAAATTTTGAGATGCTTTAATCTTGCCGATAACATTTGGTTAAGTTATTAATCAAATGTGCAAGGTTGCTTAGCACATGCGATGTACATGTGAGTTACTTCATGGTAACAGACCAAGGACCCCAAGAGTGTAGTGGGAGTCAAAGGTAAAAGTTGTGATAAGTTAAGCCAATTGGGCTTTGGGGATTAATTGGTGTCAATTTTGACCCTGGACGGTTGTTTGGCCACGAAGTATTAATGGTGACACTAGGGACTAACATTAATTAATTAATTAATGTCAATCTAAGGATCAATAGAGGTTGGAAACTACTATAAGTTGCAAATGGCCTAACCAATTTAATTATGAATAAACACATTTAATTTTGGATAGGGTCAAAATTGCTGAAATTAATTTTTAAGATTATTCAATTTTGAAAATTAATTAAACGGCTAGATAATGCTGAAATTTTTATTTACAAGGTTGCTACTTGGCAAAAAATGCCCATATAAACTAAGGAAACGTTTTTGGGGACTGGTGGGTCTCAACCATTCAGTCAGTTTACAGCCTAGGAGAGAGAGAGGAAGGGAGTTGCTTGTCCATTTTCTGATCAGAGAACATCAATTTATTGCAAACGACAGCCATCTCAGAGCCTCAACAAGCACGAGACAAGAAGGAGACACCTTCCAAGGGTTGGCAACACCATTGCTTATCAAGTGACTACATTTTGGAGATGCCTTGCAGTTGTTGACTACATTAAGTGCAGTTTGGACCAAGCAGCAAGTAGATTTTAGGGTTTTCTCACGAAGAAAATCATCTCTCTCTCATCTTGGCTTTCTCTCACCTTCTCCAAACCATTCTCAATAGATCTCAACATTTCTCAACCATTTTGAGCACATCTCAACCAAATTTGGTGGACAATACAGGGACCTATACTTCAAACCCTAAACTTCTGCAAAAATTAATATTTAGAAGCCACCTCGGAATCAATGCCATCAAAAGAAGGTATCATACATTAAAATCAGTACCTCAATTTTGTGAATTGTCAAGGATTTCAAATGTCTAGCTATCCATTGTAAATTTGGGATAGCATTTGGCCAATTGAGGTCCAATTTAGTGCAAGTCTTGGGTGAAAATCAAGGGGCATTTGGCCCAATTTTTTTGCTGATTGTTGAATCAACAAGAGGCTTATGGATTAGCCAAGAAGATCATGGAATCTTGGCTTATAATACATCCATTGGCAATTGAAGTTTAAAAAATACCAAAAGGGACGCATATTTTGGGGCCAACAGGGTGTCTACTGTCTAAGATTATTAACATAAATTGTGCATTTCAATTTATGTTTATTTGTTGATTTTCGTAATTAAGTGCTTGATTAGGAAACTACCACCCTTTCCAAGAAGAAAGGCTAGTTCCGAATGCCTTGTTGCCAATAACTTCTTATCATCCAATTCCTCTTCATGAGCAAGTGAAAAAGTACATATATGGGCTACCAAAAGGAATCATGGATTTTTGCATTAAATCCACCATGGCTAGCATATCTCAACTCATAGAAACATCTACTACAGCCAATATATTGTTGCATGAGAAAGATTTGAGCTTCCAAGACAAGGGTGAGAAACCAAATAGGAAGTTTTCAAAGGCTAAGAAAAGAGGCAGATCTGAAAATCGAGCTCAAAAGAGCCAAAATAACAAGGAAAGGGTTGAAAAACAGTTGCACAACGTAGGGAATTAAAGGCTGCAAATAATGCTTTGTTTGTGAACAAGAGGATCACATGGCTAAGGACTGTCCTAGTAGGCAGCATCTTGGGAAATCAGGTAATTAGAGAGATCCCAAGGAAAAGTGGCCCAAAACATCCATTGGTTGCATACTAGATTTCTTATTGATTAGTCCAATGATGATACTACTAAGTTATGTAGAGCATGTAGCAAAATGAAACATCAGCATGCATTAATCTTCTTTGTAATGGGGCAAGAGCCAACTTTATCTCCATAGACATGGTAGTCCATCTAGGAATTAGAGAGGATGAGATGGGACCCATTAAAAAAGTAGTTGGTATGGCATGCAAGGGCCATACAAAGCCTGTCACACCGCTCATCGGGAAGCTTCACTTGCACATTCAGGGATATGTGAACAACAAAGAGTTTTTCGTTACACCACTTGAGGGTTTGATGCCTTGCTTAGTATACCTTGATGCCATCGTGTGCATGCAGTGATTGATTCACATACTAAAGTGATCACTATTCAGCATAAAGCCAGGGCCAATACCTTGACTATAAAATTGAAAGGGAAATTTATCTCTATAAAATTGGTTGTTATCATGTCTAAAGCAATAAAAAATCACCTTTCAATGTACTTGGTTTTCACTAAGGATAAGGTTGATAATGAAAATGTTGGAAACACATCTAAATTAGAAAAGAATCGCACGTCATTTCTAAAAATGTATACTAATTGCTTTTCTTAGTTCATTATTAGGGCAACTACCCTTGAAAGGTCACAAGACCGTGGCATAGATCTTACCCCTAGAAGTAAGCCTCCTAATAAGCCACCCTGCAGGGTAAGTGCAGCCCAACAAGAGGAGATGAGTCACGTGAATGAGTTGTTGGAAAAAGGATTGATTCAGCCGAGCTCATCTCCCTTCTGTTATCCAGTGCTTTTGATTCAAAAAAAAGATGGATCATGGCGTATGTGCATTGACTATCGTACTTCGAAGAAAATCACAACAAAGAATCGGTTTCCGATCCCTCAAATCAATGATGTTATGAATAGATTGCAAGGGGTAACCATATTCAGTCATATTGACTTGAAAACTCAGTATCATCAAACTCGCATTAGACTACAAGATATGCCTAAGACAACTTTCAAGTTGGATTGTATGGGTTTCTTGGCATGCCTTTTGGACTTACAAATGCTCCGACACATTTAATTGAATGATGGATCACATCTTCAAGCCACATCGGGGATTTGTGGGTACTTTCTTTAATGGCATGATTGTCTATTTAAAGAATGAGACAAAGCAAAGGCAACATGTGGACATTGCATTCAATGAGTCACGTAAGCACAGGTTGGTTATAAATGACAAGAAGATAGAGTTTTTCTTGCATAAGATCCACTTTCTAGGGCACATTGTGTTGGTTGATGACAGTCGTATGGATCCTACAAAGGTTGAGGCAATAGGCTCATGGCCACCTTTGAAGAATGTACACGAGATCCATAGTTTCTTGGGTCTATATTCCTATTATAAGAAGTATGTGCATAGCTTTGCTGAAATTGTACCTTCACTACATGCTTTGCAAAAGAAGGATGTGCTTTTTAAGTGGACAATAGTGGAAATTTCAGTATTTGAGAAGCTAAAGGAAAAGATGACTATGGTATATCACACTGAATTGGATGGCATGAAAGATCAATATGCTACCAGTTGATGATTTCAAATTTTACGAATGTATATAATCAATTTGGCAATGGCCAAAGGCATCAACACTTTGTGCTTAGAGATGATTTTCAATGATGCATGGATGACAATCACAAAGCAAATGAGGCCTAAGGTGATCACTAAGAATCATGCTCCTCCTTATACAAGGCATAGAGCCATTGATACTAAAATTAAAGCAGTGAAGCATTTATTTATTAGCCTTCTTTAAGGCATGATGTTGAGCAATTTATCAAGACATGTATCGTACGTCAAAAGGTGGAATATGATAGGCAAAAGACGTCGGGTTTATTGCAGCCCTTGCATGTTTCAAATAGGCCTTGATAGAGCATTGTTATGGACTTTATCTTTGAGCTTCCTAGGACATCTACAAGAAATGATAAGAAATTGACCATTATTGGCAAGTTTAGTAAGCAGGTCCATTTCATTCCACTCAGGAAGAAGATAAAGACTGATGTCTTTTTAAGTTTTGCATTTAGGGTTTGCATTTGTTGCATTACTATCTAAGTTAGTGTTTTAGTTGTGTTTATATAATCATTGTTTTCTATGCGCAAACCCTAGCATATATTCACATCTTCCATCTGCATACCCTTCGTATCCCTTTACCCATACTTCATCATTAGCACCCTTGTGAGTAGATGTGTACATACTCTATCTTTTATGATTTGTAAGCCAACCATCCTTTCGCCCAATGAGCACCAAGGTACACACACACACACATAGTTCAAAGTGGTTTCTATGTCTCCTTTGTAGGTCATGGTAGGCCACCGAGCGACCCATGTGCACCACTTCTCAGATGCCTTGGCCTCTTTGGGATGGCCCTTTAGGGTACCGAGGGAAAATAGCCATTACTTTATAGTCTTTGTAGGTTCTTGGACAACCAATGTGCACCCATTGACCAATGCTTTGGCTACTTTGGGGTGGGATCTCTTGAGGTAAATAGCAATGAGCTTTGTGAAGTCCCTCCTAGTTTTCATTTTGGTACTTGAGAAGGGGTATTAAACTAAATAAGATGCATTACATATTAAACCTTCATTAGCTCATTAAACAGCCCCAAAACTCAAATATATTTAGTGTGCTTCAACTCCCATAGGCAACCCCACAAAGGTTGGTCAATTCCATATCTATATAGAGTGTGCTAGGTCACTTGCATCCCTTTGACCATTTTTCACCACCATCTCCACCAGCCTAGCACCTGTTCAACACACTCCAACTACTGTCACCATCCTTCAAACTATTGTGTTTGCTATCTAGACTCTAGAGCAAACCCACCTGCTACTGCCAGCCCTTGGAAATATTCTATTGTTGTGTTTGGTTTCAATTATTGCCACCTAGCCTGCTAGTCACATGTGCAGCCCATCGCCATCATCAAATCTCACTGTGTTTATAATTTCCAGCCACTTCTCATCTTCACCCAGCTGCTGGTCTGTTTTCGATGACTGCTAATCAGGCCACCCTAACTACTACATCATCACGCCAACTGCCAATTGCTGCATTTTCAATTTTCCAGCACTTTCAGCATCATCCTAATCTGCATTTGGATCTACAACATGTCGCTTTTGTGTTTTCAGCACTTTTCTTCATCAGCCTCTACTCCAACTAATGATTACCGCACTTTGGATCCATCTCCATTATAATTAAGTATTTTGGCTATGCTCCAAGACACAAAGGCTCAAGAAGTGGATACTTCTATTGCTACAACACTTATGCCTCAATAGCTAATCCTCAAAAGAAACCCCCCCCTTTCCCCCCCAACTGCAAGGCTGTAGGAGGGAAAGATACCTCTTGCAGAATAAAAGGAGCCCATTCTTGCTTGAAGATAGAGAAAGATGGGGAAGCACAAAGCAATTACCAAGTAGATTGTGATGTTTTTTTAACCCAAGATTTTACCATTTCTTTCACCAAACCCCTCCCTCAACCCACTCCCATGCCAGTCATCAATTATTGAACCGATCTACCTTTGGGCGTTGGGTACATACATTCATTTACATTTAGTATTCATTCAATTGTATCAAGTTTTCTTCTACATTATTTTGCATTTTTTTGTTTTAGTCATAGTCACAAGTGAGGGGGGACCGAGATGGTAACTGTGACAAGGATGTGACGGGATGGCCAAAAATAGGGGAGGGGGGACAGGGGACCAAAACGGCATTAAAAACAGTTAAAATATACTTGAAAATTAACCATTTTTTAAACTTTACCTTTGTCCAAAATGTGCATCATCAACGTAATATACAAAAGTGTAACTTAACACTAGTTTATACAAATAGCTATTAACACGATACAAATAGCCCAAGGGGCTACCCCCCAAGGCAAGTGTGAAGCTAATTAATTCTTAAGAATACAATAAAAATAAGCTGTAGAGAATACCAAGTACATGTGTCATGACTCATTTGAGAAGTTAGCATTGATAACAAAAATTCAATGAGTACAAAGTTGAAAGATATAAGCGGAATGTGACTGAAGTAGATAGTCTACTCTAATAAATTCAAAATGTAAAATGACTAAAAGAGTCAAGACTGCAACATTAATTGGCCTTGGACTAGCATTACTTTATTGCTTAATGCCTAGTCCCACACTGCCACCATTGGACATTTGTGGCTCAATTAATGGCATAGACCCAAACTGACACCAAGTACTTGTCCAGCATTACTTTATATAACTTTTGCCAATGTCACCCATTATTCACTTGGGTTACTTAGCCCATCACCATGACTTATGTCACCAGGTGGTGATATTTTTTACAATTGCTTTCCTTATTTACTTATATAAATATTTTATTTCTTATTTCTTTAGTTGCTTTTGCTTTACCCCTAGAGTTCTCTTGGATTAAGCCAAGATCTTTGCATGGCTAGAAGAGACAACCATTGGGACAAATTGGACTAATGGTTTGTCTGAGCCTTGGGACTGGATTGAATGGGCACTGAAGAATAGAATGCCAATGGTTTGGGACTGTGTGCTTAGCCACTGGAGATGGTACAAGACAATGAGCCTGGCCAAGACAAAAGATGCACATGTAAGAATGCCCACGGAATAAAAGTCACCGTAACTAAGTCACATTACACTTTTTGATGTGGTTGCAATGATAAAAGTTGCTCAAAACAATTTGAGGAATGCAAAGATCACTAGCCCTAAAATTTAAAGAGTTACTATTTTTAGACCCCAAAATCTATTCACATCATTATCTTCATTTTTACATGAGGATTAATTCTCTCGTATGCCGAGGTCAAATTTTGCACCGATCGTGGAGAATTTTAGACCGGAAGGTTTAAACAGGAAAATTGTTATATGTATGCCATGTGTCACAATTTGGGCATAAATTTCCAAAAGAGAGAGAGAGCATTAAAAAAACGTAATAGGCATGAGGGGCAAATCTGAGCGTGAAGTTTTCAAGGGTTAAGGGCAGATTGTTGCAAGTACATCAACTATGGAGGGTACTTCTTCGTCTCTGACTCATGTGCAGAGGTAGAGCTTGCTCCCTTTAAGTCAACTCTCTCTCTATTCTCAAAGAGAATGCTCTACATGATAGGCTGATTTCATTGAATGTACAATTCTGTGTTTTCTTTGATCTTCTGCTAAAGTTAGAGCCTCAATGTCCAGGTTCAGGAGCAGTTGATTGCTTCTCCAATGCAAGAACTAAAGACAGTGATGACCACGCCACACAGGAACAGTGTTTTCACCTCTGATTTAGTGATGTTTGTGGGACTGTTTCACTGTTGGAATGATGCCACGGTCAAAGGGTTTGTAGTCCAACTGGTATGGAACAGATCTGGAATGAAATAAGGCTGAGAACAGGTCAAGAAACAAGTGAAAAACAGTAAAGAGTTCTACAATTTGCAATTTTGCACTTGAATTATTGAGTTATGGTCACAAAAAGTGCTTTCCTACTTGGGATGTTGCTCTAGATACTGTCCTTACGCAGCTGAAATATACTCAGAAAGGGATGTTATTCGGGATATGCTGTACTGTTCTTTGGTAGCTGAAATTTACTCAGAAAATATGAAAGCCATCTATTCACAGGTTTTGTACTTTGAAACATTTCATTTTTGTAGCTTTCCATCTTTTAATTAATAAAGAAATACCAAAAGGGGCGCCGGACTTCGGAGCCAATCTGGTGTTGAGCTAGGGAGTGAGGTCTCTGTTTGTGTGTATGTGAAAAGACCAGGTATTAATTGAAGGGACTACTGCTTTATGCGAGTCATAGACTGGTTTCAACTTTTACCTGGCTTGCACTTCACATATGCACCTCACATGTGTACATGCACACCTTGATAATGCCTAAGCTAACTATTTAAAAATACACATCTTTGTGACATTTGAACACCTTGCTCTATGTTTATAGCAAGTGATCACTTTTAGAAATGCCTACTACATTTCAAGATGTCTTCAAGGTACAACATTGTTATGTCCCTAAACATCTAGATGAACCCTAGTAGCATTGGTCACAGTGGTTACTAAGTGACCTAGTGCAAATGCACTAAGGATACTTGGGGGTTAGGACACTTGAGTCCTATAAATAGGACACAAGGCCCTATCGTACACATTGATTGTGTGATCACCACTCTTGGACTCTCAAACTCTTGGCTCATTGGCCCATACATCCGTACACCATAATGGTGTGGGCTGGTGGTATGGGACGCCAACCCTTGGGATGTGGTTGTGGCACAGAGTGTTGCTAGCTTCTAGGCTCGAGGGTGAGCCTGCTTAGCTCTACGGCGGCTGAGAGGTGTGTCTCATGTGCAGTCCCCTTATGGTGAGTTTGGCTTGTGTCATGTCTCATGTGGAAGTTGTTAGCCTGCTCTTTATCATTCTCAGTCTGTCATCTCCTGGTTGTGAGCTCCTGTCAGAGTCTGACAGGAGACAGAGGAGCTCTGTCAGTCTTTTAGTGGCTGTCCTTGTCAGTCTGCAGCCTTTGGGAGTCACACAGCCCATACTGGGCTGTTATTCTGCAGTCGGCCCAGTTTACTGGGCAGGTCGGCCAGATCTGGCCAAAGTCGGCGAGATCTGGCTGGTCGGCCAGATTTGGCAGGTCGGCCAGTTTACTGGCCTGGGGGGGCTATATATAGCAGTCCCCCCAGTCATTCCAGCATTGTATTCTGCAGGTTCAGCACTGTCTCCGTCATCTCCGTCTCCGGCATTGGTGCTGCCATTGCTTCCAGTCTGTTCTGGTGCCCTCACTGACGCTCCGGGCTGCGTGCAGGGACTGCTCTGTCCATTTCAGTGTATTCAGCATTCATCTCAGTCAGTGCAGACTTTCTTCCTTCATTCCCTCCTTTCTCTCTCCTCTCCTCTGTGTTCGTGTTCTTCTTCCGTTGCGCACTCTCACATGGTATCATCGCCTGATTGAGAGCACGGAGGACATACCCTCAGGAGTGAGATACCTTACTGCTGCTGCCATCTAATCAACAACTGCCAGGCGACTTCTTCTAGAGGCTCTTCAGCCTACGTTTTCTGTCCACGCTGTCTACAGAGGCTGCCACGTCATCCAACGACGCAACAACCCTGCGTTTTCCACCAGGCTGTCCCTCCTTCTGCTGGGCGACTCATCTACAGGCTGCGTTTTGCTGTTTTGCTGGTCGCTTCCACTCCAGGCGGCACATTTCCTGCTGGCGACTCCTTTCCTGGCTGTTTCCTGGTGCTGGTGGTCTCTTTTCTGGTGATCGTCATCAGTTATCTTTGCGTTTTGCAGATCCAGTCGCCTGGCTACGACAGCAGTCGTCGGATCAGCAGGGGTAAAAACAGTCCTGAAATCAGCAAGAAAACACAGCAGAAACACAAATCCTGAAAACTGATACCATGTCAGAAGTGGAGCAGCGGTGGAAGCATAAACATGTGCTGAAATAAACTGCTGAAACACAAGACAAAAAGAGAAAAGAAAAGAACACGATACAGATGAGAACTCAGATGTATGCACGGGAAATGGAATCCATATATTTGAACACGAGACAATCGCATACAACAGTGAGTCACTGGCTGCGTGGGCACTGGCACTAGCTCCTCTCTCCACAGAGTCTGCAGATGGTGAAGATGAAGTATCTGACTGAGGAGGAGCCATTGAGTATAAATAGGCTAAAAAAGTGGGGAGCAATAATGCTGGTCGGACAGCATTTAATGCTGGCCGACTGGTGCATAAAATGCTCCACTAGCATAAAATGCCACACCAGAAAAATACCTAAAATACCTAATAAAAAATGCCCAGCCCAGATCAAGCTCAGACTCACACATGAGCTGACAAATACTCTGCTAACACTACCTTCATTCGGTGAGGGGAAGTCCCTCTCCGATTTGGGTGCTTTGCAGGTTCCGGAGACCCCCCGGTCTCCCTCACAGCAGCAGGAGTCTCTCAGGATTCCTTTATGGTATCGCCGGCTCATGCAGGATTCAAGTGTTACTCACTTTCCTGCTTCTTCTACAGGTCCACGGCGCTCAGCACGTTTACAGGCCCAGCGGGATAGTTCAAATTTTATGCTTTGCTTATGTTTAATTAACATTTGATTAAACGATTAATAAAATGTGCAATTAAAAGATACACATGTGTTGCACATGTGAGGTGCAAGCTGCTTTTTTTACAATTGAAAGCCCAAGGACCGTATGAAAAAGATGGGTATCAAAGACAAAAGTTATAACAAGTTACACTTGTTAGATTCTAGGTGAATTTTGGTGTCAGTTTGCCCCTAGGACCATTAATTGACTATTAATGTCAGTGGTGACACTAGGGACTAGGCATTAATTAATGGATTAATGCTTGTCCAAGGGTCAATTAATGCATGGGACCACTTTAGGTTGCAAATGGCCTAGCCAATTAATTTTTGGATGGGAAAGGTCAATTTTTTGGGCATGGATTAAAGCTGAATTAATTTTCAGAATTAATTAATTCTGAAAATTAATTAAATGGCTAGAAATTGCTGAAAATGGATTAAGAAAGCTGCCACTTGGCAAAACTTTCCCATGCAAGTGGGGGAAAGACTAAATAGGCCTGAACGGAGAGGGAAATCTCGTTTTTTCATTTTGGAGTTGTTGGAAAGAGGTGTTGGACTGTTGCTGCCAGCTTTTGGGGCCATTTCCCAGCCATTGGAGACCATTTTGGTGATGGTGATTGCATATTCTTGATCTTTGGAAGCTGGCAATTGCTGCTGATGCACTTTCTCTTGAAGATCACAGTCTCTGATGCTCCTATTGTTGTTGGTGCATCCGTTTGGGGCTGGTACAACAGGGCAGCAGCTGATTTTGATCGGTTCTTCGCGACAAATCTCAGAATTTTCTCTCTCTACAGCATTCTCTCATCTCCTTCAGCCTATGCTCAGCCA
This sequence comes from Lygodium microphyllum, assembly GCF_053477565.2. Taxonomy (NCBI): domain Eukaryota; kingdom Viridiplantae; phylum Streptophyta; class Polypodiopsida; order Schizaeales; family Lygodiaceae; genus Lygodium; species Lygodium microphyllum. Next base: position 93,719,249 of record NC_141160.1, read on the forward strand.
TTCTCAGCAATTCTTAGCCATTTGGAGGAGATTTCAGCCATTTTTGGTGGGCTGATCTGTAATTTCTGCAGTAAACCCTAACTTATAGCAGAAATTAGGGTTTAGCAGCCACCTTGGGATCCATGCCAAAGATTGAAGGCTCAAGGGATTGAAATCAACAACTGATAATTGAAGATTATCAAGGGATTTCAAGAGCTAGCCCATCCCGAATTGATTTGGGGCAGTATTTGGCCAGCCAAGGGTCAAATTGGAGAAGAAGTCCTAGGTGAATCAAGAGGCAAATGACCCAAAAGGCTTGCTGGTCATTTATGACAGCAAGAGCAATTGGTTAGCAGGAGGAGATTGAAAAATCTCAAGTTGTACCCCTTCCAGTTGAATGAAAGCTAAAGAAATACAGCAAGGGGCGCCAGTTTTGGGGCCAACATGGAGTCTACTATCCAAGAATGTTATGGTAAAGTGTGTATTTCATTTTATGTGCATTTATTTATTGCTGTAATTAACTCTTAAATCAGGTTATCACCACCCATTCCAAGAAGGAAGGCTGGTTTCAGAATTTGCAGCCAAAGGAGTCATGTTTCTTTGGTTCCATCGAAGGAAGTGGTGTCACCCTTGTTTTGGCCTGCCTTCGCATCTTGCAAGTTCTTGCCACGGTTGGTTTTCCCTCCCGAAGAAAAGGCAGCCAACCCTCGCATCTTTGAATGGATGTGTATGAAGGACTTCTTGTGGACTTGATTGTGTAGCCTTGCGTAACACAATAACTAGCACTCAAACTCATAGAAGGTTCGCAATCTAGATAGTGAGATAATATGCTAGATAAAATGAAAAAATTTATCGGGCAACTTGTTCAAGAAGAACGTGATTTGATTGTCATCTAACTTCAAGGAGCCAGTAGTAGCAAACTCGACAAGCAACAACAAATATCCGGCCAACTTGAGACTCAGATCATCCCCTTCCCTGATAGAAAACTCCTGAAGCTCAAAATCAAGATTGATACGTCAAGTGCGATCTCGAGCCGCATAGCAATTGATGAGATGACTCCAACCCTCAGATACGAGGAGAAAATGCTCTAATTAAGAGTGGAATTCAGGTAGCAGCCCTTGGATCCGACATGGACTCCGGTACCAACGATGAAGTCCCAAAGTCCCTGAGATTCAAGCATTTGTTGCATGAAGTTTAACCAAGTAGTAAAATTCGACCCATTAAAACATGTTTTATCCACAAAGGCATTTTTGGCCGTTGGAATAGGAGTGGTAGTGCTAGGAGATAGAGAAGGTGTGTAATGGACATAGGGTGAATAGGGGGGATAGGGTAGGGGAGTGTACACTTGGGAAGGAATCCCACAGTGCCCACCATGCATACAAGAAGTGTGCATCATGAATCCAAATGTGGACATGGTAATCGCCTGTGGAGCCCAAGGTGGAGGCATATGGACACAAGGAGCAAAGGATGGAAATCCCAACATAGAAGTAACCCAAGGAATGTGTGACAACAGTCCATAAGCAAAGGATGAATATCCTTGCGTCCAAAAGGTCATGTGGGGGGATTGAGTGTCCCGGGGTAGTGAGGAGGATGCCCATCATAGCCATCCCAGAGTGAAAGAATGTGGTAAAGTGTGGGTATGTGGAAGGTACAATGTTAAAGGGTGGTGTTCCCCCTAACAATGTACCAAGAGGTGGAGTGAATGGAGGGTAGATAGATGGTGGCATGCTGAATAAGAAGGTGCTAAGAGCTGAGATGGAAGATCCAAATCCTAGTGTGCTTTGAGCGGAAGTGGAATTTAATCCAAGATTTTGAAATAAAGATGTGAGTAGATCAAAATGTGGAGAAGATAGTGGTGGGATGGGAGGGAGTGGAGAAGTGTGGTTTACTTACTCAAATGAAACAGATGGCAGAGATATACCCGATGAAGAGTATCTGCGTCAAGAGCCTTCTCTATTAAAGTTAACATACTAAAAATTGTTCGGATCCTGCACTACAAAGGAAAAACCGAAGAGAGTTTTGGCTCATATAACTCAAAAAGGTTATACGAACCTAACATAAAGCCTAGCTGAGATAAAGGAGATGGATTGCCAAACGTGCCACATATCATGTCCCTCCAAGATCAGAGAGGTGGGCAATCTCACCAATCGATCCAGACAGAGTAGTAGCACTCGTTGGAGGAGTGTAAACCGAACTGTATGTGATGCGCAACTACTCCTCAAACTCTTCATCTATAAGAAAACCAAAATGAGAGAAAGAAGATGATAAAGGTGAAGGTATGTCTACCTCCTCCTCGAGACCATAATACCTTCTCAAAGCCTAGGGCATCATTAAATCCCTAGAAGAAGATACCTGAGACATTATGACTTAGAATCAAGTCATGTGTGAGTCTTGCACAAAAACTAGCCTCCACAATCACCGCAAGATACTCTTTAGAAGAGCATCGGCTCTAATACCATGTAAAGATATGCTAGGCTTTGCACTAATGAAACACAATATGTATCACCAAGACTGAAACACAAACTTATACAAAGACCAACAAAACTCAAACCCTAAACACAAAACGCAAAATGCAAAAACTCAAAACTCAAACACAGAGACAAATATAGAGAGAAGAAATTCTGATGTGAATAAATGCTATAAATGAATGTAAGAGTGTACAGAATACCCAAGGGCAAAGCAATGCAGTGTCAGAGAGTGACATCCACCAAAGACGAATCCCAAGTGCTATGACCACCAATCTAGAGATGAGAGAGTGTTAAATAATGAAGGACAATAGGCTAGTTACCAAAACACAATGGAGACTGAAATCTAGTGAATGCAACAGTGTACCACCAAAGAAGGTTGAAAACTGGTCACCAAAGGCAAAGAACTGTTAGGCGACAACAAGAGAGGTGTGTGCTAATGTAGGCGACCTGCTGGATAGCAAAAACGCAAGTACTACAGCAGTCGCTCAGCGAAAGAGATTGCAGCAACCTGTCACTTGGAACCGAATGCTGAAAACGCAAGCTGATCAGGTACTATGATGATGCAGCAAATGGTGAAGAGTGCAAGTGGAAGCAAACAAAATATACTTGCCGATCAAGGTGCAACAACAGTTGAGTGAAGAGTGAGTAAGAGTGAGAGTCGACAGATAGGTGTGTACTAGTGTGATACACAAATAATAAAAGAATGTATTTATACTTAGGGTACGATACACTTACACCCACAAGGGTATGTTCACATGTGTATAAAGTAATATACACTCAGGAGAGCATAAGGGCCTTTACACCTAATAACCTCCCACTTAAAGGTCCTAAGCAAACCTTTAACCAACCCCCACTAGTCGAATGCTATGCTTATGTTGAGCCTTTGTAAGATTTTTAGTGAGAACATCTGCAGGGTTATCCTGTGTTTTGATCTTAGTCACTGTGACTAGACCATCATCCAAAACCTGTCTGATAAAATGATACCGCACATCAATATGTTTGGTACATGCATGAAACATAGCATTCTTAACCAAGTATACAGTACTCTGGCTATCACATCCAAGTACATGTGTTTTGGTGAGCAGCCCAAAATCCTTGACCAAACGACCCAACCAAACAGCTTTTTTCGAAGCTTCAGCGGCTGATATATATTCAGCCTCAGTGGTAGAAAGTGTTACTATCTTTTGGAATCTAGAGCACCAAGAAACTACCCCACCAATCAAGGTAAATATGTACCTGCTAGTAGACTTGCGAGTATCCAAGTCACCTACCGTGTTTGCGTCACAATATCCGTGAAAATCTAACGTACCCTTTCCATAGCAAAAACATTTTCTTTGTGTGCCATTAAGGTACCCTAAGATGCATTTTACTGCTTCCCAATGTGCTTTGCTAGGATTTGACATAAACCCGCTCACAACTCCCACTGTATGAGCAATGTCAAGTCTAGTGGCTTAGCATCAACCATAGAAAAACGATCAAGTACTTTGCTTATGTACTTTTCTTGTGAGAGAAATAAGAGTTGATGCTCTCTATCTCTCGTCACACAAATGCCCAAAATATGTTCAACTGCACCCAAATCCTTCATGAAAAAGGCTGAATTCAGTTGTCTTTTCAATGCATTAACCTAGCTTTTATACTTACCAGCAATAAGCATATCATCCAAATAAAGCACAAGTATAATAAGGCTTCCATCATCAGCCTTCTTAATATATAAGCACTGATCTACATTGTTCCTTTTAAACCCATGTGAGAGCATGAAGCATCAAACTTGTTATACCACTGTCTAGGAGCCTGTTTCAAACCATACAAGCTTCTATTAAGCTTACATACCAAATGCTCCTTTCTTGGTATAACAAAGCCTTCTAGCTACTTCATGCACAGCTCTTCTTCCAAGTCACCATGCAGGAATGCAATTCTAACGTCCATCTGATCAAGTTTAAGATCCATAGATGCTACAATAGCAAACAATACTCGAAAAGTAGTCATTTAGACAATATGTGAAAAGACTTCCTGAAAGTCAATCCCCTCTTTCTGTGTATAGCCCTTAGCCACAAGCCTAGCTTTGTATTTTGATTTGCCATCCACACACTTGGTTTTATAGACCCATTTATTAGGAATAGCTTTCCTATCTTTGGATAATGGAACCAAAACTCAAGTATCAATCTAATACAACAACTTCATTTCTTCCTACATAGCTAGCTTCCATTTTTTCTTTAACTCATATGATAATGCCTCTTTATATGTAAGAGGCTCACATTCGTCTATGAGCAAAATGCAGTCCAAAGAGGGATCAAACCTTTGTATAGGTCTCCTAACGCAAGTAGACCTTCTTACCCAATGATCTATGTTATCAAGTAATGGATCCACATCCAAAGGAATGCCAATGACCTCATTATTTGCCTGCGAAACTGCATGTTCAAGTTGCCGTAATACATTTTCAGGCTGCTGTATTTCAGCATGCTGATCTTGTTGCCCAAGCTGGTTTTCAGCATCCCTTTGCTGCCCACTTTCATTTGGCTCAATGATGATACGCTGGTTATCATAACCAGCATCAAATGGAGCTGAAATTTTCAGTGATAAATGGATGTTCAAGTGGCTGATCATGCTGAAATTTCACTTTCTTTTTGTCTAAGTCATTAGATGTGACATTTTCCAACAGCTTTGACTCATTAAATACCACATCCCGATTGTGTAGCACCTTTTTCATGCTTGGAACCCAAATTCTATAACCCATTTCACCTTCATCTCCATAACCCATAAAGATGCCTCTATGGGATTTCATATCAAGTTTGGTTCTGCTATCAACAGATACATATGCATAGCATTTGCAACCAAAGACCCTTAAGCGGTCATATGAAGCAGGTTTGCTAGACCAAACCTCTTGAAGGATGCCACTTTCAAGTACACGATGTGGAGATTGGTTGCAAATATGCACCACTGTTTTAAGTACCTCTCCCCAAAACGATTGCGGGAGATTAGCTATGGACAGCATGCACCGAATCTTCTCACATTATGTGTGATTCATTCCCTCAGCCACACCATTAGATGACGGATTATAAGGAGCTGTAAGCTCTCGTTTAATCCCATTGACATCGCAAAACTTACTCAATTCTTTAGATACACTCTCTCCCCCAATGTCTATTCTTACGCATTTTAATTTTAAACCCTTTTGAGTACTCACAACTGCATAAACTTTTTAAAGGCGTCCAATGCCTCACTTTTCTGTTTAAGCAGGTAAACCCATAGCTTTCTAGAATGGTCATCAATAAAAAACAAAAAATAACCCAAACCACTATGAGTTTTTATTGGCATGGAGCATATATTAGAATGGACTAAATCCAAGATACATGCCTTCCTAGAGGCTCCATGAGAATATGAACTCTTTACATATTTTCCTAAATCACGATCGTCACAAAAGTCAAGCTTTGAGTTTTTCACATCAACTCTTCCAAGTGAAGGAAGTGTCTACAAATCCTTTTGGCTCATGTGTCCAAGACACTTGTGCCATAACTCCATGTGTGACTGCACTTCAGCAACTGCAACAAACTTACCAAGAAATGCCTTGCAGTAGAGATAATATAGAGTTCCCTTTTTACCACCTCTAGTGACTAGCGAAGACCCTTTCTGTATCTTCCACATTCCACCACCAAAAGTAGTGAAGTAACCCCTATTGTCTAGCTGCCCAACAAAAACAAACTCTTCTTAATGCCAAGTACATACCTAACATCATGAAGGATCAATTCGTGACCATTTTCAAGAGCCAGGTGTATAGTGCCCATTCCTTCAATATCACATGCCTAGATAGACTTTCCCAAGATTACCTTCTGCCTAAGAAGAAAAACACTCCAAAGGTGGTGTTACATAAAATGAAGCACCGTTGTCAACAATCCACGATTGTGACAAACCATCATGAGCTGACAACAAAGCATCTATCACATCCCTTTTAGTGATATACATGTCCTCCACTGTCATAGCATGTGGATTTGAAGATGCAACCAGCAAATCGGCATCTTTATCTCTTCTATCTCCTCAATAACCACATTAGATACCACATTTGCTTTTTTTGTTTCTTTAAGGGTAGAGATGCCATCCTTTTCATTATTTTTACATTTTGCATTAGCCTGCTAGTTGTGTTCTTATTCCTTTTTATAGTACCTGCAATCACGATTTTTCTGCCCTTGCATCCAAATTGATAACAAGTGACATCTTGCTTTTTGTTTTTTACTTTTGCTACGATTTTTGTTCTTATTTGCAGCATTTGACCTTTTTTCAATTCTTCCTCTTACATTATAGACTGATCCACTATTTTTCCCACTTACCTTGCATCTAATCTCTTCATTGAGAATAGGACCATGCACACCATCAAATATCAAGTTGGGATTGTTGCTCAATGACACAACCAATGCTTACCATGAACCACGCAAAGTCATGAGTAAGAAGATAGCCCTCAATTTAGGATCAAAAGTTGGCAAGTCTGCATCCTGTAACTGACTCGAAATACCAGTGAAAGCATTCAAATGCTCTGAGGCACGCTTAGACTCATCAAGCTTTAAGTTGACCAACTTTAACATGAGATGTACTTGATTGACAAGAGGTGTATTCTCATACGTAGCCTTGAATTTTTCCCAAACTGCATAGGCAGTAGCAAGTTCCTTGATATCAACCAAGATATCATCTGTGACGGTCATTTTAATATAAGTAAAGGCATTTTTATTCATTTTAGCCCAATCCTCATTTAACAAAGCAACAAGCTTATGTTCTACCAAAGCATCATTGCAATCCTTCAAAAAGAGTATACCTTACATACGATCTTTCCAAAGATCAAAGCCATTGCCATCAAATTTACGAATCTCAAAGAGATTCTTTGTGTCAAATGTAGTTACACTGCCAACCATCTTCAGCAATAAAAACTACAATAAAATGCTGAATACTTTCAGCCAATATCAAGGTTGCTGAATGTAATAGCAAATACACACACTTGTATTTCCAAGGGTATCCAAGAAGCAAATGTTTTGCTGCAATTTCAGTCCCAAGAGCTGATTACAGCATGTACAAGAACCAAATCTAATATATTTGCATAAATGATAGCTCCTACTTCAATAATACATCACCATAATGCCCAAATGCGATAACCCAAGTGCTGCATATACTAGTGTTTCACTGCATAGTGAGCATTCAGTAATACATATACCAAGAGAAGCTGGCCTTTTACAACATTTGAAATATCCCAAATTCAAATTTCTCCCATTTAAAAGTGAATCTACTGTAATTTCACTTTCAATCCTCAAATTGACTCCAAGTGCATCAATAATACGAAAAGCCCCAAAATTTTGCAGTGACTCTGCCCCAATTGCATCAATACATCCTCTCGAGCATCAAATACGTGCAAATGTTATAGCGATTTCACAATTTCTGCAAAAGCCCCAAATTTCAAGGTCCAATTGTGCACCAATTTCAATGAAATTGGCTCAACTGAGCAAAATTTCACTTATACATGAAAAGCCCTAAAATTTTTGAGACAATGTGCACCCAATGTTTACAATTTCTATGTCAACAGTCACTGTTATGTGTGTCAAGCACCAAATCTGGAAAAAGCCCTAAATTTTCATGTGTAAATTCGCACAAAACTGTGTTCTGTGCTTGTGTGCGTGAACACCATTGATAGATAAGGAGCATGCTTCTGAAATAAATTAAAAATGTCAAAAAACTGATGATACGGCCCCAACCATTGGCCTGTTGCGTGTCACACTACCCCATTGTCTACAGTAATTGTCGCCAGTCCTATGCATGTGGGGTCGACCTAACGTCGCCAGCTAGCCACGATTGTTGTGTACACTATCGCAGCTACCGCCTGCGAAAACTGTCCCGCCTATCTCATGACAACCTATCGCCTACTGAAAGCATGACGCCCATTGCTATCCGACCTCTCTGAGCTAGTCGCGTGCTACGTGTCTGTTTTCTACAAACCTGCTATCGACAGTCTACCAAACCCGTCGACTACCCGTGAGACCTACACGTGGTACAGACAATTGTTGCTTGCTTGGTACTAGTTACGACTACCAATGATTGCTGGACTACCTACACTGATTCTTATGCTCTGATACCAATTTGAAAAGCGTAAGCGGAAGCAAACAAAATATGCGCGTCAATCAAGATGCAACAATAGTTGAGGAAACAATAATAGAGATGTGAGCAAATATATACTTAATGTTGTGCATACAGATGTTTCAGGTCCTACACAAAATATATCTCTTGGTGGTGGGTATATTTCATGAAAAAAAAGAGTGAGCCACATCATTACCCAAACGAACAAATTCAATCATACAGCGATAGAAGTAAAACCACTCTCTATGGGGGGTCACATAAAAAGAAGCTCTTGAATCTATCAGCTAATATCGAGTATACCTTGACAAAGCATCAATCAACTGTGAAATATCAAGAGAAAAAGCTACAAGTATAGACACATGAAGACACACTTACACATAAACAATTGCACATAGCCCTTGTGCACTTGCATGTGGACGCATGCACATGTGCATTAACACACAAGCCCTTATACTTAGACATGTACACACCAGCCCACATACTAGGACCCTTGCATATAGTCCCTTGAATGTGCACACTCACAAGTGTGTGCATGCACAGGTCATCATGCACAAGGACTAGTACTTGGACCTAGCACACATACCCTCACACATGCATATGAGAGAGGGAGTCGACGGATAGCTGTGTACCAGTGTGGTACACAAAGAATAAAAGAATGTATTTTTACTTAGGATACAATACACTTACACCCGCAAGAATGTGTTCACATGTGTATAAAGTAATATAAACTCAAGAGAGCGTAAAGGTCTTTATACCCAACATATGGAGACCTCCAAACAACAAGGCGATGGCTGAAAACAAGCCACCTAGGGCTAAATAGCAATGGGCTGCAATCGATGATGGTTGGACAGCAAATGGTAGGTGGCTGATGGCTGAAATCTACACGGTCGAGTGAGGAACCTGCACCAAAGGATGAGGCTGAATGGTAGGCAGCCGTCTATTTATAGATGTTGAAGGGTATCCCGAAAAATTAGGGTTTTGGGGGACCACTGAAACTCTCTCCAACCACGCACCAAATTTGTGTTTTTCACTAATTAAGCGTGTTTTGGGGTTGTTTAAATATGCTAATCAACTGTAAAGCATATTTTAGCTCAACACCCCCTCTCAAGTTCAAAACCGAGCCTACGAGGGAAGGCCGGCAATGTGCAACCCAAAAAATTAGGGTTTAGGGAACCACTGAAACCCTCTCAAACTGTGTACCAATTAATTATGTGTGTTTTGGGGCTGTTTAAAGATGCTAATCAACTATAAAGTGTATTTTACCTCAACACCCCCTCTTAGGTCCAAAATTGAGCCTAAAAGGGAATGCCAACAATGTGTACCCCAAGGCGTCCCATCCCAAAGCAACTAGGCATTGGACAAAGGGTGCACATCGGCTACCTAGTGGCCTACCAAGACTACATAGGCGATGGTTATCTTACCGAGTCCAAGTAGTCACTCAAGAGAGGACAGGGCATCAAACAAAGAGTGCCCATCGAATACCCAATGACCTACCATGCCCTACAAAGGCGGATGAAACCACATTGAACCTTTTTTTTTTTTTTTTTGGTAGGCCTAGATAGTGATGGGCTACAATCGGTGATGGCTAGACAGCAAATGGTAGGTAGCTGATGTCTAAAATCTGCATGGTAGAGTGAGAAACTTGCACCAAAGGATGAGGCTGAATGGTGGACAGCCTGTCTATTTATAGATGTTGGAGGGCGCCCCAAAAAAATAGAGTTTTGGGGGACCATTGAAACTCTCTCAACCACGCACCAAATTTGCATTTTTCATTAATTGAGCATGTTTTGGGGCTGTTTAAAGATGCTAATCAACTGTAAAGCGTGTTTTAGCTCAACAAGGGGGATATCGATGCTAAGGAGATGGCTATGAGGGGAACCACTTTGATGTTGATGGCTACGTTCTTACATGCTCTTGAATGTGAAGCATTTTTATCAAGGCTCAAGTGTCGATTGAGGGCACCTAGCTCTTATACCATATAAAGAAATGCTAGGGTAAAAAAAAGAGAGACGCAAAATGTACAACAACAATGAAAGAAAGTCTACATGTCCCAAAGGACCAAGGATGAGGAGAATTGAGAGAGGTGTGAAGGCACCAAGACTATCTTCGAGAGAGTGCGTACTCTAGATTGAATGCGGCAGCAATCCACTAGGTATAGAAAATGTTAGTGGAGGGAGCAAATAGTAAACATCGGGGCAGCAGGGTGGCTTGAAATGACTCTAGGCAGCAAAAAACACAGGTACACTGGCTGAGATGGCAGCTCCACAAGACCAGGATGCAAAGGAATGATGTCAACAGCAGGCCACCCATGACCTGACCACTAATGACGACAGCTGGTGCAATCTCCAAGATAGTTGGCAACTGCATAAAACAGCGGTGTAGAGGTTCAGATCAAATGGTGACAGCCAGCACAACCTCTAGGATGGCTGGCAACTGCAGATAAAGGCTGGAGGGCAAGGCTGGGTAAAGCATGAGCAGACCTCCCACAGGCTGGCAATGACCTCCAAGGGGTGTGGGTAGCACATGGAGAAGGCTGGCTGGTTTGTAATGATTAGTGGTGGTCTGGATGCCCACAACATGCGCCACTTGTAAAGGACTTTTTGGCATTTTTCCTATTGTCAAAAATAAAGCCTTTCATTTTCGGTAATCAGCTTTTAATTGCTTTTGGGGACTGTTTTACGGAGAATAAAATAGGAATTAACATGCCATAATTTTAATTAAAGCATGCCTTAATTTAATGGCTCAACAACCAAGCAGTAGATGATGACAATTGAGTGGCAAGGCTGGTGTTAATGAGACTGGACAGCAAAGCACAGCAGGCTGATGATGATAGCAACTAGCGAATGTGTGGGAGAGAAGGATGAAAGAATGGTCGCTACCCAAGATCCCCTTTTATAGAACTTTGAAACTTTTTGAGCTAGTTTCCCACTAAAATTCTCAAGGTTTGTCTTTTTAACAATTTACCTAGAATTTTATTTTGGGGTTGTACGAGAGCCAAATGAAATTAGCCCATAATGTGAGATTCACTTTTGGAGGTGGCTTAACAAGACCCTCCCACTAACATGATCAAAATAACATGGATCTTCAAGGATAGATCCACTCAAATGGTAACTAGAGAGGGGCAAGGGGCAAGGTGCAACTAGTAACCAAGGGCTATGTTTAGAATGCTAAGGTTGATTATTAAATGGAGGATCACTATTTGCATTTTGTCAATTCTTGCAGCCCATCATGGTGGTGAGATTCAAAGAGAGACGTATGTGGGATAGCTAGAGGGATTTTTCTATCACAAGTTTATTAGAATGGCATCTAGATATACAAATTCTTTGAACAATACATCATAGTTACCTTACATAATTATCCTTGCATTCCATTTCCTTGATATTCTCTCCCACTAGGACAATGAATCCTCTTTCTGTGTGAGATAAGAGCCATAATTTTTTGATCGTTAGATTTTGCACTTTCCTTCATTATAAACCCCCTACGACGCAAAAAGAGTTATTTAATTTAAAATTATATCTACTATGGCATGGCTGATTGTACTCCATTGACTACTCCTACGAACTTCAACAACAAGTTGTGCACAGATAATGGTTTTCCTTCATTATAAACCCCCTACAACACAAAAAGAGTTATTTAAAGCTATATATACTATGGCATGGCCGATTGTACTCCATTGACTACTCCTATGGACTACAACCAGAAGTTGTGCGCAGATAATGGTTTGGAGTTACTAAGTATCTGCAGCTTGTTGGTTCTTTGCTCTATTTGGCTAATATGAGTCCTAATTTGGCATATGCCATGCATGTGCTTAATGTATTCTCTTTAGCACCTCATTGTATTAATTGGTAGACATGCAAGAGAGAATTTTGGTATCTTTGGGATATGTATGGATTGGAGATTCATTATCATATACAAGAGTTGTACTTGATGGGATTTACTGATTCACATTGGGTGGAAGACATTGACATCAAGAGGTCTTGTGGTGGGTATTGCTTTTTTCTTGTTCTAGCTTGATTTGTTAGCCAACTGTTGCGCGATCATCTAAAAAAGATGAGTACCAAGCACTCTATGATGGCACCTTGGTTATTCTCTATTTCAGAGGGCTATTTGGATGATTTCTGTTATCCACAACAGCAACCTATTATCCTCTACGCGTCAAATAAGTCACAAAGCCCAATCTTCCACTTGGAGACCAACCACATGGCGTTCCACGTTTTGCCTATTTTAAGGAAATCACTGCACGCTTATTTTACCCATGCATACTTAGTTATCGTTCCTTCACTTGTTTATTTATTCTTTAAGTAAGAGACAGTGTTTTTGTGTTTTCTTTCACTGAGAACAACCTTAGTCAGAGACTCAGGCACATAATTTCACTGATGTGTTTCATGCATAACACCTAACCCACCAGCATGTCAAAACTTGCCCACTTAAAACTTGAAAAGGTAGTGCATGAGCAAACTAATGCATTCCAACGACCTTCTGCATGATTCTATACCCTGCATGGTTGTCATAAGATTCCAAACTGGAGCTCCAATTTCATGAAACTAGAGCTCTCATACCTGAAATCTTTGTCGAGACTGGGTTTCCAGATTAATATAGAAATCACGTTCTGCTGGACTGAAGTCTACTTGCTCTAGTTTCACTTTTTTCTCTGGTAAAGTAACAATTGGTTCACCATTGATTAAAGTCACTGCAACAAACAAAACAGCTTCAAATCTTTGATTCAAAAACACGAAGTGTTGCATAAAGATCATAGAAGCAGCACTAGTTTATATGAATTAGAAACATGTAAGTGGCCTAATGGATTTCTAAATCAGTAAAATCAGCCAGAGACTTTCAATTGACGAAAACAATTGTTTTAATTTCGATGGAACCTACTTTCAGATCACAAATAAGCAACAACATAATCATCTACTACAAAATCAGAAGTCCCTGCCATACTCTCTTCACATTCTCTTTCTTCTATTTGCTAATTATATCTCATTCAAACAATGCAATGATATAACACTCACTAAAGTATTTATCAAAGGACCTGGGAGGCCTTAACTATGACATTAGGTTGACCTTGAAATTTTCGCCAGAAGAGCAAGATTCGAGTTTCTTTTTTGCCCCCCTTGCGTGAAACATCACAGTGATGTCAAAACTATAGCCAGCTGCCAGAGTATGAGGGTGCAACTACTCATACAATGCCAAATAAGTCCAATGCCATCAATTAACAACACATTGAGATAGCAAAGCACTGGTGCATGTTGTGAATCTAAAACCATTCAAACTTCCACAACAAAGGTCAAGAACACAAACTGAGAGAGAAAATTTCGTTTGCATGTATGAGCTTACTTTTGGTTCGTCGTAGAAAAACCTTCTGCAAAATGGCCTGCAATTTCCTGTAGCCATTAACTGGATTCCGTGCAATTGGATCTTTTATTTCTGATCTGAATGACCTGTATGAAGAAAAAGGATCATACTTGAGAAACCTAAAATAGCTATACAGATCATCAATAGTGTTCTGTATCGGTGTTCCAGATAAACACCATCTACGCTTTGCCCGCAGGCCCCAGCATGCTCGAGCAGCTTGTGTTTTGCGGTTTTTAATATTCTGGGCTTCATCAAGAACCACCCTGAACCAAACTACATTTGCCAATGGTCCACAGTTTACACTATCTGATGCTGGCTTTTTCATTTTGGGTGGCTTCTTTTTAAGAATATTTTGCCCAGAGCTCAAAGATGCAGTGAGTCCGTAGTTGCCAGCATTCCTTTCTTCTGCATCCTTTTCGTCTGGCAAAGGTTGTTTAGGGACCTCCATACTGACAATTGAATATGTTGTCAGAACAATATCATGCTTAGCAAAATCATTTGCATCTTTTGTTCTATTACTGCCATGATATAATAGCACATTCAGTCCAGCAGTCTCTGCTACTTTCTCCTTTATTTCAAGTGCCCATTGTCTCAAAACACTTGTAGGGCAGACAACTAAAGTGCCAGCAGACAGACGACCTCGTGAAATGACAGCAGAATTCTCTTGGCATGACCTGTCTTTTTGACTCCAGCGTAACAAGTTCTCATTTTGAGCTTGGAAATCCTCCTCATCATCAAGATCCACAGTTGAAGCTTCACAACTCAACTGTTTACATGTATCAAAGGAAGAGATGGGTACTGGAGGCTTAACCTTTAGGATAAGAGCAATTGTTGAAACAGTCTTGCCAAGACCCTGCATGATAAAAGTCCAGAAATAGTATGTAACACCTGCGGTTTAAAATTAATAAAGCAAGATCGATCAACTAAAACTCAACCATGACACAAACTGCATCACGAATACCTGATCATCAGCAAGTATTCCACCGGCACATTCTGCACCCCTCTCCCTCTTCTCCATCCATGCAAGAGCTATCCTCTATTGAAAGGACCCTTGTAAATGAGCTACAAATAACCCTTCAACAAGCTTGCAACATTTATTTTCTTTCAAAGCAGGAATAATCTGACTATGACTAAAACATACCTGATGTTTTAAAAGAGAAACAGCCATTAAGCCTTCATCTGGAGAAGATTCCTCTGTATAAAATGAATCATCCAG
Organism: Lygodium microphyllum; assembly: GCF_053477565.2. NCBI lineage: Eukaryota > Viridiplantae > Streptophyta > Polypodiopsida > Schizaeales > Lygodiaceae > Lygodium > Lygodium microphyllum. Next base: position 93,734,372 of record NC_141160.1, read on the forward strand.
AATCTGAACAATCAACTGCAAACGGTTCATTTCTCACAGCTCCTTCTTAAAAAAACACAACTACTGAACATGAACTTTACAAACCTTTAGGAGGCCCTTTGATGGAGCCTCTTTGGGGTGCCCAGGAATGTAATCTTTTGCTGAGCCACTTTGTGAACCATACGTAGGTGGAAAATATTTTTGCATGACATCTGACAGAGCAGATGTTGAATACATTTTCACAAAATTTGAATTATAAGCACTCAACAAGGCTGGCCCCAAAATGCCCCTATTGGATGCATCATCTGCACAACTTTGACTTGAATACTTACGGTCTAAGCTTAATGGTAATGCCGAATGACTCATGAAAGATGTATTTGATAAAATATTGGAATGGACGGACTCCTGGACTGCTCCAATTGAGGAGTAGTCCTTGTTTGGACTACTTTCCAAGTTGTAAACCCTTTCATGAAGCAAAGGCCGCAAGCAGGGATCTTTAGATGGCTTTCCTTGAGGCTCAAAGGAACTACTTGGAAGTATCCTCTTTCCTACAAACTTGTGACATCGAATAAGATCATCCTCGCTACCACTATCTGAATCAGCTGTTAAATCAACCAGAACCTTATTACTAGGGTGAGATTCTATGTGCATTGGTAATGCTGAGTTCGCACTGTTAGCATTGCTGTTCAAGTCATCCAAATTATGTACACCTTCAGACTCTTGTATGAACTGGATTGGACAATTAGTATTGGGCATCCTTCGTATTCGCTCCACAGGTTGCCTGTACACATCCATTGAAATTTCTGATGGTTGACTGATGACATCCGACTGTGAAGACCCAGAGCACAAACTGTTGGATCCTTCTTGATCCTCCTCGTCAGGAGGCAATTCAGCTGTGTCACCGTATCTTGAATCAAGGATGAAAGCTTCAGAGGATGTTCTGTAACAAGCTGGCTCACACGGCAGAAAATCAAAACCAGATAATTGAATTTGCTGTGCCGCACCTTCGTGGGGCTCTCTCTCATATAAGCAATGTGAAAGGGGTGAAGGGGAGGCTGGTTGCACTTGGAAACTACGATCCTGTACCCAACCTTATATGTCAGGGCTTCCAGTTGCACTTAGATCTCAAAGATAGAAATCTACTTGGCACAAATACTTTCATAACTCATTGTCTGGTAAGCTTAACATTATTTTGATGCAACAAAAGAGTTGTGCATTCACACACGTGGTAAGGAGACAGCACTGGTCTAATTTTAAAAACTCGCATGTGTTACTTATTTCGCCTTCCATGGGCTTTGTTTTAGTGATACCACTACGCTTGATATTATCAGGCGCACGCACTAGTCACTATCTGACATGCACATGCACATGAGAGCCTGCAACCATTGCCCTGAACTATATACATGCAACAGAATGAATGTCATATGATGGATTTTCTCTCATCCGGAAAGGGCAAAAACACAATGGGAGAAACGGTGAGCATAAAGGCAACGTTTCGTATCAGAAAAGACCAAGACCCCTGCAATAAACAGCTTCACCGAAATGGGGGTTAAGGTCCAATCACTTACATGGCTTTGACACGAATCTGCGAGCTGCTGAGGAGGCTCCTGCATGATAGTGGCGAAGGTATGGAAATCAAGACAATCGAAGTCTAATCCTCCTTCGTCTGTTGTGATGCCCTCCTCCATGGCTGATTCGGACCGCTGGCAACGAGCAGGCAGGCAAGGTGCTCAATCCATGGCAAAGATTTGTGTGAGGAATCTCTCGGGATGCTGCTTTTTCGTGTGTGGTTTTAGTCCTTTCCCTCTGAAAAATAGCGTGCGTCTGAGTGTTTCTATATGCTTCTGCCGGTTCAGTTCTGATGGCTGGGTCCTGTTCTCCCCTTCCTGTACGTTGTGGTTGTTGATGATGATGGTGGCGCTGATGACAGCTTCTTCGGGCTAGGCTAGATTGAAGGACTCGTCTTGTGACGCCGTTGTAGGCTAATCGTGTGTGTGTGTGTGTGTGTGTGTGTGTGTGTGTGTGTGTTGAATGAAATGAAAAGAATCGATCTGAGAAAAGAAAAACACGCCTCTCGTTTTGACTAAATGGGTGTAGCAATTCCGTATTGATTTAATGCTTTCGCGACCCACTTTCATCTCTGTTTCAGGGCGAGCGACGAGCATCCTCCTAACCCACTTTCACATTCATTCATTGCAAACACCTATTTCGGTAGAACCACGAATTTTATTAAAAAATGAAAAATTTTCGCCTCGCCCAACTCTCACGACTAGGAACTTTTTTTATTATTCGAGTATTATATATTATGCCAAAACAATAGATCAAAATATTTACATTAGCAAGCCTCAAGCCTCATCACCTTAGCATCTAGCTCCAAATTCCCACTACTAGGAACTTCGGAAGACTCCAATTTCCACAACTCGCTTCCAAGCTTATCATTTTTTGATTCAGTTGACTTTCAAGATAGGCTACCCTTGAGCAAACAAATCATGGGATGTTGCCCTTCCTATTTAACAACTACTTTCTAACTAATGATAGCTTTGTTGCGCAACTTAAAAGGGCGTAGGTCGCAACATGTCAATCAACATCATACCCTATTTGCAAAATTCATGAAGGCCTCGAGATTGTTGCTCCATTGGCAAAGAGACGTGGCAAAACTAAGGCTACTTTCATGAGGAGTACATTGGCTGACACTATCAAATGCTATTACTTTGTATCCTAATGATAACATTCTTACCCAATTCTTGTAGAGTGTACTCAAGGTTCCATGGTGGCCGAAGGAAAACGTAAAGTTGAGAATATCAAAGTTCAACTAAAAGGGTCATGGCTAGTGGATAGGGATGCTTCAACCCTCACATTCTATAAAGGTCTTCTAACTAAGCAAAGGAAGGAAATAATCGTAGTCATTGTGGATGATGAAGGCACTTGGCATGTTGATGATGTATCCATTGCTAAGCTCTTTGTTGGTCATTTCTCCAACATTGTGGCCTAAAAGCCAAATTTGAATCGAACTATGAAAGGCAAGTGCAAGAGTTTCTAGAGCCTATTGCCTAAGATATGTGGTTAGAAAGATTAAAAAGGGAAACCCCCTGGGCCATATGGCATTTCTCTAGAAGCCTACTCGGCACTATGGGAGATATGTGTGGTAAGAATTTGTGCATGTTTTCCAATGAATTCATGGAGAGAGGGAAAATACCAAGCTATGCTAATGAGTGGCAAATCAAACTACTTCCTTGATCCTTGGTCAAGAGAAACCCAAGCAATGAAGACCCTTGACTATGGTAAATTTATCATACAAAATCATTGCCAAAGCATTAGCCCTAAGATTTAAATACTTGCTCCACAAGATACTACATAAGGATAAATATGGATTTGTCTATGGAAGGAAAATCCACAACACCATCCTAAATTTGATGGTGGCCAATACGCTTTAAGGATGGATAACAACTTTAGCATCATTAATATGGTTCTAGACCTAGCTTACAATAGGTAAGATGGGATTTTTCAATTGGAACAAGGCGGGAGCTGGGACTGACCTTATGCAATATGGTTAGCACCTCGTTCACACCAAGGCTATGACAAGGGTGGGCATAAATGGTTTCCTCTCTCACCCATTGAGATAGGGGTGCCCCCTTACACCACTTCTCTTTGCCTTTGCAATTAATCTATTACTCAAAGTGATTGACTATAAGATCCAAAGAGGATTAGTTCGTGGACTTCTACGATTCAATGGGTCCCATATGTGTATCCAGTTATTTCTCGATGATAATTTGAATGACTTCTATGCTTGTTTAGAAAATCTTGATAGACTAATTAGAGTTCATTATTAGTATGCCCAAGTGTCAAGGACTATGATCAATAAAGCCAAAACCAAAGACTTGTATCTAGGGTATGATGACATGTCAATGTGGATTAAGCAGTTCAAATCTAAGATTATCAAAGTCGATGAAAATATTTGTTATTGCTCGTTGGGATTAGGTGTCACAAAAGATGCAATGGATCTTACTTAAGATAGAGCAGAAGATTTCCAAGGTAAGACCTTACCTCATAGCTTTACCAATAAGCTAGTTGTGATTGATCAAATATAGTCTTCAACCTTGATAATCATAGCGATGGTCACTCCCTTCACAAAGAGCCGGTGTAAGAGAAGGTTCAAAAGATCCTCAGAGACTTCATGTAGAGCGATGGCATAGTTGGAAGGTGGCATTGAATCTCTTAGGAGGTACAACAACAAGGAAAGGAGGGAGTTTGTGGTTGGAGAAAATAACCTCAAAAGCTAGTCAAATGGTATTTAGGTTGCTAGCAAGGATTGTAGAGTTGGATCCCTGGGTAATAATCATTAGGCATGCATTGGAAAATGCACTTTTACTAAGGGTGCAGTGGAATGGTGTGAACTAAGAAGACAAGTTGATAGCAACCACATGCAAAGTCAAGATTGAAATCACACCCACTGTCAAAGCATTAGTAGGGCAATGGAGAGAGGTAATCAAAGATCGACAATAGCATGACGCTGATAATACAAGGGGTGACTATATGCTATAACAAAGCATTTGAACATTTGCAAGAGCATGTACAAAGTCCCTCTCCTTGATCACCTAAAAACACAAGTTGTCTAAGAAGATAGCAAGCAAAGGGGCCTCCTAGAGGCTAAACATCTAGGATGCGAGTAATCTCAAGGTCATCAAGATTGAGAAAATCTATGCCTCAACACCTCAAGACAAAGCATGGCTTCTACTTGTCCTTTAGAAGAAGAGGGACAATTAGCCCCCATCATCTCACATGGGTATTAATAACCTATGGAAGTGTTTAGTGGACGACAAAGGCTTGTTAGTGATCAATATGAAGAAAAGGAACCACTTCCAACTTCCCTTGATGATTGTCTTTAGCAAAGTGAAGGAAGTTTGAAAAAGTCGATACCCTCGAGTCCCAAAACAAACGTGGAAAGGGAGGGTTAGTAACTCATGGTATGCCATTCCTCGCCAACATCTTATCATCCTACTATGGAAGATTGTCACCAAACAGTTCCAAAGATAGGATCATCATATTCAAAGTAATGAATCCATGCTAACCATGTGTTTGACTTCATAAGAGTCAATCACCCATCTCTTTTGGAACTATAGGGATACTAGGTCACTTTTGAGCAAGGCTAATAGATGGTTCCAAGCAACTAGTCAAACACCACAATAAAGATGAGCTCTTTCCTTTTTGATGATAGGGGTATCTAAGATAAAGAAAGCCTCAAAATATGGAATATTACTTGAGCAATTAACTTTAAGCACTTATGGCTTAATACAAGTACGTTACTCATTATGAAAGAAAGCAATCTCTCTTCAAATGTAATGTTTTCAAATCATAGATATGAGATTTTGATGGTGCTCAAGGTCCTTAGGAAAAAAGAACCAATGTATAAGGTTGCCTTCAAACACTTATCCAAGCTTAGAAGCCCTTTTAGTATAGGTTTGCTCATCTTTTGATGTAAATATTATCTATTAACATTCATATCATTTTGCATTCTTCTTTCAAAATCCCACGACTTAAGGGCCTTGTTGTTCACAAAAAAGCAAGCAAATTTGATTGGACATGCCAAAGTTTGTCTAGCAATAACTATTAAAGGCCTATTATTTTTATGTCACATCATGCTGCAGTTGCGTTAGTGGAAGTCATATGTGGCTGCACCAAGAGCTAGGAGAATGGTGTTTCCTTAACCCTTCGACAACTTACCAATACTAATAGCAAAGGTGGTCTAACAAAAATTAGGAGCTCTAACCAATCAACATTATCATCAATTATTGATATCTCTACAAGGACCATTCAAGCATTGCAAATATGAAGGATTTGTTGGTTTCTCTTTGTTCAATGTCCTTCATCACGTGATTTAACGGGAGTCATAAACCTCTATATAAGAATGTCATGGAACACCACAATTAGCTAGTCATAATCCATGATCACGTAGCAAGATGTATGTCTCCAAAAGCCATTGCACAAACTTCTCTCAACTCCTAGTGCTATATTTAGTTATTTACAAACACCATGGGTTTGCAATTGCTTATGGTGAAGAACATGGTTGCATGAGAAATAAAATATTTGAAATAGAGAGATCTTATGGTATTTCATATGGTTATCCCTATGTAAATGATTTGTTGTTTATTGGATTCATTTTATGTGTTGTTATTTTATATTCATCGGATGATAGCAACTCGTTTGTCCAATCACCTTTTGCCTTGATATTAATTATGTCCTCCCTCGCCATACATTAACAATAATTAACCAAATTTTGAGAGTACACACAATGAAGACAAAAAACAAGAGACAAGAGTGCTCGATAATAGATTGGGTACAATATTTGCCCATGCATGGGTGAGAATGTCTCTCGTGCATGTATTTACCAAATTGTATTGCTTTTTATGTTCAATTTTTTGAAAGGCATCCTTTTGGGCTTTTCCCTTTTCCAAACTTGAATGCCTTATTTTCTTAACTAATTGCAAAGGCCTATTTAATTAATATTGATGTCTAAGCCATAATTCTAATCTCACGATATAATTTTCATGTTGCAAGGCCATAATACCAAGATTACAAAAACAATGAATAGCCCCATGCATAGAAATAATAAGCACACTATGATGAATAAAGATCCACACACCAAAGGCATTAAAATAATATGCACCAAAGGTGCTCCATTAGTAAATACAAAAATGATTGCATTTTCATTACTCTAGCTAGTAATAATTAGCTCACTAGAAATACAAAGTGCATCAAGTCCGTGGCCATTTGCCTATGATAATGAGGCTAGTGCAACATACATACGTACAACAAGTCACTATCATGCAAGAAATATAATTTTTTTTAAATGTCCACAAAATAAATTTGATTATTGACACCCTATTTTCATTGAGATAAACCAAATTAAATATCAAAACAAGAGAAAGAGCTAGCACGAGGCCAAACATACCTTTCTTAGAACAAGAACTATGTTTCAAATGTGATTTTCTTGATTACTTATGTGAGAAAATATCTTTCAAACCCATACAATCCTTAATATAATATTATGAAAGTGGATTCAATGGAAAAATGATCAATATCCTAATATTCACAATTGAGAGGAAATTCAAACCCTTGAGATTTGGAGTTTTCTTATGCATTATGGGCTTCTAATACTATAAAGTGAGATCGATTAAAGAGGTAATTAAATGTTATGATGTGAATGAAGTCAACTACAATGAAAGGTTGTTAAAACTTTAGAAAATGCTATTTACATAAGACTTGGTTTTCGTACATTGTGTGGAAATTTAAATGAAGAGAATTGTGCTAATGACTAAAGGATTTAAAGATAAGAAGGCGAAAGAGATAGCCAACCGTGATATGTAGTAGGACTTTACATATTATTAGCAAGTTGGAGAGCATAATTGAGAAGTGAGTTATTCGAACAAGATTTAGAACAAGTTTTTTTTTTTGGGTGGATAACTTCCATTTTTTGTATTGTTTATTCCACCCTTGGCATGATCTTCACCCATATCTCCAAACCACCAACACTAGCGCACCACCACTGCTTCCTTGTTGCTACCACTACTACCACCTCCTTTATTGTTGCCACTAATGTTTGTCACCCTATCTCTCCCTCCACCTCTCTCTCATTGATCTCTTGTCTCATATTTTGCTCTCTTTGCGTCTCTTTCTCACATTCACATCTCTCCCTTCCTTTGTCTCCCATTCTCTCGCTCACTTTGTCATACACATGCCTCTTTCCCTTCATTCCTCTAGGGCCGCTCTCTCTCCCCTCTCCTCTAACTCTCTTTGTCTTTCTCATGCACATGTATCTATCTCTCCCCTTCTCTTTTTGTCTTTCTTGTCCATGCACTTGTATGTGTGCATGTGTTGGTCTCTTACACACATACAAGTTACAACCATTGATATCTCTTTCTATGTTGTGTGTGCATGCACATTACTTTGGACCTATAGGTCATTTTGGCCTCTATCACATGTTAATAAGTCTTTCTCAGTTTCTTATCTTTTCTCCCTCTCTCTCATTCCCCCCTCTCTTTATCCTTCTTACTATGTCCAAAACATGCACGATTTATCCAAGCACTAGGGCCACATTCATGCATACTTATTAATTTGTACAGTAGTTGCATATCATTGTTTAGAGAAGCATGCACTATATAGAAACATTGCATCGTACAAGTAAGCAACTACTTGCATCCAATGCATATATTTGCTCAAATAACATTGTTATGAATTGGCCCATTGTAAGGTGTTTATGTTGCCTATGCAATCGATTATGTGGGGAAATATTCTTCAAGTCCCAAAGATCACTTGTGAACTCTCACTTGTAAGCATGGGCTAGTGTATAAAAATGTTAGCATTTGGCTAAATTCCCAATGCAAAGAGATGCATTAATCCACTTCTTTGCATATAATGTATGTCTTCTTTTCTAAAGCATGATTTACAAAATCATAACAACAATATGCTAGGTTCTTCTTCACAATGTTAACATTGTGACACTTATCTATTACACTTTAGGGCCATCGTCCACCTACTTTCCACCCAACCCACCCATCATCTTTAGTTTTCTAATTAATCATCTTGCCATGTTGTGAGCATATATAAAAATGGGTTCATTATGTACAGTATGTTCGCTTTGAGACAATAATGAGCCCATGATAACTCAACCCTTTTTAGGCTCCACTCTATCCTTATCTAGAATTGGGCCTTTCAATGCCCCATACGTTAAGCTCACAAATGATTTCTTCTCCATCTTAAAATTGGTCATGAAGATTAATTGATCAATTCAAAGTCCCACTGCCATGCCAGCATAGGAGCCTTGGCAAAGACCTTTGGGGAGGTGTGATACCAAATCATTCTTGTCCTGCTAAAGTGCACAAACTTCACAATAACTTTTCAACCATAATCAAGAACTAAAAATAGGCATGCCAAGGTACACAATAGCCCTTTTACGGCATCCAATCCATTTCACTATAATGCAACTGTATAATTTCAAACATGGCATAACAATGCATCGAAACAAGTATTAAGTTCTATTCAACCATGTAGCATCTATATCATATATATATATATCATAAATCTCAAAGGCTCCTTTTCAAGGAGGTTAAAACAACCTTGAAGTTACCATTTAAGATGACCTTATTTGCCCCTTTTCATACCCTTTAAGTCTTATGATTGAACCTCCATTAGTACCCATTTCTAATCATATTAAGCATTGGCTAAATCCCAATGTTTACTATCATGATGTAAAGTTCTACCCAAGATTTTCTCCCTACTTCTCTTCGATTTCACAATTGATTGAGTCATTTTTTCATCTCTTTTTTTATGCAATATATACTATTATTCTCCATACAATTTTATCGTACCATGATAAAGTTAAATTCTAGTAGATAACTACCTAGATCACATGGTTTATTGCAAACATGGTGCTTAGAGTTAACCCAAATGCGAGACTTAGAAAGCTAGTGATGGCTCCCCTATTGCTATCATACTTCCTCAAAGCTAAATAACTAAGATAGTTTGATTAATTATGGTGTTAAGGTATGACGATGGCAACAATGATGAGACGATGGTGGAAAAAGAGGAAATCTCTTCCTCTGTGTGTGTGTGTGTGTGTGTGTGTGCGTGCGCGTGCGCACAAGGGGGGCTTGGAGCTAGTAGGCAATGCTAGGAGGGGGGAATGGAATGCAAGGAGGGGGGAGGGGAGAGCTGGCCAAGTCACCACAATGATCAAATGGTCTAAAAATATACTATCTTCTAATCGAAAATCAAACTTAAAATGCCAAGTGACCATAGCCAACCATAGCCATAGGACATATCGATGTAATGGACATGGCACAAAGAAACCATGGTTGAACACAACAAAAATACAAGACAAAAATAATGGTTCTAGATAAATCCATACTTATGCATGAGAACTCATTGTCACGATAGGCGAACATGAATACACACCTTTCATGCTAGGTAGCAGGTTCAAGATCCTCAAAGTATGAGAGTACAAATGATGTGCCAAAGCTCAAAAGATGTGCGACAAGGCTAGGTGCCCACCTTTTATACTAAACCCTAATATAATGCCCCTTGTTTTGGGCAGAGGATTTGCAATTTCTTTCATATACTTTTCAATGTACCTCTCAATCAATTGGATGACCTCGTTGACAATAGCAGGCTACAAAAAGATTAGAGTACTCTCTTAAAGTGGGACCTCTACGTTGAACACCATACCATTTGCATTTTAATTTTTCATTCTCCATGTGAGATACGAATACTTCACCATAGCTATCTTAAATGCATTTCGAGTTGGAAACCTCTAGTGAATCTTTTCGATATACCTCCACTGCATGTGTGCGTACCCTTCTAGGTGCAAGGCCATGTAACAAAATTTTGCCTCATCAGTTTTTGGGTAAAGGGTAAATTACATTTCCAATTTGCCAATCTACTCTTCTAAATTCATCCAATGCGATCTTCTCTTTATACTCTTTTCAAAATAAATTTGTTGTCCACCGAAATGATGTTGTCCAAGTGAATATTGCCTATGAAATTCATTGCCATAAGAGTGTTGTCTATAGGAATTTTGCTGATGTGAGAGGACTACCCAAAAGAAGGATGACCACTCAAAAAAATATATCTTCATGTCTTCTTTCCTTGTCTCCCTCATAAAGAAAATGATGACTTTGTTGATTTAGTTTCTCATGCAAAAATATTCTATGACCTTCATGAATGGGCTAATTATAAGTCTCCACCTTATAGGGTACATTATTGCGCCAAGGATTTATAAAATGGATCACACCCATGAGGTTCTTCTTCTTTATGAAGGGGTTGGAAATCTTCACAATGCTTGTGATTCTTTGGAGAAATTTGAGGTGTACTCTTCATAGTATACCTTAAATGTAAAGGCATTTGTTGATGTAAGTTTATAACTTTGGAGGATTCTCCAATCTCAAATTAGAGATAACATGATGATGTAACTACTCATAAGAATAGGACCATTTGTGGGCTAAGTATTTGATAATTTACTACTCAAATGGTTAATGGTAGCGATCATTTGGTCGAATTTTGAGAACATTATCTTTTTTTTGCTTATTTTCCCCAAAACTCGTTCCAAATAATTCCCAAGGAATATCCACTCAAATGTACTTGCAATGGATTATGGGTTATTGGGGTGGGGGGGGGCGACAAAGTTCCTCCTTGGGTTAGCTTGGTTGTGCATCGTTGGGGATCTTTGATGTAGTTAGGGAGGGTCACCTCTCTTTTGTCTCACTACCTCCCTGGCATCCATCTTTTTCCTCAATGGTTATATATTTGTGGCAATACAATAATGATAAGTCTTAGAATACAAAAATGGATGAAAATGAAAGAGCCTTTTTGAATTGGAAAAGAAATTGGAATGAAGGAAATAAGCTTTTTCAAATGGGAATGAACTGAAATGGGATGGATACAAGTAGGGGTTACCTAAATGTATTTCAACAAACTCACACATCATATGCTTACCCTCTCATTAATCATTTCAATCAATCAAAAGAAGACACTAAAGATCAAGGTTAGATTGCATCCATAACAATACCAAAATGAGTAGGAATAAAATTTTGATGGATTAGGATTGAAATATGGAGAATTCTTGTTGCAGTGAAGCTCTAAGAGATGCTTAATGAATTCTAACAATGGAATTTCATAGGAATGAAGCTAAATGTTTACTTTAAATCTCTCTACACTAATGAAAAATGAATAAAAATTAGGACTTCAGAGAGATTTAAAAGAAATGGACAAAAAATATCTCAAACAATGTAGTGGTTGATGCGCTTGAAAGGCAAAATTAGTACATAGGTTGATCCATTGAGATTGATACATGATAAACCTCATGATCTTGCGATGCCCCCCAATGAGTATAAGTGCTCCAATAGAAAAGTAGGGGCTGAAATGATGATTTTCCCCAAATCCAATTTGTACATGTCAATCTTGCAAAATGAATATTCAATCTTCCAATCTTGATGACATCTTCAATAATACTTCATGAATAGAAGTCCTATGGTCAAGTGATGAAGCCTTCATGAAGAATATTGAAGCCTTATCGAAGCTTTCATGGATATCCCTAATGTGGATTAGTGTTTTTAGATGAGAAAGAATACCAAGAAGTAGAAGAATAGGCTTAGATCCAACAATGAAGTTGTGTAGTAGATTGATGTTGGAGTAATAAATAAAGCAAAGAATGAAGTTCTCTTGAAGTAGAATGATCCTAAAACAAGATCTAACGGCTGTTCGACTTCCCTTTATGGTTCTTGAAAGAAAAAGAATGCTATGATCAATGAGAATGGAGCTTGAATAATGATCCCTTATGTTACCAATGAATGGATTATGGATGTAATAAAGCATATGACTTAGTGTTAGAGAATGGGGGGGTATATTAAGTTGTGGGAAATCACATGTCTGTTATTTTTTGCCATTAATCAAATCTCCTTGTTGAGGATTCCTTTTCTTGGACCTCCCACCATTATAAGGGGTAAGTACCTTTCACCACCATTGCAAGGGGTGAGTGCCTTGTTGCATGTTACATTTTTCCATTGTATACATTTTCATGTAATTTGAGCTACAGCTATGGATGCCTTGACCATGACTTAGTCATATTTTCTTGTTCTTTTATGTGTTTCCTTGGATATGAGTAATTGGCTCTTTTACATTGGTATCGAAGCATGGATTTGATTTTGTTACAAGGTCACTTCCATATTTGCATTTAGTCATAGTTAATTGAAGGCATAGAACTATAGTTGGATTTTGACTACATGGTATGGTCGCATCATATCTGTGACTAGACAAGCTTTATTATTTCCAACCGTGACTAATTTGGAGTTCTTTGAAGAGATCATGAAGAAATTGGAGGTTTCTTGCCAAAATTAATGGGTCTTGGTCATCTCAAAGGTCTCTTTGGTGGTTATTGGACAAAAGAGAAGGCAATTGGAGTTAGTGGCAATCGAGAAGACCTCTACTTTTTGAAAGTAGGGTTTTCACTTTACCTTTCAAGTTTTTTCTCTAAGTTTCTATGGAGGACATAGCAAAGAACCCTCCTTCTCTTCTTCATCATTTGTTATCCACCATCTATGGCTTGGTCCAATACCTTATTGGCAACCTAAGAAGCAAAAGGACTATCATATCCATCCCTTGTGGAAATCTTACAAAAATTTAGAGATATTGAAATGTGCGTTGGTTATAACAGTCGAATGCTCATCAAAATGCCATGCCATGGCAACAAGGTATTTACTAGCATCAAAATTCAGAGCACAAGCTATTTTTTGAGCTCAAGAAACTCAATACAAATATTTAGCAAATCTTAAAGCTTCAGCCTAATCTTGGCAACTAGATTTTGTGACTTTTGAAAAAACATGAGTAGCTAAACAACATCTTCTAAGCAGCTTGATAGGGTGGGATTCAACATGGCATTATTTGGAAGCCAAAGAGGTTATCTACGTTTTCTTAACAAATTCAAGCCTAAATCTTCTCTTCCTCTTGGCCCTTCTTGTCATGAAACCCTAGAAGAGTAAGATCTGAGATTCATCTTAGTAGCAAAGAATCATAAGAGCTCTCTAATGTCTCTATATACCTCTATTTTAGCTTGAGTAAAGAAAGCTTCATGTGGTTCCCTTCCAAGCTTAGATTTATTCATCTTTTGTGTGGTTTTGTGGATAGCAAGCAATCTTTTGCTTGAATCCAAATAAATTTCGAGGGGTTTTTACTCAGTCTCTTCCTGGATACTCTCTTTAACCTTTAACATGCAACAATGATGCAAGATTGAAGCATTATCATCAAATCACTTGAAGATTGTCCCCTTTTCTCGATGACAAAACAAGGTAGGATGGATCTTAGTTAAAATTTTGGTCTAATTTTTCTTAAATTCAAGGGACTTTGATCCCTCCTTATTTTAGGGATCCACCTCTCTATCATACTTCAAGCTTCAGTAATGAATTCATATGTTCATCATGTTGGACAAGATTTCTTCATTCATAAACACCATTATAATAGGGTTTCTTCAATTATATTTGAAATTTTGGTTCATTTAAAGCTCGATTCATGAGGGTTTTATGTTTCTCCACTTCTTTGATGTAAAGAGAGGCTTATTCCACTCAATATTGGTTTGCATTGTTGGGCTGTAAGAGAATCATTTGTATCTTTACTCTCTTGAATAGGGAGAACATATATTACTCAAGAATTGCTTCCAAATTCTAATATTTCTTTATCAACAAAGCTTATATTAAAGGATTGGGGGCTATAGCAATCATTATTGAAGATTCTAAGAAAGGATTCAACTCTCCATCAATGAAATTGATTAGCCTTGATCATTTGTAGCAAGAGGCATACATGAACGAGTGATTGATCAAGGAGGAATTGTTACTCTCAACTTCAACAACCACCATCATCAAATATCAAGGTACCATTAAGTCCTACACTCACTAATCTTACTTTATTCCTCTTGCTTGGCCTCTCCAATTACTAAAAGAGGGATTAGGAGTAATCTTTGATAAATTCTCTTGATTGGGCAACATATAAAACTCTCCTAGGGTTGTTTGAAGTAATGCTTTAACTTCCATTATCTTCGCCATGGAATGTTTGGATGCTTTGATGTAATACACTAATGAAATGCTATTATTTAATGCTCTAAGTTGACTTTTCTTGATTGGTTAATCATTGTTGTACCCTATGAGAAGATCATATAGTTGTTAGTAAGTGGAAAAATCATTGTATTGTAATGGGTCACTACTAAAGGGCAAAATCCCTATCCTTTTGCTTTTAATTTTAGTCCATTTACCCATTTCCCACTTGCATCTCATTGAAAGAAATATACTTTTATTTTTGCCTTGCATTTCACGACTGTTTGATCGGTCTAGCATATTATTACCATGTTGAAAATTCTTGCAAGGAAAAGCATACATCGAGGGAGTTATGAGCCAAAAGAGAAGTGACCCTCCCTCATAAACGAATAACCTGAAGGGATACACAACCTAGCTTAGGGAGGAAATTTGCACACCCCCAAGTCTCAGAGCCCATGTAGGTATCCATTTTGTGGTTTTATCCCTCACACAGGTACCACACTATGAAGGACTAAAGATAGCAGTATGGTGGCAGTGAATTTGGGGCTCATTTTGGCATCCCTATAGTGATTCTATTTTATATCAACATTAAAACAAGTTTTCCAATGCGATATCAACTTTATAGAGCTAAAATAAAGCATTTATTGCACTTTACAGGGTTATGACAGGTTAGTATAGCAACTTACAAGTGATATTTACCCTTTTTAGATGGTTTATAGTCAAATAAGGCTAAATAGGAAATTTCAAACTTGTATAGGTACTTGCAAGCTTTATTTTTCACTCTTGGAGTGGTATTATAGGTCATACATGTACATATAGGTTCAGTTCCATATATCCCAAGGGGTTGCTACAAGAAAGGTCACTTATAGGTGGCCTTACTGATGCAAATAGTGTTTAGACAAGTGGTAAGGTCTTAAGACAAAAATGGCCTTATTTGGACACTCAAATCAAATGTTATCACATTTTTTGTGATTGTTGGTCACTGTAGACAGATTTGCATTCAAGATGGCCAAGAATAAAAGAAAAGATCAGAACTTGAAAACTATTAACAAAGGTGTTAGGACTTACCAATCTGAGCTTAATGGGTCCACAACCATGGATTAAATCAGCACCAAAAAGATGATGAAGGCACTAGTGCTATTAATGCTCAGTATAGTCGTCCTAAAAATGCAGAGTTTCATGTATCTCAAGGTTCTAATGGGTATCAACAATTGTCTAGAGAGTTGAGCAGCATGAATGAATGGATTCTCGGGGGTATATACATGCTTAATAAGTCAATGGACAATAAATTTGATGAGTTGATTGCTGTTATTAATAACTTGGGAAGTAAAACGCAAAAAGCACAACCTATAGTTGGTAGTGTTTCACTCCTAAAAGACTTGTACTCACTCCAATTTTTGATCCTACAATTTTTGAGAAAGGAGAGCCTTCTATAATTAGGGATACATATTAGCAAAAGAACAAATCAAGACCTCAATTCAACCAAATGAATGGCACTAAGCATAAAAAGGATATACACATAGATGATGCAAAGAGCATGGATGTGATCCCTTCTATAAGTTGTTCTATCCTCAGCCCACTACCATGCCAAGACGAGTAGTAGTCAATCTTGACGATAGACAAGAGGGTGTATGAAGATGGATGCATTATCAACCTCCAAGAGAGTAGCAATCATTTGGAAGGCCCTCTAATCATGCCAATGGATAGTCACTTCATCAAGGGTTTGGTAGCAATCAACATGGACATCCCTATCAAAAGCAACATTCATGGAATAAAGATTCTTGGAGACAAAAATCCTTTGGACAACCCAACCCTAATCAATTCCCATACAATGATCATGAGTATAAGGAGAAGATAAGCATTACCAACTTCAAGGGAGATAATTCTTCACCTACAAAATGGGAAGAATGGATCAACAGGCTTGAAATGTACTATACCCTTTATTCAAGGCACGATGAAGCCAAATTTTATTATGTAGCCCTTCACCTTGAAGGCAATGCTCACACTTGGTGGAGGTATATGCAAAAGATTAGGGATGAGTTTGATACAAGGGATATCTCTCCAATGGAGAAGGAAAAGTTGCTAAGGAAATGGTATGACTTGAAGCAAAGGGAAATGTTCATGTGGTATTACTCCAACATATTCTTGATTTTTTCTATGCATGTAGAAAGCATCACAGATATAGCCAATCTAAATAAGTATATCTATGGCTTGCTTTATATCTTCGTTTAGAGGTGGGTGCAATGTAGCCCAAGAATATCCATTAAGCAATTCAACTTGCCGAACATTACAACTAAAAGTATCATAGGGACATGTCATCATTTCAGCCCAAACTGTGGGAAGTTCAATTTCAAATCAATCTTTTAGGTTGGAACAGTAATTTAGCTAGCAAAGGGAGCCATTTAGACAAGAGGGTAGACTCCAAATAGCCAGATTCCAACTTTTCCTATAGTTTATGGCACAAAATAGGGAATGAATCCAAGGCCTAATGTTGATTTTAAATCAAATTTTAAAAGGACAAATTTTGGAGGGAAACCTATAGCCAAATAATTCCCAAGGAAAGAGTGTGTCTAATGACAAATTGAGGGAAATGTATACCAAAAGTTTATGCTTTAGATGTGGGGAGAAATGGACGTTGATCATAAGATAAAGTGAAAGTCAAAGGGAGCAAAAATCAGCATAATCATAGAAGAATGATAGCATGAGGAAGTGACTGAGAGTGAACTCTTTCAAATGATAGCTTTACTTATAGTTGAGGAGTAACATGAATATGAAGAAGTTGGAAATGAAGAGTTCTATGATTCGATGGAAAGGTTTCCTTTTGATCTAGGTGGTCCTTCTATGATTTGTTTGATATCTCATGATGCTTGGAAATGTAGTAGAGGTGACAATACTCTTCAGCTCAAAGGGCTTATCAATGGCAAGGTTCTTGTGGATACGGGCATCACATATAGTTTTGTGAATACTAAATATTTGGAAGGGATGAAGTTATTACCTAAGGATATGGAGGTACCATTGAGGGTACAAGTTGCTAATGGGGCTTTTGAAGCTAGCCATGAAGTGTGCCCATGCACTCTTATTGAACTTTCACCATCATGTATTATACAAGTTGATTTGGTAGCCTTGGAAATGGAACCCATTAACATAGTACTTGGATGTGATTGGCTAAAAACTATGGGTAGATTTACTATGGATTTGAATGCCATGCAATTGGAATTTTATTGGAATGGACAATCAATTACCTTACATGGAGTGGATCACAAGCATATGGATCTCATTCCCATGAAGAAATTAAAGAGAGAAATCAATGTCAAGTCTTGTGTATTCATCATTCTTCTTTCTAAAGAGAGTGCATATCAATCTACACCTACTAAAAAGAAGAAAATTTCAGCATTCAGTAAATTGTTGGAGGAATACAAATACATATTTTAGTCCCGATCTTCATTGTCACCCAAGAGAGAGGTTGATCACATTGACTTGGTTCCTAATACCAATCCCATTAATAAAACTCCTTATAGATTTTCAAAGTTTTGAGTGTGAAGAGGTGGAAAGATAGGTTAAAGAGTTGCTCTACAAATGAGTTTGATACAACTTAGTCAGTCATCTTTTGCCTCTCTAGTCCTTGTAGTGAAGAAGAAAGATGGGACATTCTGCATGTGCATTGATTATCGAGAGCAAAATAAGTCTATCATTAAAAATAGGTATCCTATTCCACACATCAACAATGTTCTAGGTGAACTTAAGGATACCAAGGTCTTTATACAAAGATCAATCTACATTCAAGATACCATCAAATTCACATCCTCAAAGAGAGGGATGAGCATAAGATTGTGTTCAGAATTGAGAGGGGATTGTATCAATTTCTTGTGATGCCTTTTGGTATATCAAATGCTCCAATCACTTTTTAGGCTCTCATGAATAAGATTTTGCATCCACTCTTGTTTAAGATAGTTCTAGTATTTTTCGATAATATCCTTATATATAGTAAATCCATGGATGAGCATTTACAACATGTAAGGGAGGTGTTTGACAATTGAGGAAGCACAAAGTCTTTGCAAAAGAATCCAAATGTTCTTTTATGTAGGATGAGGTGGAATATTTGGATGGACCCAAAGAAGGTACAATGTATTAAGAATTGGCCTACCTTTATGACTTCTATATCTTTGAGAGATTTCATTGGATTATCTTCTTTCTATTGGTAGTTCATTAAGAATTATGCTCATATTGGAGCTCCATTAAGTCACATGCTAAAGAAAGAATCTTTCTTTTGGGATTCCATAGTGAACAAAAGCTTTAGTAGATTGAAAATTGTGTTAATTTAAGCACCCATTCTAGTGTGTCCAGATTTTTTCAAAAGAATTCACTATATGTGTAGGTGTTAGTAGAAGAAGTATTGGGGCTATTATCTATCAAGATCGTTGAGCAATTGCATTTGAGAGTAGATAATTGGATGAAAAGGAATGCCAACTCTATGTTTATGAGTAAAAAATGCTAGTGATTCTTCATGCAATCAAAAAATGAATCACTACATCTATGGCAACCATTTTAATGTCAAGAGTGATCATAGAGTACTTAAATATTTTCTATCTTAGTCCTATTTATCTCCTAAATAAAGGTAATGGTTGTCTACACTTCATGGCTATGACTTTGATATGGTGGGTAAAAACAATCACTACAAGATATAGGCCTTATACCGATGTTAAAAGTGACAAAAATGTAAATAAAGAAATTTACCCCCGTTGTCACAAAAAGTGTCGTTATTGGCGACGCCATAGAATAGTCAGTATTAGCATCGTTATCATCGTCGCTATTTGACACGTGTAGTAAATTTGTGATGCTAATAGTGATGATAACATGGAAAAAAAATTTGTGGATATAGTACTATGTGCTTTATTTGGGCCGTACAAAATAGTTTTTGCACTGTGTATAATGCTCGTGTAAATAAAGACAAAGTGTACTTAAATCATAACATTAATACATGATCGCATAATGAAAGTGACTGGTACAATCATGGCAAGATATCACTACTACATAGAAAATGTCTACACAGATCACGTGACCAAAAAAGAAGGGTGTGTGAGCTCCAGAGATCCAAGGGTGAGCTATAGATCATCGCCATCCGAAAGCTCGTCTCGCCGCAAAGAAGCATCGAACGGACTCTGTTAAAAAAGAAACAACTACACATTATAATGTCAATCATACAATAATGCATTCTAATTAAATATGGTAACCACGGACAAGAAAGACGAGTGACTTACAAGGCCATTGCGTCCATCCAATCGGACGATCAATACAATGAGACCGTGCCTCTCTGCATATCGAGTCTCAAGGCTGATTGGATTGCGATTTGTAATGGAGTGCTGCAAAGGAAACAAAATACTAATTGTTAGAAACATGATTGTCAGTACAAAGAATATTGCAAAAAAATAAGCAAGCAAAACAAAAGAAAAACTTACAAAGTCCTCCAGATATGTCCTGTGGCCGCCACTCCCAAGATGATGGACCACTCCAGCCTCTAGTCATGCCCTCGCCGCCTCACGCTGCTGTCTCCAATGTCCTGGAGAATCTGTAGCCTCCTCCCTCAATCGGTGCCAGTCGTCCGCGTCTAGCCACTCAGGCTTTGTAGCCCCACTCTTGAGTGCCTTGCGTGTGTCCGATCATTTGTGTGACATATATGCACGCATGCATTCCATCATCCAGCCCATAGAAAATCAATCTGCTACGGTTGGTATTGGAAACTCCTCATGCAAGGATGCTACTATGTAGTCCTTGCTCCTCTCTAGTATGTTTTCCCAATGATCCAAGACGTTGTGCCAAAAAACTTGTTGGCACAACTCTCTCATGCGAGCCATCACCCTCCTCCCCTCATCATTCATGATGATGGCTCCTGACCTATTATCTACAAGGTAGGCATACCTGGGGGGTATGCCTAAGATGGGTCCTCTCCCACCTGCGACCACGCTCCTGGGCATATCTAGGAGACCCTTGTACATCTGGTGTACCGATTGGGGTAGTGTTTATCGAAGTAGCACCCATAGGGGTGCCACCTGTGGACGCCTGAGCAAAAGCCGGAGTGATTGGAGTAGACGTCCCCACAGGTGTGACAAATCCCAAAGGTGATGCAACTTCAGCACAATGACGAGACGGAGACACTGTGTCCGTGCCTCCACAACAACCACCTGAGCCACGATCTCTGGAATTGCCACGAGAGCGAGGAGTAGCACATGTATCCCGAGCTGATAGTGGGCTCATTGCATCCAGATCTTTGCAGCATCCCCCTGACCTTGAAGCACTCCCTCCGCCATCTAGCCCAAGTTTGGAGCGTCAACCTTGTCTGCTCGAAACTGAAGCATTTGATCGTGCCGAAGTAGATCTAATAGAGTGGCCTGAAGATGTCCGAGACAGCTCCTGGTTCGCCATGTCTCTGAATCTCGCCATCTGATCTGGAGACATGCACGTGAAGATATTCTGCAACTCCTCATTGCTCATTCCTTGACTCATCGTGATGATCTAAGTATCCACAAATGTCACTTGCACAGACAAAAAATGATGTTAAAAAATGATCTTACTTAAAATGCATATATTATGTACCCTTATTAGCGATTAGTCAACGAATTGAGTAAGTGGATGCTCCAAGTATGAAGTATCCTATCTATACTTTGAGAAAAAAATTGGATGGCATTAACTTTTGTTTAGCTTTATTTAAAAGTGGTCAACATTCATTGTGTAAGCATGAATTATGCATGTGTCCTGACTCGTAATGCAAAGTTAATCATTTTTTATCCCTTGATACAATACGTCATGGTAAACCCTCTAAAATGCAATATCATTGTGGAAAATTATCAAGTTGATTGCCAGTTTTCCAAAATCTACAGCATTATTAAACATTGCAACCTTTTGTCTGCCCCAGAACTCCTGCCAATATCAAAATGTACTTGTTCACAAACACGCAGAACAGACAGAATATGGAGGGAGGTGTTTATTGTAAGCTTGATGGATTGGCTAGAGCTAGAGGTTAGATGGGAAACTCATAAGTGTTATTAGAGTTGGAGAAGAATTCCACCACTGTGCTCAGAAACGTATTTAGTCTTTGTATATGAGTGGAATGGGCATTCTCAGGGGAAGTTGCGGCAAGCTTGGAGGGGCCAGGGTGGCGATTAGATTGGGAGAAGAATTCATAGCCTGAAAAGGATAATAATTTGCATATATCATGCTCAAGACATGCCCTGTCTTTTGTATGGGAGCAAGGAACATGATTCCCAGTTTATGTATTTACAAGGTTTTTCCTCAATCCTTTGTCTATGACTTTGTGCATATTTGGACCTTTGAAAGAAATGGCATGGTTTGTTATGTAAAATGCATTATTGTTTCTATAAAATGGTCTTCAAATAATCAAAGCCTATAACATCATCTATGAAACAGAGCGAGAGCGTGAGGGGAGGGAGGGAGGCATAATCACTTGATTTCTCCCTCATTGCAAGGCCAAAAGATTCCTATGGCAAGAGAAGTTGAACACTTGTTTAAAATATCCAAGAGTGTTCAAATAACTAGACATACTGGACCCTTATGAGGTATCTATAGCAAAATATACTGGGCAAATGAAAGAGCCCTTAAGCTATGGTACAGTTACTTGGGCCTTAAAACAAAGATCAGCATTACTCTTGCTCTAGACTTGGATGAGAGTGCCAGTGAAGACTCGAGTGTTTTATGGCTCGAGACTCAATCTATGAATGGAAAAACATCACGTCCACATCTAGGTTCTATCCCACCCTTCAAGTTCAAAAAGGGCATGGGGTTTGGAATTCCTGGCTTTTTTAAAGGCAGGCCAAAACCATTGAATAGTTTGATGGAAGGCCCTAGATTGAGCTAGTGCTTGGATATGATCGTGATCACACTCGAGACTGCTCTACCCTTTCAGATTGGTATGATGCATTGGGCAACTCATTTCACGTCAATACTGTTGTGTACCATCTTTCACCATTGAAAGAATTATATCTGCAAGGTTTAACAGTTCTGTCCTTATTCTCGGGCCTTAGTGGGGCATAAGTGGCATTGCACAAATTGGGTATAATTTTGAAGGTTGTTGTTATTGTGGAGATCAATGATAAATGTAAAAAAATAATAGCCAGCTAGTGGAACAAAACTAGCCAAACAGGCCGATTTCAAATGGAGGATGATGTTAGAGATCTTACTGATAATAAGTTGGCTGAGATTGTGGATGAGATTTTCTTTAACAAAACATATATCTCTCTCTCTACAACAACAACAACAAAAAACAAGAAAACCACCACTATTACTACAACCAAGACCATGACGACTATGACTACGACTATGACTACGACCACGACCACGACCACGACTATGATTACGACCACGACCACGACCACGACCACGACTACGACTACGACTACGACTATGACTACCACTACCACTACCACTACCACTACCACTATCACTACCACTACTAGTACTAGTACCAGTACCAGTACCACTATAATAAACAAGAAAAGAAGAAAAAACTACTACTACTACCACTACTACAATAACAACAATAAACAAGAAAACAAAAAAAAAAACTATTACTACAACAATAATAACAACAACAACAACAAACAAGAAAACCACCACTACTACTACAACCATAAATACGACGACGACGACTATGACCATGACCACGACTATGACTACGACTACGACCATGACCACGACTATGACTACGACAATGACAACGACTACGACTACGACTATGACGACGACTACCACTACTACTACCACTACCACTATAATAAACAATAAAAGAAGAAAAAAACAACAACAACTACTACTACTATAATAACAATAAACAAGAAAAGAAAAAAAACTACCACTACAATAACAACAAACAAGAAAACAACAACCTCTCCCTCCTTCTCTCTCTCCCTCCCTCTCCCTCTCCCTCTCTTTCTCTCTTTCCCTATTATGTTTAATGTTTTCTCCTTCTCTCTCTCATTCTTTCTTTCCTTTTCTCTCTTCCTCTCCCTCTCTCATTTCCTGTCCCTCCCTCTCCCTCTCCCTCTCTTTCTCTCTTTCCCTATTATGTTTGATGTTTTCTCCCTCTCTCTCTCTCTCTCTCGTTCTTTCTTTCATTTTCTCATTTCCTCTCCCTCCCTCACCCTCACCCTCTCTTTCTCTCTTTCCCTATTATGTTTAATGTTTTTTCTCTCTTCCTCTCCCTCTCTCTTTCCCTATTATGTTTAATGTTTCCCTCTCTTTCCTCTCCCTCCCTCACCCTCACCCTCTCTTTTCCTATTATGTTTAATGTTTTTTCCCTCTCTCTCTCGTTCCTTCTATCTTTTTCTCTCTTCCTCTCACTCTCTCATTTCCTCTCCCTTCCTCATCCTCACCCTCTCTTTCTCTCTTTTCCTATTATGTTTAATGTTTTTTCTCTCTCCTCTCTCTATCTCATTTCCTTTTCTCGCTTCCTCTTCCTCTCCCTCTCCCTCTCTCTTTCCCTATTATGTTTAATGTTTTTTCCCTCTCTCTCTCGTTCCTTCTATCCTTTTCTCTCTTCCTCTCACTCTCTCATTTTCTCTCCCTCCCTCATCCTCATCCTCACCCTCTTTTTCTCTTTTTTCCTATTATGTTTAATATTTTTTCTCTCTTCCTCTCCCTCCCTCCCTCCCTCCCTCCCTCCCCCTCTCTTTCTCTCTTTCCCTATTATGTTTAATGTTTTTTCCCTCTCTCTCTCGTTCTTTCTTTCCTTTTCTCTCTTCCTCTTCCTCTTCCCCTTCCTCTCTCCCTTCCTCTCTCTCTCCCTCTCTTTCTCTCTTTCCCTATTATGTTTAATGTTTCCCTCTCTTCCTCTTTCTCTCCCTCTCTTTCCTCTCCCTCTCCCTCTCCCTCTCTCAATACATATGAATTTTAACAAAAACAAGTAAAAGAGAAAGAGAAAACACAAAAACAAAGCAAGAAGGAACAATGCACTCACCGTAAAGGCTCGAAGATGGATTCGACGGCTCCTCTTCGCCCTCCATACACTTCCTCCTCTTCTTCGCGAACAGCGGCGACAATGGCGAGAAGCTTTCCTTCTCCCTCTTTTTCTCTTTCTCTCCCTCTCCCTCTCAAATGCAAGATGATAGATCTCTCTTTCGTGTATGCGCGCAAAATAACCTACTCGGGTTTCAGCCCGCTTTTTTTTTGTCTAAGCACCGTCGCTATTTGCATCGCTATTAGCGTCACATTTGTGACGCCACTATTTTGCGTCGAAAACCGCCATCGCTATACCTCCATATCCTTGTAGTGAATATTATGGCCGATGCTTTGCTAAGAAATTGGGCATGTTCACTTTCTTCTATTTCTAATTTATACAAAAAGTGGATTCATGATATACAAGAAGAGTATTTGCTTGATGAAAATGCAACCACTATCATGAGAGCATTTTAGCAATGAAGAGAAGTATCCATATTTTACATGACATAATGGATTATTATGATACAAAGGTTGAGTTTATTTGATGCCTCAAACATCTTTCAAGCATTGCATTTTGTAAGAAATACATTCTTCACCTTTGGTAGGTCACCATGGGCTACTTAAGACATTTGACACTATCCATAAGAATGCTTATTGGAAGGGCATTTGGTGGGATGTCAAAGATTATGATATGCAATGCCTACCATGTCAACAAAACAAAGATTCCATGCTTCTACGCAATGGATCACTTCAAACATTACATATTCCTCAAGGCAAATGGACTGATATTAGTATGGATTTCATCACAGTATTGCTAACAATGAAGCATTTATATGGTTGAAATAGCATTTATGTGGTTGTTGATCGATTGACAAATTTTTCCCATTTTATCCCTACTAAAGTCTAATTTATAGCCATTTCATCAGTTTATGGAGAATGTGTTCGAGCTTCATGGAATGCTACTAAAGATACTATCCAACCATGATATTAAATTTATGGGTAATTTTTGATAGAGTCTCTTTTTTTCTATGGGCACTAAGTTGACTCCTAGTACGGCCTATCATTCCCAAATGGATAGACAAATGGAGCATGCCAATAAATGATTGGGAGCTTATCTTTGACATTTTTGCCATGATACTCAAACTTCTTGGGACAGTGGCTACATTTTGTTGAATTTTGTTATAATAACACTCATCATATGAGTATTGGCATATCACCTTTTGAAGTGCTCTATATATTTAAAGTGCAAATACCTTCCACTCATTATTAGAAGGGGGGTATATAAAGTTGTGGAAAATCACACATCCTTTATCTTTTCCCATTAGTCAAACCTCCTTATTGAGTTTTCCTTTTCTTGGACCTCCCACCCGTACGAGTTACCTTGCATCACCATTGCAAGGGATCAGTGCCTTGCTACCTATTACATTTTTCCATTGTACGCATTTTCATGGAACCTCAGTTTATAGCTATGGATGCCTTGATCATGGCTTAGTCATATTTTCTTATTCTTTTACGAGTTTTCTTGGATATAAGTAATTGGCTCTTTTACAATGGACCTAATTTGAGCATGACAAACCGAGTAAGGAGTACAATGAAGTTTATGATTGCTAGAATTTAGAATGAATAATGCATGTTTTCCCATTGTTCTAGCTAATTTTCTATTAAACATAATTAAGATGGTTATGAGCATCAAGCATCTGATCAATGCATAGAGGAATAGCTAAGTAATGCCAATAGCTGGAATCATCATGGTTCCATGCTCCATTTGAGACCAATGTGGTAGCACAAAATATGCTTGAGCTAGTGCTGATAATGCTAGATATCTTCTTGGTTATTACCCCAATTCAAGGATAATAGACTTGCTTCTCATAAAGTATAGAACCTTTAGTCCACAACACCTCGATACCCTAGAAGAAGAAATTGAGAGATATGACTTATTTTCATCCATGGAAAGTTGAAAGAAAGCTTGAAGAATATGACTCCATGAAAAGTACTAGAGGTTTTAGTATCCTCCAAGTTTTATGAAACCCTTTTTTGGCAAAATGACCCCAAAAAATGCTTCAAATTTGGTGATAGGTTGCCAAATATGTCATTCTTCCACCATATCTTTCTAGATCTATTCCAAATAGCTCTAGATTAAACCTTGGTTATTTGTAGAAGCTGTGCTAATCGCAAAAATGTCTCATCCATAGGTATGGATCACCTATACCTTGTATAATGTGGAAATTTAGATAAAAAATGAAACTATATATGGATCTAAAGATTAGGCTCTAATACCACTTAAACAAATCTATATTCTAATTGAAAATCAAACTTAATGCTCATGGAAAAATATTAAGAAAATGGACCAATAAAGATTTCCATAGCATGTATTGATGTTATGCACAGGCATAAAGAAACCATTGCTAAAATCAAAGAAAACGCTAGACAAAAATAACGGCTCTTGATGAGGCCATACTCATGCATGAGAACTCGCCTTCATGCTAGGTGGACAAAAATACATGCCTTCATGGTTGCTGGGAGGTCCAAGACCCTCAAGGTACGAGAGTACAAATGATGTGCCAAGTTTCAAAAGATGTGCCTTGAGGCTAAATGCTCACCTTTATATTAAACCCTACTTTCCTACATCTAGTGTAAATGGCATGCCTAAAATTTGCTAAATTACATGGTGATCGATCTGCTCACCCAATCGAGGGAGGCTATCTATTAACCTTTCTTAAAAATTAATCAAATTACTACTAACCCACTAAGCTTAGCCCTCACTAACTTGTTAATTATACCAACTAACCTTAGTCCTTAGTTAAAGTCTAATCTTACTAATCGGCCTATTTAATTGCTAGAATAGTTATGGAAATATTTATAACTATTAAACTATTCTTTGGCATTAAACTAGCTTTACAAATCATACTAACCACATTTATAATTAGTAATGTCATTAACTACACAAACTATCAAATTGATGCTAATTCTAGTTGGCTACTAACCCAATACTAGTTTCTTGATTGTAATATTAACTTAATGGTTAATTTTACTATGTATAGAATTAACTTAACCTATTAGCTCAGTAGGCTGGTATTAACCTTAGTCTTGGCTAGATTTTATCGTTTTGACTATCATTATGGTTAGCATTATTTGAGAAGGCATTCGCAATTGCTCATTGTACAATATCTTTACACCTTGCAAATTTTGATGCTTAGGTTTTTTGAGTGGCAGAAACAAGAATATCTACTTACAATACATAGTATAATTGCATCGATTCATGTTTCATTAAGCCCCAAAGAATAACAAACTAGGGGAATCGTTTGGTAAGGGATTCACATTTAAAAATTAAAGACAACCAAAAAGATTTATCGGTGAGACTTTGTAGTTGCAACCACAACAATGACAAAGGATCATGGATGTTATGATATTTAGTTTAATTTGATTTTGATTGAATATAAGTGTATTTAAATATTAGATTTAATCTAAATTTTTATTCTAAGTATCTACCTAGCACAATGCAACCGATGCTACATATTTATACATGGAATAGGTCACTATTATGCAATGAAACATGCCACAATTATGCAATAAATACTTAGAAATTCACTTATTTTCAATCAAAATTAAAGTAAGTTGATTATCATGGCAATCGAAATTCCCCTTTCCTATTTTGAAAAAAGGGAGACATAGATGTTACCAGTTATGGCAAAGCCTAATGATGATAAGAAATGATGAAATAAATGAACTAAATACAAAAATAAAAATGAAATTATATATCGAAATGCTACCCAAAAGCCTTATTGGGACTTGATGCGTATTTCCCACATGCATGGGAAAAATATTAAAAATCAAGAATAAGACATGCAAGAAATAAAGCACATATTTGCCTTTTGTAAAAGAACGCTAGGCTCCCTCCCGTGCAAGTTGTAAATGAAAATATGCATGTAAAAGAGCCATGAGAATAGGGAAAGAATAGGAAAGGAAGTGGAAAGAGGTGTTAGTCGAGGATGAAAATAAGTTAAGATACCACCTTGTTGATTATCACCTTGAAGGAGAGGACTAATTCCTTGAAGAATGCACCAGTGACTACCACCCAAGAGAAGAGTTCAATCCAAAAGGCTATCCCATCAACCATCAACCCCAAGATTACTACAATCGTGGGGAAATCTATTATTGCAAGAAAGGAGAAGGATGGAAAGTAATAGAAGTAAAATAGAGATTAGAAGACAATGAAGAACTTAGGTTCCAAGCATAAGAATAAAGATGAATAGTTATGGGAGGATGAGTCCTTAGACTCACATGACCAAGGCCGGATGGACGGTCATGGGAAAAAGGATTGGGTGCCCAAAGGTAGAAGGGCATGTATAAAAGTCAAAAAGTGAATGGATGAGCTCATTCTTGGTGTGTGTGCAAACTAGCTCTCTTCTTGTTCTTGCTCTTGCTTCCTTTCTGTACATGAGAGAGAGAGTGTAAGAGAGGGAGAGTGTAAGTGTGTGAGAGTCATGGACCATGGAGAAGCTCTTCTTTTCCTCTCTTTATCTTCTCCTTCTTCTCTTCTCTTTTCTAGTGCACGCAGCTATGGAGGTTGGACCTTGGACATGGAGCTTGCTTAAGCAAGCATCTTGAATTGTAGGGTCATCAAAGGATCCACGGAAGAGGATTACAATGATCGGACTTGATGGTAAGGTCACTACATCCTTGAGTGGGAGTGTGCATGGCTATGTGAGAGGTAGCTATTGCCACTTGCTCGAAACACTTGACTTGATAAGTGGTTTGTAGGGTCTCAACAGTTACTAAAGCTAGCACGACAACATTTTGGTTCTGTTGCAATAGGTCTAGGGAGAGAAAAATTGAGCAATGTAGTAGGATTTCGTCTCCAATATGGTGCTTGGTTTAGGTAGGAACCAAAATGTCATTGCTATCATTAGCAACTACCGAGACCCTAGGACCTCTTATCAAGTCAAACATTTTAAGCGAGTGGCAATGGCTACCTCTCACATAGTTGTGCATGCTCCCACTCAAGGAACCAAAATGTTATGTGAGAGAGAGAGAGAGAGAGAGAGAGAGAGAGAGAGAGAGAGAGAGAGAGAGAGAGAGAGAGAGAGAGAGAGAGAGAGAGAGAGAGAGAGAGAGAGAGAGAGAGAGAGAGAGAGAGAGAGAGAGAGAGAGAGAGAGAGAGAGAGAGAGAGAGAGAGAGAGAGAGAGAGAGAGAGAGAGAGAGAGAGAGAGCAACAGGTCCAGGGAGAGCAGCAAGCCAAAGGAGTAGCAGAGATCTGCATGTCCTCACCTTGGTGGTTCCAGGTATGATCAGAACTCTCCTTGGGGTTATTGATTGATGAATGTAGATATGATCATAGTTAGTCATGTGTGTGATTGAGTGAATCATTACTATCATTTTTTTCATCATTCGATGTGTCTTTTTGCCGCTGAAATAGCATCCCTAAGCATCAGACAACTGAATCCTCTCTATTCCTTGGATGTCCAGTCACTTTAGTCCCACTCAAACTTGAATGGTCAAGTCCACTTGGACTCAGACGGTCGAGTTACTTCGGTCCACTCGAACACTTTACAAAAGTCCACTCAAACAATCTCCCTCAGACACTTGGATAGTCGAATTGTCCACTTGGACACATTTTTCAGACTCAGATGAGCAACCCTGTTTGAGTCACCCAACCATTTGGACAAGCCAAAAATCACCATTCATATGGTGGATTTTGGGACTCAGACACTCACAAACCCACAGCTTAGGCATCGAAATTAGAAGATTACCAGGACTAGAACACTATCTTAGGAACTATCAAGATCTCCCAAATACACCAAAGGCTGTAAGCTAGTTACTAGTGACCCTATCCCCCAGACCTGCAAGCGTGACCATAAAGCTGAACAACATGGAATTTACCCTGGTAGGCCCAATAATTGACCAAATCAGTCGATCACTTGCAACTTACTAACCAGTAGTGACACACTGCTGGGGACTATTTGGTGGGTGTGTAGATGATTTCATTCAAGGTTGCACATTGCATTGTGTAGGCACTTTGGTGCATGAGAAAAGTTGAAAGCTTGATTGTGCATAGCTCACCTTGCATTGCACCATCCAAGCGTGTGGGTGAGTGTAAACTTATGAAGTGACTTCATTAACAAGGAACACATGAAAGGGAAACTAAGCTAAGAAATGAATCCACCAATAGGACTTACAACACCCCCCTAGGACCATGGAAACAAACTAAGAAATCCATCATGGAGAAGGGAATAGCCTCAAACCACTTGAGAATTGAGTCAAGAAAGAAACAAACTACAATTAGAGATGTGCCATTAGGTGACCTAATCACCCTCATTGACACCTTAGTGGTTCAAGAGACTGCTACATGGCACGGGCTAGTACGAACACAAGCAACCAAGACATCAACCTAGGAGATCTTCTGATCAACATACAACAACTCATATCACAACATGATCAATAAACAAAAATAGCACACCACGGGAGATTTGTAGATAAAATCATAGCCAATCTTGAGGAGGAGAGGATGCTAGGAAGAGTTACCTTGCAACGCTTGGCTAGCTACAATCAGGAGCAATGTGCTCAGAGACTACTCTAGGAAATAGAGCTTAATGAGGTTTAACGAGTCCTAGCCATCACAAGCAGAACTAGAGTCAAAGGAAATGATGATAGGGAGAGAGCATTCGAGGTTGATCTTACGTTGAGTATGGCTTTAGGTAGGGGAAGAGGTAGAGGTCTAGAAGGGGGACCCGAACCAAGAACCACTAGCATCTTGGACTTGTGGACATCTCGGGTAGATTCATCTTGTTGCCCTAAAAAGGAGCAGGCAAATAGGAACAAGACTGGCTTGAGATGTCCAAAGTGTGGAGTTACGCATTTGTATGCTGATTGTCGTAGACGAAAACCCTCCCCTAATATGGCGATTGTGCCATCAGTACCTCTTAGACTCTTTACTATTGAAACACCTGATGATGAAGCCACACCAATCCCGCTCAACATCATGAGTTGTGTTCAAACGAAGCAGGCTGGTATCTCATTACCTAGGTCTAGAAATTCAAATGCAACATCTGAGGGAAAGAAGAGTTGAAGAAGGAGAAGGAAGAGAGCGGACGCCAAGATAAACACTTAAAATGGATAGTGCCACCACAGTGATAAAAGGCAAACAGATTATGGATGTGGAAGCAAAAACAATTGCTCCTAAGATTGGGGAAAAGAGAAGTTCCAAGGTTGGAGAATACTCCAACCCAAAACACAAATTGGAAGTTGTGGATAAGGTCAAAGAGTGGGTGAGAGAAGCTCAAGTGCACATGCAGGATGTAGAGCCTATCATGGAGGATGAGATGAATGAGCTCTCTAGTGTGAGTCCACTATGCACCTAAGATCAAGAGACACATCAATACCCTATGTAGCACTGTGCAAGTAGAACCCATATACCACAGATAGAAGAACCACCCAAGGGCTTTGGTAGAAAATCCTTGAATCAGGGGAAAAGGAAAAGGTAGGCGATTTTCTCACAACATTGATATCAACCCCTGTGACCTTGCCATTAGAAGAATTATTTGAGGCAAATCTCCATACTATGGCAAGTGTTGAAGTAGTGGGTGGAAAGACCTGACGAGCATGGAGCGCTGCCTTGCCAAACCATGATGCAAAGATGCACATACCAAGCTTAACCTTGAACCCATTATTTAAATCTTTACAAATGAATGCCTTCTAGGAGGGCATAGAAATGAAATGGTCTTACCTGTTATTGCATTAGGTGATGCCACACGGAAAGAAATTATGGATATAGGAGCACAAGTTAATGTGCTTAGTCATGTAGTTTTGCAAGCTTGGGGAAACCCACTAGTGGAAATTATACGGTTTAATATTACAGTAGCAAACATAATGAAGGTTAGACCATTTAGAGTGCTAAAAGATTGGCCTTTGAAGATAATAGGAGTCCAATCCTTGGTTAGCTTCATAGTTATGAAGGGAGTGGACTACAATATTCTATTAGGCAGACCATGGATGAGGAATGCTAGAGTGATAGAGGATTGGGATAATGGTCTGATATTCCTGGGCAATAGAGCAAAAGCTATTCGAATAGAGATGGATACTTGGAAAACCTCATCAGTTGACCTTGATGCTATCTCTACAATGCTAAAGGATGATTCACAAGGGAAGTGCAAACACGAAGTATATTCCTTACCTTGAGGATGAGCATGATTGGATGCATGTATTGGCAACCATTGCCTTGCCATTCTCGGACAATGAGGATG
This sequence comes from Lygodium microphyllum, assembly GCF_053477565.2. Taxonomy (NCBI): domain Eukaryota; kingdom Viridiplantae; phylum Streptophyta; class Polypodiopsida; order Schizaeales; family Lygodiaceae; genus Lygodium; species Lygodium microphyllum. The sequence continues at coordinate 93,767,113 of NC_141160.1, forward strand.
ACTATTGGCAAGCTGTAGAAGCACCTAGCAAACCCAACAAAGTCATAGCTTTTGAGTTACTCAAGAATGATGCCACATCATCACTGCCTCTTTGCATGATGGCCAAGAGTTCCATCAGTTGACCAATGCCCGTTACCTACCATGTGCCAATAAACCTGAGCTCCATGGAGTTCTTGAGCACTTGATGAGAGAGCTAGTTGGTAACCTAGCTGCTACAAACTTTAAACATCTTAAGGATATCATGGAGAACCCGGAGTGGCAATGGACTAAGGTACTCCTATGAATGAAAGCCAGGGGATCAATGAGCAATCCGAGTACAAGGACTTAGATGATGAATATGAAGACTGATATTCCAAAGGTTAGGAAAGTGAGAAAGAAGCTAAAACCATTGAATGTGACACACAGAGGGACGAGTGATTGAGCAAATAAGAGAGGACCCAAAACCTTGAAAGTTGAGTACCTTTAGAATGGAACGAGGAGTCTTCAAGGTGAATTGTGATTGTACATGGTTAGAGCACCTGGACGTGGTGAACTAGCAAAATTAGTGCAATCAGGTGCTACACCACTACTTAGAGTAGGATCAGTCTCAGAGCTATGATCACTAGATGAAACTCCTTCTTCTAGTGGAGGAGGCTGTGAGTTTAACTCTGAGTCAGAAGTTAGCTCTTAAAGTGATCCAAAAATCCCATGACCACCTGGGACCAAATGCACCAAAGGTGACCTCCCAGTCCATTTGAGATGTAAAAGGATCAAAGAAGAAAAAAAGAAACAATCCAAGTCCTTTGAAACTGAATGACAAAAGAAAGCACATGATCTATCCAAACGCTTCACTAAGTATAAAAAGGGTGACCACATAGTGGTATTGGTAGGTGTGAAACGAGCAAGACAGGTTAGTGAACCCATTGAAGGACCCACAAAAGTTAAAGAAGTCAACTTAGCAAGCGAAGGGAGTAAGCCTCGACCCATGTACATAGCTAATGATTTAACTGAGTAAGAGTAGCACAATCTCACTAATCTCTTATGAAAGTATATAGTTATATTTGCTTGGTCCTTAGAAGAGCTAAAATAATTCAACTTGAGTATTGTGACTCACAACATTCCTGTGAGCCCCAACATAACACCAGTGAAACAAAGATTGTATGCAATGAATCCAAAGCATGCTCATGTTGTGAAAGAGGAAATAGACAAGTTATTGAATGTTGTATTCATTTATGAGATTGAGCACACAAACTAGGTATCACCCATAGTGGTTGTCTTGAATACGAATAGAAAGATTAAAGTGTGAATGAATTACAAAAAAGTCAATGTAGCGATAAAGACAAACAATTATCAATTACCTACATCGAGCTCATGCTTGAGAGAGTGGTAGGGAAGGAAACCTATACTTTCTTGGATGGCTTCTTTGGCTATAACCAAGTGCAAGTGCGCCTAGATGACATGCAGAAAACAACATTCGCAATGAAATGGGGTGTGTTTGCCTACATAGTCATGCCATTTGGGCTGACTAATGCAACTGCTACCTTTCAACATCTTATATGTGCTATTTTCAAGGACATGCTTAGAAAGTGGCTGGAAGTATTTGTTGATGATATGTGTGTTCATTCTAGTTGGGAGGAGCACCTAAGTAAACTGCATAGTCTTTGAATGGTGTGGGCAATACGGTTTCTCTATGAACCCCTTAAAATGCCAGTTCTAGGTGAAGCATGAATGTACGATTTACTATCGCCAACCAACTACAAGGAAGTTCAGTGCTTACTTGGCCACACAGGGTACTATCGATGGTTTGTGTTGAATTATGCACTCATTACAAATTTTTGATTGTATTTGTGTAGAATGAAGAGTGCAATGTGCTTATGAAGAATTGAAAAAGGCTCTAATAACCGCATCTATCCTCTGAGCCCTAGATTGGTCCATTACCTTCCATGTGCACATTGATGCATTGGAGTTTTCCATGGGAGCAGTTTTGTGCCAACCTGGATAGCATAACTTGGATTACCTAGTGAGCTTTGTAAGTAAACAACTCACTGACACCGAGATAAACTACTCCACAATAGAAAGGGAAGGGCTAGCTATGGTGTTTGCTGTTAAGAAAATTTGAAATTATCTTCTAGTTACACACTTTACTTTCTTTGTCGATCATCGAGCATCGCTTTATCTTGTGAACAAACCCTACACAACATGATGCATCGCTCGATAGTTACTTCTGCTGTTAGAATTTGACTTCTCTATGGTGGTACACAAGGGCAAATAACATTACATAGCAGACTATATGTCTCGGATAACCACAGGAGAAGCGGTTGGTCAAGGCATCATAGTAGATGACCTACTTGACCAGCATCTATTTAGAATGTCCAACAACAGAGATTTGTTTAGAGTGTATCTTACATCTTATTGGGTACATGACATAGTCCACATTCTTGAACATGGATTGCGTGAACGTCCAATTGAGAAAACTAGGCTTAAATGCCTCATTTTGAGGATTCAACCTTATCAGTTGATTGCTAGCCAACTCTACTAATTAGGATAGGATGGACTGTTGAGGAGATGCGTTTGTGAGCATGAGATGTATAATGTGCTTGCAGAAGCTCATGGTGGAATTGCTGGAGGACATTTCAATGGGAACACTTTAGCACATAAGGTGCTCCACTCTCAATTGTGGTGGCCTATACTATTCCATGATGTAGGCAAGTTTGTGAAGCACTATGATGAGTGCCAATGAACCAAGATCCCTATTCGTAAGGACAAGATGGAGTTGATCCTAGTAATAGCACACCGACCATTTGAAAAATGGGGGATTGATTTCATTGGTCCAATCAGCCATGTAGCACAATACTCACAAGTAAGGTACATAATTGTAGCCATAGACTATCTCACTAAGTGGGCTGAAGCTTAGTCAACTTGAAAAATGATGCTAGGACAAGTGGCAATTTTCTTTGGGAGCAAGTGATTTCATGGTTTTGATGTCCCATAGAATTAGACAATGATTAAGGCACACACTTCATCAATGAAGTGATTGCTTACTTGCCATCCATTTTCTTGATAATCCATAAAAAATCCTCATTGTATTACCCTCAAGCCAACGGTCCAAGCTGAAGCCACAAATAAAATCGTAGTGACTGTCCTAACCAAGGTGGTCTCTGCCTCACATAGTGACTAGGACAACAAGCTAATGGAAATATTTTGTGCTTATAAGATAGCCTATAGAACAGTCATGAGACAAATACTAGTCAAGCTGACCTATGGAATTGACGTAATCTTGCCAGTATAAATTTTCATTCCAAGCTTGAGGGTAGCACTCCAAGAAAGGTGGGATGGCAAGGAAGCATGGGCAAATCGCCTAATCGAACTAGAACACCTATTTGAAACATGGCTCATTGCAATCCATATCCTTATTTGTGAAAAATCATGATGTAAGAGTTGGTTTGACAAGAATGTCAAACAACATGGCTTTGAACAAGGAGACTTAGTGTTGTTGTATTCTGTAAAGGGTCACAAATAAAAGATGAAGTTTAGGGGGTTGGGACCTTTCAAGGCCCGCAACATTGGTAGAATAGGCAATGTGGAGCTAAAAACCCTAGAAGGAGAGGGCATAGGCTCTTTCAAGGACAGTCACATCAAGAAGTACTACCCTCCATCACACCCACTACACGAGCCTCCAATGATGACACCACCCATGAATGTTAGAGTGGCAAAAATCACAAGCATGGAGGGTGAGGATGAACAAACAATAGTACCAGACTATCTTATATGTGCATAACAATAAACTCCCAAAAGGTACACACCTTTGATGCATTAGATGAGGGACTTGACAACAACATCCTCATATATGATCATTGGACCCTCATTGGTTAGCCTCGAGTGCAACTGCCGACTAATGCCAAACAACTCAGTCCATTTGGGAGGCAACCCTATCCTCTATTAAGAAAGTGCAAAGTAATGGTTTCTATCGAGACTAAGAGCCTCCCAATCATCTTTTGCGTATTGCTTGACAAAAATGGTGTTGGAAAGGAATCACTTTTGGGTCATGGTTTCAAGAAACAAACTCATTGCTGCAAGGTGGATTACGACTCTCAGCACATCCAACTTGCCATAGGTAATGTCAGGATAGTCATAGCTTTCAACATGGGTACTATGGCTTCACCAAAGCCCACAACACCATTGGTAGTTAATCCCACTGCCATCCCTAAGGAGGGAGGTAGTGAACCTGCACATCCATCTAGTGGGAAATACTTGCAACACTTGGAAGCCTCGACCAAAGTTGTAGTTATGATAACTAAGTGGGTTCCTAAACAAAAATTGCGACCAACCAAGAACACATCTACAAGATTTCACGGCTCTCATATCCTCTACACTAGGCCTAAGAGAAAAAGCTGGTATTACATGAATAGACAAAGGACCAAATCGCCCGCAATGGGTGCCAAAAGCCTTATTGTGTGCCCAAGGCTTCTATGATGGCAACACCTTGGTGTGGTTGCCTAAAATGCATGAATGATGCACTTGCCCATCCATTGCAACCTTCCTAGCAGTGTGTATGTACCCATAAGCTAGTAGGAGGTAAAAACTAGAGTGAGCAAGAAGATGCTCAATCCACAAATACTCAATGGGTCTATCACCAAACCCATTATCATTAGACCTTGACCTAATACCTCCAATGCACCACCATTATACAAATAGAGACCAACACGGCTCCTAAACTGCAAGCTCCATCACAAGCAACAAATAACAAACCCTCCAATGACCAACTTATCACAAAGGCCATTATAGCTCAACAGTCTAGTCTAGTAAAAAAAACCCTAGCCACCCATAGGCATTAAACCATCTTATTAACATCGATCAATTTTTGAATTGGCACTCGATATGGCCATGAACATGGGAGATGACTTAGTGACTTCTATCAGATGATTGGACTCAACTTCCACACTATTTGCTACAAGCTATGAATGCCTGGACCTAGGCCCACTTAAAGAACACATAGCAAATTATGTATGCTCTTTGCCTTGTTCTTGGGAAGACTTTGAATTCATATTCAAAAACACTTCCATGATCACTGAGGAGTTGATTGCCACTGAAATCTTTAGAGAAAAAGCCTTAAACTAGTGGCAGCTAATCATGACCTTTAAGAAAAGCAAAGTTCCAATGTTGGTTGATGAACTGAAAAAGCTTGTTGAATCTGAGTTCGATTTCCTATGAAAAATGGTATTCTCTTTGCATCATCCAATGGAAACAAGAGGGGTGCCAAATCATGACCAATGCAGAGCAACGATGAACCATTAAGACTTTCGAATATTACCTCACCTATGTGACCCCAACTTTGTTTCGAGTACTGACCTTAACAGGAAATAGACCATTAGAGGACAATGTCATGTTGAAACTATACTTAGATAGGATCTTGACAGAGGAAGAACTTCATATTGCTAGCAAAATGAATTCAGGTGATCTCTTGACCGATGTCTTGACCTATATTACACATGCGGACATTTGATAACAAGACATGGACCTCCAGGCTACATTGGAGTATAATAAAACTTCTACGATTGGCTCTTACAACACTAAACCCCATCGAGAGCATCCCAAATGCCCTTATCCCTTCATTCTCCATTCCTAGGAAGGATTCTCATTGTTCCAAGAGGGGATGGAGTAAGTGAAAGGTGAAGGTGAATATGAATTGAAATAGGATTGAACTCCAAAGAGAATGATGGATTGAACTTTCATTTAGTGAAAATTGCTTCATTAAGTTTTTGCATGGAATGTATGGATTGATTGTTATGACAAATTTTCATTCCTTGACCTATACATTTCACCATTTGATAATATTTCCTTCTAAGTACTTTACTTTTAAGCAAAAATGATCCTTCAAAGAGAACTTATTGTGAGCTATTGGGTCATGTTAGGGATCCAAATGGTGGGACTATTGTTTATTGAGGAAGAACATAACAAATATAATCTAATCACAGAGATGCAAGTATTCGACCAGCTACGATATCGGAACATACACAACCTGGAAGAGCTCGTGTGGCAATCGAGGACATGGCCAGGTAGATTGTCAAGCAATGCATTCTAGCCAAGTACCTAGAAAAGGTTGGCCATCAGATGGATCACAATAGGTGCATACAGAGTTCCTTAGATCCTTCAATTCCAGGAAAAATAGTGGCATAGTGACAATCAAACAAGGAGACATAACTAGGATTGTGGAAATGGTGTTAGCCTAAAGTTGGTAGAGAAAGCTCTAGGGTTGGTGGACAAGCTAAACAAGAGTCCTAAGAGAGATGTTTATGGTATGTTGGGGATTAACAAGTGGCAAGTATACACAAATGATGAAATCAACATAGCATACATCCTCGAGCCTACATTTAGAGCCTATAGTCAGGTTGTAAGCTAAGATGGTGCATGCCTTCTTTTTAAGACAGAGGTACAATGCCCTCACAAATAGAATAGGGGTGCCACTACTCAAGCCTTGCAGCTAAGGCACTGGATAAAACAAACCTAAATGCCTATGTCCAAACAAAAATCTAAGCATAAGCTAAGGTATTGGTGTCAACCCTAAGAGCCACACAGGGAGAGTCCCTAGCAGTGTGAGGGTCGAGTTAGAAAGAAAAAAGTGTGCATCCAAGGTGTCAAATGTGGGATTTGGAGGAGGCTAACATCACTAATCCAAGAGGCTATGGAAGAAATGGACAAAGAAGAGGAAGGCAATAAAATGCCAAAACAATCATCAATCCATAAGCTCCACCCACCCAGGTGTCAAATGTGGGATTTGGAGGAGGCTAACATCACTAATCCAAGAGGCTATGGAAGAAATGGACAAAGAAGAGGAAGGCAAGAAAATGCCAAAACAATCATCAATCCATAAGCTCCACCCACCCATTCCAGTGAGCTCTCTAGTCTCTTTTGACACAGGAAACCTTAAAGAAGAAGAAGCTAATAGAGTTCAACAAGGAGAAGCAAAGTAAGAGACCAAGAAAAGGGAAGTTGACCGCCAACCAAGAACCTCAAGCAAAAGAAGTGTGAGCAAGAAGGGGCAACAATGCTCAACACCATCTAGCTAGGGGGATAGGTGAAGAATCATGCTGAAGATTCCCATAAGGAGAACCAGATCCACCACTAAAGAAAGCAGAGAATAGTAGAGGGTTGAAGAAGAATCTAGGAAACTCAAAGAGGAATGCAAAAAGAGACAAGAGGAGGAGGAAGAAAGATTGAGATGAGAGGAGAAGTAGGTGGCCATTGCTATCAGAAGATTAGTGGAGCAACCCTCTTGATCTCAAGAGATAGCCACGATGAGCCCTACACGTGAGGATGTGCCTAGCACAAGTGCTGTTGAAGAGGAGGCCCGACAAAGATTAGTGATAGAAGGTAAGGAAAAGACCCCCATTCATGCAATCCCACCAGTTATGGCCCCCACAATCACTCTAGCACAAGAAGCCATAGAAGTGGTGGTTAATGAAAGCAACGTGATGGCATGGATGCAATATCTGTTGGGCAAAGTGGATGAGCTGGTGCTAAAGGCATCAGAAGGAGCCCCAATGGTCAGAGCTAAGAGACTAGTAGTAATAGATGCAAAAGCCCACTGAGGTCCAAAGGTGCCAGTATCTACCACTTTGGCACCATCAGTACCATGCAACACAGAAGAATATGATGAGCTAGTAAAAGAGCTCTAGAGCTAGTGTGAGAGAATGAATGAGGAAAGGAAAGCTACACTTGTCGAGCTAGAAGCAGAAAAGGAGGCCTTTTTAGTCTTTCCACTAGAAAAAACAAGGCAAATGACGATATATAATAAGGAGGTGACAACTTTGAAAGAGGTCCTGAAAGTAAGTTAGGGTGAAGAAAATCTAAAAAGAACTATATGAAGAAGAAAGGGAAAGCCATATGGCTTTAGAGCAAATGTGTGCATTGAACTCCAATTAAAATAAATGTTTCGAGTTAGAAAACAAGGAGTTGAAGAGATAGAGAGAGGAGTTGAAACAAGAGCTGCATGCTACAAAGATGCAAAAAGATGAAGAGACTATGAAGAAGATGGTTGAGTTGAACAATCAACTTCATGCAACACTCCATGAGTAGGCCATCCTAAAGGAACAGGTGGAACACTAAGGCCAAGACAAAGAAAGGATGTTGGCCATATAGAAGGAGCAAAAGTAGATGGTAAATGACCCTCTCTTAGCAGAATGCCTAGCATTGTCAAAAAGTGAGTGCATAATTGCTGAAGGAAAAGCAAAGGTTCTAGAGACTGGGATTCTAGCACAACAAGAGGCCTTCTTGAACACAATTCTACATGTCACTTAGGTTGAAGGAGAAGTGACAATGGAATAACTTAGAAGAAAATTAGAACTAACAAGGAGAGTGTTGAGATATGGCCTACATGAAAAGACACCTAGAGCCAGCACCAACCTAAGCATAGCAGAGCAAAGGGAACATTTGGTCAAGGTAGGGTTATCTAGGCAAGAGTTCAAATTGCTAGGTTATGAAGAACAAGAGTAACAAGCACAACCCCCCATTCAAGTACATGTAGAACCAAACCTAGAGGAAGGGCCCAATTTTGAGCAACAAGATGACGAGAAAGGGCAATCTAATGTGCCAAGCCCACCTCCACAATTGGAATCACAAGCAGAAGTGATTGGTAAAGATCCTACTGCACCAGAAAGGACTGTGGAAGTGAGGCACAGGAGAGGAGAGTTGACATAACTATCACAAAGGAAACTTAGTGCTAAAACAATGCTTGAAGCCCCTATCCCTCAATGCGAAGACTGCTTACCCATCAATTGGGCATGAGAATTGTCCCTATGGGAGTAGTATGAAAGCCATTGCAATCCTTTCGAGTTCACCTTATCCTACCCCTGATTACTTGATTGAGTGCTATCACTAAGGGTGGTGGAGGAGGTGATCAAGGTCTCGATGAGTTTAGGCAAAAGGTGGCTAGAGGAAAGAGCAAAAAACTCAACATTGTGGTAGAGGAAGCCTGCTCAATATTGGGAGGGCAAAGTGATGGAGGAATCTAGAATAGTAAAGGGCTATGAATCCCAGGCAAAATGGAGAAGGAATATATGGGATGGTAGCTTGGATGCATGGATGGTCTTCTGCAAAAATTTTCCATACAAAAGGGATAATCCGACCTACATGCCCTACCCAAGAAGACATGGAGTACATTTTGATCTGGAGGTGCATGGGAGGTACGATTTCCCTCGAATCTGTAATGTGAATGCTGTGACCCCTAAGGAGTGCATGATGTTCACAGAAAAAGATATTCGACCATCTATCATGCACTTCCTCTAGGAATTTTCTTCATATCTAGATCCAATGTTCATCACCACTTGTAATTATCTTTGCCTCCTAAGGATATTTCTTAAGTAGAAGCCAACACAATAGAGGAAGAGTGACTATCGCCCCTCCTTTTTGATACGAATGTGAACAATGGTAGTTGCACTATGACTAGGCTTATGATGAGAGCTACCTTATTGCCAGCTTTTTGTATGAAGCTTTTAGAGGACATGAGCGGCAATTGGTTCATGAGGTGTAATCAACCACTTTTTTCCATTACTGAATGTGAAGGTTAACTTAAAAACTATATGCTGAGCCGGTCCTTCTTAAGTAGGTTGCTTAAACCTCCACCTAGCTCTGCCCCCCTGCACAGAAGAATAGAATGTAATTCAGTATTAGCCCTTGTAATTCATTTATCTATTTATTCAAAAAAAAAAGGGAAGAAGAAGAAGAAGAAAAAAAAACAAAATCTTCTCATTTGTGATGTATGAGTGCCACGAACATTGCATCTAGGGATCATTAAATCCCTAGCCCCTTTTCACTTCACACACTTAGGGCACATCAAGGGCATGACATTATAATAGACCTATCTCTCTAAGTCATGCACAACACCTTTTCATTAAACGAAGTGGGTCCTTAAGTGTGGGACAACACCTCGTGCGCTTGTGACCCAACTCCGAGTTCCACCACCACTTGCACCATGCACTACATGGTAAGGCAAACACATCTTCTAGGTAGTGCACGTACTTTTCCTTATAGGTATATTTTGTAGCCATGCAGCTAGTGAACAACTCTAGAGGCCCTCTTCAACTAGTCAATATGTCGTCAGGAACTAGCAATCTCTAAGCTCATGTTGCAAGCTTATCCTACATGATCAATTCCCCAAAAGCCCCATAGTACCATTTTCTAGACCACCTTTAACTCTCCACCCATACCATCCAGTGCCATGGGACTGAGAGGGGGGTAATGTAAACTCTCGAGAATGACATAAGGCGCAAAGAGACTTATGAAGGAGCATGAAAAGGTAGCTTGTTGGAAAAAGAAGACCAAGAAGCACGGGCAAAATATTAAAAATCAAGAATAAGACACGGAAGAAATAAAGCACACTTTTTCCCTTTGTAAAAGAGTGCTAGGCTCCTTCCTGTGCAAGTTGTAAGTGAAAATACTCATGCAAAAGAGCAATGAGAATAGGGAAAGAATAGGAAAGAAAGTGGAAAAGAGGGCCAAGGCTAGATGACCGGTCATGGAAAAAAGGATTGGGTGCCCAAAAGGAGAAAGGCATGTATAAAAGTAAAAAAGTGAGTGGATAAGCTCATTCTTGGTGTGTGTGCAAACTAGCTCTCTTCTTGTTCTTGCTCTTGCTTCCTTGTTGTGCATGAGAGAGGGAGTGTATGAGACTGAAGGACCATGGAAAAGCTATTCTTCTCCTCTCTTCATCTTCTCCTTATTCTCTTCTCTTTTCTTGAATATGTGGCTATGGAGGTTGGAGCTTGGAGCTTGGAGCTTGGAGATGAAGCTTGCTTGAGCGAGTGCCTTGAATCATGGAGCCATTGAAGGATTCATTGGAGAGGACTACAATGATTGGAATCGATTGTAAGCTCACAAAATACTTGAGTGGGAGTGTGCACAGCTATGTGAGAGGTAGCCATTACTACTAGCTTGAAACACTTGACTTGATAAGCAGCTATAGGGTCTCTGTGGTTGCTAGTGATAATAAGGCTACCATCATGGGTCTTCTTCATTTACAAACATGGATCCATATTGTTGCAATAATATCCTTGTGAATGCATGAAAGTAGCAAACTTATGGTAGCATTCCTAAAGTGCATGCTTAAGCCCATGAAGACTCTTCTTCAATTTGTACACTAGGTGTTCCCTTCTTTTTTCACAAAGCCCTTAGGTTGTTGCATATAAATATCTTCATGCAGGTCCGTGAGTAAAATAGCTGTCTTAATATCCATATGTGTAAAGATTCAAATCCAATTGAGAAACCAAGGCCAAGACCAAGCAGAGGGTAGTCATCTTGATCATAAGAGAGAAGATCTCATCAAAATCAACTCCCTTTTCTTGCTTAAAACCCTTAGTAACCAATCTAACCTTATATGCTAGCTTAGGGTGACCATGTGTACTCTTCAAATTGTACATCCATTTGCATGGCAATGCATGCCTTCCATCGGGCAAGAAAACTAAGTCCCATGTATGTTTCTTCTATAACCAACTAAACTCGGACTATATAGCCCTCTTCCAAGAATGAGAATCGCATGTGCACATAGCCTCCTCATAAGTAAGTGACTAAGTAGAGTTTGTCACCATAACATAAACCATACAGGACTCATAGCAATCAAAGAACATGAAGCTCTAGTAGAGTATATCAAAATAGGTTGTGGGGCCTATACAGTCTATCCTCTCTATCCAATATCATGATCCTACACAACATGAGTCACTACATTAACAACTACAAAAAATGGTCTCATTGGGGATGCCTATGCTATAATAGGAGGCTCCTCTTGAAAGATCACCATGCATACCTCAATCAGGTACTTAGGCCACATATGTATCTTTTTCTCATGGAAAATATTGTCATAGTTGCAGATAACCTTCCAAGCATACAAATTCCAAAGATGATAGTCCATATCTCACTTATATCACCATAACCAAGAAAGATGTATTTGTGATAGACTTTGGATCCAACTTATTGCACTTGCCTTTGGTAATATGGTAAAAAGCCTCACATCCAAAGACTCATAAGTGTACATACAAGGGAGGTTTACTAGACCATACCTTCTCTGTAGCTCTACTACTTATAATAGTGCATGGGGATCTATTAATGAGGCACAATAGTAGTGGCTACCTCAGCCCAAAAGACTCACGCCCAAAGACTCACAAGTGTACATAAAAGGGAGGTTTACTAGACCATACCTTCTTGTAGCTCTACTACTTATAATAGTGCATTGGGATCTATTAATGAGACACAATAGAAGTGACTACCTCAGCCCAAAAGTGCTACAGTAAGCTTGCCTAACTAGCATACTAGGAACTCTTTCCTAAATAGTCATGTTCATGTGCATCATTTTGGGGTGGGGTGTATGGGGTGATCAATTGATACTTAATATTTATCTCATCACATACTTACTCAAAAGCCTTTGAAACATATTTACCCCTATAGTAAGACTATAGGCATTTCACCCTATACCTAGGCTAGTTCTCAACCATGACAAAAAAACGCTGAAATGTAGGCAAAACATCAGATTTTTGCTTAATAGGATGGACCCAAATCTTATGTGAATAATAATCTATAATGTAACAAAGTACTTTACACTAGCCAAGGACTGACAAGGCATGTGGGGCTACAAACATCCAAATGCACAAGAGAGACTCACCCACACATGTAGAACTAGACTTCTTATGTGAATTATAAGTTTGCTTGCCATACAAACAATGATTACATGAATCAAAACAAGAAAAATCCAAGGGTGGGAGATACTATAAATGGGTCAATAATTTTATTCCTTTCAAAGATTTGTACCCAAGGCGACGATGCCATAAAGATACATATGGAAGATTGGTCACAACCAATGCAAATGACCCAAAAACAAGCAAAAGGTATAGGCTACTAACCTTAGCATCTTTAGCAAAAACAAGATGATTGCTACGGGTGATCTTCTATGAAGAATCACCAAAAGATACATGGTACCTGTCATCATCTAAGTGTCTGGCTAAAATATGACTTCAATCAAAGTTGGAACACGATGTACATCATGAAGCACAAAAGGAGCATCAATACCAAATTGTAGCCTAACATCATCTATACCAATGATATCTAATGTAGGGTTATCCCCCACTCTAATAGAACTCGTAAACAATATGGTAGCTATGAAACCAATGATGATGCAACATAACATGAAATGAAGCCTTCGAATCAATAAGCCAACATTGAGAGCAAAAAGACGAAGCATCGATCAATTAGGTAGCATCCAGTAATGAAGTACCAAGAATGTGGTAATCAAAACTATAAGGCATTTATCTCCTCTATCTTCACACTAGACTTAGGCACAATCTCAATGGACTTTGCATTTTCCTGCATTTTCATGCACTTTCCCCTTGCCTTTCTCATTGTGCTTGTCATTGCACATTTTATGGCAATACGGCCTAATGTGACCTTGCCACTCACAATAATGAGATGTCAAAGGAGGGTACTTATGATCGTAGGACTTACTATATGAATTTCCATGAGACACCAAGACTCGCCCATATTGGGCTATGAGTCTCTACCATGGTTATTATTACCATTTTCACCATTTACCTCTAACTATAAGTGCATGAGAAGTGTGGACTACATCAATATTTTTTCTATTTACTTCTCTATAAGCAAATCACTTTCTATATCATTGCATTAAAAACCAATCGTAGGAGGATTCGCACTCACAATAGTACAAAATGTATCCCATGACTTTGATGGTGTGACAAGCAAGAATAAAGACTTTATGTTATCCTTAAACTTGATGCCATGTGAGATAAGTTGGCTAAAAATAGAGTGAAACTCATTCAAATCAGTAGATGTAGGGGTGCCCTCCTTCATACAAAGGTCTATAAGCTTCTTCAACCAATACAATTGAGATGTAGGGGTACCCTCCTTCATGCAAAGGTCTATAAGCTTCTTCAACCAATACAATTGAGATGCAAAAGTCCGCTCTTCATAAAGATCACACATATTCTTTTATAAATCATTTGCACCACTAGCAATAGAGATAACATTGAAATACACCTACTTAGACAAAGAGAGTATGATAATAGACTTGCATAACTCATCCAATTCATCCCAATCATCTCTACCCCAAAATTTTGGCTTTATGCCCCTAGTTTTCAATGGCCTAATATGCTTATTCTGCACCAATATCAACCATATTTGCATTTTCCAATATAGGAAGCTGTTATCATCAAGCTTTTTAATATTAAAAATAGCACTATTGGCTGATGGATTGAAAGTACATGTCATTATGTTTGCAAATGATTGCAAAGTACAAGAGTACGCGATGTTGTAATTATAGCAAAATATCCCAAAAACTGAGGCAAAAGGAAGCGCTAGAGATGGGGAACAAAAGAGTATATATTTGTCCACAAACAATATGCATTAGAGTGCTCAAAACAAGGCATCTATGCTCAAAGAAACTGCTCATAAATAGTATTCAACATTGTTGTCCATATAACTATAGTAAATGACTATACATTAGTAGGCAAATGACCGATGGAGTAATCTTCAACTACTAGGAATATCTAGGTAGCAATCTGAGATATATAAAATGCAAGTAGCATTGTAGTAACCAAGTACCAATAACTGTCAAAGCATATCGAATGTCACATACATAGATGCATACACCCAATGAGTGTCAAGCATCCACCACTGAAAACCCATTGACAATGATAGATATATGGTATCCAAATGCTCAAAAAGTAAATTAGCCCACAATAGTCAATAGTTAGTATCTGCAAGCATAGTGTATACGTGTATCAACTCAGCATGTAAATGAGCAAGAGACTTTCACTATCTATAAAGAACCAAGATTTGCAAGAGAAAATATAAGTGTCCCCCATTGAAAGTGAATTTGGGTGGTCCAAGAGCTAAGCAAAGCTGCTCATAACACCAAGGCAACCAAGATACATGATAAGTACATTCAAGAGTATATACATATCTTCAATTGCAAGTGACGGATCATTGAGTCAACTGTCCAAAGCCCAAATTATTCCAATGGAGCTCAAATGCAAAGCTCGAAGTGCATCATAAGCATATCTAATCACATACATTAATACCAAGCATCCATATAAGCATGTAGAATACTCAAAGCACTTGCAGACATTCAAAGCATAAAGCTTCACTATTGTATACTTGCTATCCAAACTATTAATTATAGTAATAAACCTTTCTAAAATTGGGCTAAATAAGCTCTATTCAATCTGTTGGGAGTAAAGGCGCTTTCCTAGCTGCCCGTGTATTACTACACTGACAGTACCTACCACTACACACTGCACATGGTGGGTGCCCATCATCGTCACTTTATTCTTTATTCTTTTAGACAGTTTGAATCCAGTCACACATTGTGACTATTAGAGTTCCCATTTTGTGTCTCTCTCTTTCTTGCTCTTGCTCTTGCTCTTGCTCTTGCGCCATAGCTCTTCCAAGCAAGCTTCGATCCTTCTCACCTTTCAATTGGTATCAGAGCATGGTTGCTCGAGCATTCCGACTTGGTTCATGACTCCTTTAGCTTCCTATTGATTACCTACACTCATCGGGTCTCCTTCCTAGCAGCCATAGCCGACCTTCTCAAGCTGCTGTCACTCCTCGGCTTCCCGAGCACCTACCCGGACCCTTTGGGCACTATCAAGGCATTGCATTAAATGTATTTCTTCATTTGTTTTAGGGTTTCATTAGGCTTACAGGTTCATAGCAGGGTTTGAGCTTGTGGCAGCCATTGGAGCTTGGTTGCTTACCTAGCTTGATTTGTGGCATTCTTTGGCCCCTTGGCAACCACCATAAAGCTTCTGGTAGCCCCAACCCCCCTACAGGCAGCCCACGTAGATTTGCGCCATTTTTCCCATTTCATTTACAACATGTGATCAGTTGTTTGATCTTCCCTAGGTCATCCTAGTCATTGGCAGCCTCATTTGGGCACTGTACAATTGGTTTATGCTTGGCATTTGATCCCAAGCCTTGGTATTGAGCATTGATGTGATTTACTTCAGGTTTGAGACTATTATACACAATTTATAGGCAGCCCACAACAGTGCTACATTAGTAATTTATGTCTGGACCTCTTTGGCATTGACATTGGTTGCCCGATTGATCCCAAATGCTCCATGAATGCTAGGGGAATGTATGCCTATGATATGAGATGCTTTTGGGGCTGAATTTGCTCAGTCATTGACTATTTTACACAGTCCATAGGTAGCCCAAAACAGGGCAGCCCCCTGTCATTACATTTTATGCTTATGCTACATGGTCATTTGATGCCCTGTTGGTGCCTACACATATGAGAAAGTATGCCAATGGTTTTGAGCTTGTATTGCTTAGTTTTGGACATTTAATTGCTGCTAGAATATTTAGGGTTGAAGCTCATTTGCATATGTTTGAATATACCTATTGGATTCGGGCTATACCCGACTTTAAGCTTGATATTGCTTCGAATCATTGGTTGAGCTTGAGCTTCACTTTGTAGCACTTGAATCTCCGTCTTTGGATATGCTTTGGCATGTACCTCACTTATGTCTAACTGGTCTTGACATGCTTGGCTTATGCCATCTCTATACATGTTAGTTACATTGTCTTGGAGTTGATTGCTACTGTGGCTTACTTGGGCCGATTGCCCAAAGCTTACTTTGGCTATTTCTTGGCTTACTAGAGTTACAATTTGGATGTATTTGATGTCTATGGATGCTATGTGTGGATGCTATGGAGCTTATATGCTCGGGATATCTCATTGATGCTTGATCTTGGACACTTGTCACTAGTGCACTCTTACATGCTTTGTTTGAGCTTTCTTGCTTGACATTTATGACTTTTGTGCCAGTGGGAGCGTCTTGATACGCTTGACAGACGTAGAGCAGGTGGGTTTATGCTACTTGAGTATTTAGATACTTGAGACTGGGATCTTCACTTGGATGTTACATGGTTGATATGCTGTGGTCCTCACAGATGTACTTGGGCTGATTTGGGCAATGCACTCCCTGAGCATACACCTATTTGTGTCAGGTCTTGCCAGTGTTGTGTACACTTTGCCCTCTTACACAGGGGGTGTGCCAGCTTACTGAGGGATTCATTTCACATGCTTGGGTGTTTGGTTGATATTTGTATGATTGTCACATGTTGATTTATGCCCACTTGAAGCTGGTTATGCTTTGACAGTGAGTGGTTGACTTGGTGCATTCATTTTGCCTACAATTTGCTCTCATTGTTCCTGGATGTAATTTATTACAGCAAATAGTTATTCATGGACTGTGATGTATCTTTCATGTTGAATCATCTTGATTTTATGTACTTTTGATGGTACTTGGTGGGCATCATCATTAACTATCAGTTCGTGGTCATTTTGCCTTGCTTTTGGTGGTATTTTGGCTGTTTACGATAGAAAACAACAAGCAGTTTTGAATTGTCTACCCTGTTTCAGCTTGCAGTATGGCATTTTCTTCCACTGACAACGCTATCTTCAACATCATTAAGCTTGATGATACGAATTATGCCTATTGGAAGAGCCAAGTTTGGCAGGTATTGGTGCAGAAATTGTATATAAAACCACTAAGGTTGCATGGAGAGCAACCTGAAACTATAATTGATAACAAATGGATGGAGCTTTATGAGTTATGCAAGTCCACCTTCATCTTGTCTCTCATTGAATAGGTGCATTACAATGTGGTTGAGGAAGCATAGAGTGCTTGGTAGCTTTGGGATAAGATCAAGAACCTCTATGACAAGAAAAGTCCAATAAGTCAGATGTATTGGGGCTGGAGCAACTTATGGACCTGCGCATGAAGGAGAATATGATGATGTTTACTCATTTGAGCCAGTTCCATAGTATTCTCAAGAACTTGACTTCACAAGGCATTACCTTCAATGATGAGGTTACTCCATTGTTTTTGCTTGGGACTCTGAGTGAGTCATGGGATGTATTCCGCACTGCCTTATATGCTCCTGCTACTATTTTGAGCTTGCATGATATAGAGAGTGCTCTTTTGTAGGAAGAGATCAACCATAAGAACTTGGATGCCTCTCGTGTGTCACATGCTTTGACTGTTAGAGGCAAAGATAGTAATGGAAAAAATGACAGTGGGAATGGCCATGGTAGAGATTCGCAGAAGTCTAGGTCTAAGTCGTATGGTAAGTTGTGCATCGTCTTGTGGAAGAAATGCTAATGTGACATGTCATCATTGCGGCAAGAAGGGTCATATACGACCATAGTGTCATGAGTTGCACAATGAGAGGCGCAAAGAGAAGGGGAAAGACAAAGTACAGGAAAAGTCCTCTGATCGTAGCATGGTACTTGCTAAATCTAGTGTGAAAATCGAGGAAATAAATATCATGCAAACTAAGGACTTTGATGGGGAGTACATACTTGCAACTAGTTCTTGTGATGCTACGTTGTTGATCAAGGTTCACTTTATGTATGCGCAATGCTGGCTTTTGGATTTTGGTGCTTCATTTCATGTTACACCATGCCGTGAGTGGTTTCACTCCTATCGCACTGTCTCTGGTTCAGTTCACTTGGATGATGACAGGTCACTTGCTATTGTTGGCATTGGGTGTACGGTTGTAGTTCTCTATTGACAATACTTTTCTGTTACAGGATGTACATCATGTACCTACGCTTACATGTAGTCTTATGCCTGCAGGATAGCTTGATGATGCTGGGTTTCATGTTTCATTTGGGGATTTTGCTTGGAAAATCATGCGTGGCAGACTTGTGCTCGCTAGAGGTGCCAAGGCTGGCAGCCTCTATCCTCTTGTAGTTGATGGGTCCTTTGTTGACTATGTTTTGTTAGTGGGTTCCATCCCACATGTATCTCTTTGGCATGCCCATTTAGGCCATATGTCTTACCACTCCTGGACTATGCATGTTTTGATTCATGTGAGCATTGCCTTTATGGCAGACAGACTAGGAATACACATAAGAAGTCTGGTAGGACATGCATGAGTGAGCCCATGACATTGGTACATTCAGATGTTTGTGGGTCCATGCCCTATCAATTTATGGTGGGTGGTGAAAGTATTTTGTGACGTTTATTGACGATTTTTTGCGTAAAGTCTAGGCTTATCCCATTAAGCTCAAGTGAGATATCTTGGCTGTGTTTCAGAGATAGCTTGCATTGGTTGAGAACCAAACCGGGGATATTTGATTAAGGAATTACTAATTCTCAATGTAATCATTGAAAAAAAAAAGAGATAATTGAGGAATGCATTGCGGCTTAAAGCATCCACAACTACATTTTTCTTGCCTGATCTATATTTGTAACGTGCCTATCAAATGGTCCATTGATATGTCACAATTCAATATCTCATTAGAGATCATTCTAGGCAACACTATTTGGAACTCCCTTGGAATGATATGGACTTTTCTTCCTAGGATCGCTTGAGTCTACCACCTCATAAGGAAAGGTTTGTCCAATTTCCATGAGGATTGATGTAAACTTTAAGGTCCCTAAAAAAGTACTATGGACCAAATTGTTGGCCTAGCATTGGTTACGGGTGATCACTTATGCAACTCATCCCAAACCAAAGCAAACATGTTCCACACTTGGTTCAAAGAGAGAGAGAGAGAGAGAGAGAGAGAGAGAGAGAGAGAGAGAGAGAGAGAGAGAGAGAGAGAGAGAGAGAGAGAGAGAGAGAGAGAGAGAGAGAGAGAGAGAGAGAGAGAGAGAGAGAGAGAGAGAGAGAGAGAGAGATGAGGGGAAGCCAATGTGCCAACCCCTCTATCCATGAGGCAAAGTTTAACCGGTTCCCCTAAAATGATAACAGGTTGGGCTCTAGAATATTTCTTAGGATATTCATCTTCTAGCTTCTCCCTAAAACCTTCTAAGTTATGTTTTGAAAGGAAACTCTTGACTCGTTGAGACCACCCTTTAATAGGATGGATTTGGCCTTCTTGCTTCCCATTTAAAATGGAGGTTTATAATTACTTAATTACCTAGTATAGTTAATGTAACAGACAAAATCATATTCCTTAATTAATCCCATTAGCACAAGGTTTATTCACTTAATCTTAGCACGGATACAAAGAAGGTTGAAAACAATCTTTTAGCAAAATATAATTCTTTATTCCAATCGAGCAACATGGCTTTATTTACATCAATACATCTGCCTAAGGTAGGACCTGCTCGAAGGCATTACCATCAAAATTTCACTCTCAGCTAGCATTAGGGGCCTTTCCAATAGCCATCCTAAGCTTGCAAGGGGTTAGACTAGTCTTTGATACTTAAGGGGTTTACAACCAACGACCCCTTAGCACCCTTGAGATCTCCTAGCTAACTACACTCTCTATGAAGAGACCTCTCACTCACATGGAGCTATTCCTAGCATTCAAAGCAACAAATATAGACCTTTAGTTAAGGCCCCCACAATTATCCTTGGGTAGGCATGGTGCATCTCCGAATTTATCCTAATTTTTAAATAGAAGTCTTAAATTAGTACACATTCACGCACATATAATCTTGCTAATGCATTATTGCCTATACATCAAACAGTCTTTGGATGCAATTTTAAAATAGTTGCGATTTGTTCTAGATAGTATTCTCCCAATATTAGGTTTTGTTTGAATATTGAGTGTCGAGTTGAGGTAAGAAGGGCTATCCTTACCCTCAGTCTCATGATTATATGTAAAGTAATAGTTCTAGAGTCATAGGATTCAATGATCTTTCAATGAGTTTATTTTCCTCGTTTAAGGACTTGTGATTCCTTTGATCCGAAGAGTTGGGTTAAAACTATCAAAGCCCTTTTTCTATGATCATTTGGATTGTAACTTGAAAAGTATAATTGTATTATGGCTCGTAAAGTTTTGAAGTTACTTCCTCAAGCAGGAGAAAAAGAGAGACAAGATCACTAACTCCCTCCATATTGTTTTCTTCTCTAGTTTCTTGGTCTTAATCCTTTAGGTGGCATGGGACCTAAGAAGCATATTACTTTCCTCATTCTTGAAGAAAAAATTGGAGCTTGCTAGGCATCTTGATACATTCAGCATCTTTGACACCTAATGACGTACTTAAGCATATCACCCCTTAACTTTTCCAAATGGTAACTCTTCCTTATGTTGTCGAGTCTCTTAGCATAACCATGGTGCCCTAAGAATGGGGAGTCATATGCTTTCCAAAGTTTTTTTTTTTTTTTGAGATCTTGGCTTGATGGAATGCACAATATTATCTTGAAGTAGACAAGTTCTTTGTCAATAGAGAAATCTTGAGAATGCTTTACAGCTTAAGGTGTGTGCAAACTACATTCTCTTTATCTAATTTGTAATTGATTTCAAAATCATATTCTTGCAAAACTTCAATCCACCACTACTATCTCATGTTTAGATCTAGCTAAGTGAGGATCCATTTGAGACTCTTGTGGTTGATCACTAGGGTAAACTTCTTTCCAAGCAAATAATGCCTCCATAATTTAAGAGCATGAATCAAAGCTAAGAGTTCCAAATCATATCTAGCATAGTTTTGATCATATGTCTTCAATTTCCTTGAAGACTAAGCCACTAGATGACATTCCTATAGCCCAATGCTAGGGAGCTAGCATTTGTTACAACTTCAAACACTTGACTTAAGTCAAGAAGCTTCAAGATAGGATATGCTCTGGCTTTTCTTGAGTTTCTCAAAATTGTACTACTCAATTAGAGTCCACACAATAGAAATTTTATTCTTGAGTAGATTGATAATAGGTGTGGCATAGTCCTTGATAAACACCATATACCATTTAGTTAAGCCCAAAAAGCTTCGTACTTCCTTGACTACATTTGGAGGTGGCCACTCTTGCATATCTTTGACTTTAGTGAGATCCACTTCAATCCCATTCTTGGATATAATAAATCCAAGGAATTCTGTCTACCTTTTGAAGAATATGCACTTGCACTTTTTAGCATAGAGCTTGTGGATTCTTAAGGTCTCTAATACAACCTTGAGCTATGCCTCATGGTCTTCTTATTCTTTAGAGCGAATTAAGACATCATCTAAGAAGACTAAAACAAACTCATCAAGGTAGGGCCTAGAATATCTTGCATTATCCTTTTGAAAGTAGTTGGGGTCAACCCAAAAGACATTACAATGTATTCATAATGTCCATACCTTTTGTTGAAGGTGGTCTTCAAGATTTCTTCCTCTTTGATTTTAATTTGGTAATAGCATAATCTTAAATCAATTTTTGAGGATATCCTTGCTCCTTGAATCTTGCCAAGAAGCTCATCGATTCTAGGAATCGGAAATTTGTTTCTTGATTGTTCGCGGTAGTCTATGCATAAACAAAGAGTACTTTGAAATAGAACTAGGACTTCCCATGGTGAATTACTTGCTCCTCTAATGTATCCTTGGTCTAACAACTACTTGAGCTATTCCTTTAAGTTGATGGCCTCAAGGTTTGACATTAGGTTGCTGCTTTGCAACTCCTAAAATAAGCTTGAGCTCATGGTTAACTTTCCTTTTAGGAGGAAGCTTTGTCAATTCTAGTGGAAAGACATTGGTATATCCCTTCATCCAATAAGGTTCTTCCTTTATTTGTTTACCTTGATCCATCTTATTAAGATTGACTAGGTACCCATTGCATGAAGCTTTTGCTATAGCTGGATCTTTGGTTTTCCAGCTTTGACTTGCGTAGTTACTTGAATTCTTTTTGCATTTTGGAATGTGAGTTGGCCCTTTTCACGATGTATATGGGCATCATTTGGCATTAGCCAGTCCATTCCAAAAAAGCACTCATAATTTTGGAAGAGAAATTGAAGGGAATCTTACTGATGGAGTAACAACACATGGCGAGTTAGAAGAAATCATGAGTTACGTAGGAGACATATATGAACATGTCCAAAAATATTAATGGCCACATGCTATATCTTTAGATGATCAAGAAGAGAAGTTGATAGACCTTATTAATAGTGTAGGTGTCGTATAATGACCTTATTAATATTATAGGTCATATAGAGGATGGAGTATGTGAGTTAATTACTCCACAAGAATAAGAGCTTAGTTGCATAAGAGAAAATTGCTCTTGATGTGCAACTTACTTCTTTGAAAGTTTATCTTAATAGGTTGTTGATAATGCTAACCCAAATGAATCATCCCTTAGGCTCATCCCCTTGCACCTGAGAATATTGCCATTGATATGCAACTTAATTATTTGAAAGTTTATCATAATAGGTTTTTGGCAATGTTAACCTAGGGGAATTACTGGGTAGGCTTAGCCTCAAATCCATAGTTTGCTTGATATATGTAATCTCTCCACAAGACTTCTTAAAACAAGTTATTTGATGGAAGCCTCCATTTTAAAATGCATTGTCACTCTCTTGCAGATTATGAAACTATTTTTAAACCATTTTAGGAGTCTCTTTTTCCCTCTATCTTGAGAGTGAAGTCAAAGCTTACAATTGAATTTGTTGTGACCTAAACCACATCATTAAGTATGTTGTATTCTTAAACTCTATCACTTCATTCTCAAATAATGTATTGATGTGTCATTCGTGTTCATTTCTTTTGCAAGGATCATTAAATGTTACAAAGGGAAGAGTATAAATACAAGTCCTTAGGTGTTCTTGAAATAGGCAATGAGTTTGTAACATTCCCACTTTAAATCTTATAACAATAAAGAGTTTCACTAAGTCAATTATGATATATCCAATTTGACTAATGTGCTTTTGTAACTTAGATTGGATACATAAAATAGTTGAACTTTAAGGGTGTTGAGATACATAAACGACTTCACAAGATAATTTACTGTAATCCAATGAGATAAAAAAAGAATGTTGCAAGGTCTCACCTTAGGTCATCTCATTATTAGCCAACATCCTATTTGCTATTGAGATTAGTTAGTACGTCAAATGCAATAAGATGATGATGGTGGAATCTCTTACCTTAAGTTACCTCATGATGGTAGTGTTTAGATTAAGCTTTTGCTTTCAAGTGGATGCTTTAGGCTTTTGAGTGGACGTTTTAGGATAGTTTTGAGTTTAAGAGTAAGCACCATGTACACATGTGCTCATGCATGGCTATTCTTTTCCCTTTTGGTCTAGGACATGTTTAATTTTAGGAGTGGCTTACTGATGTTCTTGCTATTGTACCTTCTATTTGTTTTGGTCTGTTAATTGGCTAGAGCTTTTTTAGGTGGTGATGGTTTTATCGTCTTAATGCTCCAAGTGTATAGCATGCTAGAATCCTAGTTCATTGAATGGTTAAACAAATATATACAATAAAATAGATCAAAGCATTATTGACAATAGCAATAAGTCCTATGGGATGTCCTTATTGCGAGATATGGTCATCAACGGTAGGTTACGGACCATTGAACTAGTGGTGTTGAGTAACCTTCTTTTGCCTTGGTGGGCATGCATGGCTATGTTAGCACTAATGTATCTCTATTCTTTCACATTTGAATCTTAGCAGACCCCTTCCCATCTAGAACACCTTTGAGCCTTTGGTGAGTGCTATGTATAGATGTAGACAAACGAACATCCATTGGCAAGGCAGAGAGAGAGACATGTGTGTGTGTGTGTGTGTGTGTGTGTGTGTGTGTGTGTGTGTGTATATATATATATATATATATATATATATATATATATATATGTATATATATATATATATATACATATACATAATTTTAATGTCATCATTTATAGGTGGACCGAGGCACGTGGATCAATTGTATCAAGATGCCATGGCTATAATGCGATACAAGGGGAAACCAAATCTTTTTATGACAATGATATGCAATCTAAAGTGGTTGGAGATAACTAATGCTTTGTTACCTGGTCCTCTTGGAACTTGATTTCAGCAAAGCTTCCGCAACTCTTGATTTCAGCAGGGCTTCCGCAGCACTTGCACCTTCTCTTCTCCTCTTGGATACATGCAAAGTGATGCTTCATTCACCCCTCCCTTGCACCAAAGGAGAGCCTCCTCTTTTATAGACTTTCAAGAGCTTCCCTTCTTGGAGAGAGAGTTGAGTTGATCGTCATGCAAGATGTGGTTGTTTCACTCTACAGCACTAATTTCGAGATATCTCTTTGTGCGTTGTTTGGATGAAAAAACATCCAACACGAAAGTTATAGATCTCATTATTTTCGATAATCTGCACAGCCCGTTTTTAGAGATCGTTTTTCTATTGCGAGATATTTTAAAAATGGATTTTCCAAAAAAAAAGCTTTTTAAACTGTACTCTTAACTTGTGGTCCATGCAATCACCTTGAGTCATAGATAAGGAGAGTTCATTAGATTGCCTTGGGCCTCAACCTTAAGATTGAATTCCACACAAAAGCTTGTGTCATTTTAGACCTTAGAAAAAGAAAATCACCTCTCTCCTCACTTCCAGAGGATCACGTCTCTCGTCTTTCTTAGTGAGATAATTCCCTCTCTTGTCTTTCTTAATGAAAGAAAATACCTTAAACCTTCACTTGTAGGGGAAAGGATAACCCCAAATGAATGCAATTCCCATTACACACAAGTAAGCATTCCCAGGCGTCCCTGGATGCACACATAAGTACATATACACAATGCTAATGCACTTCCTCTTCTTAGAACTCAATCCATCTAACACGGTGATCATAAATGGTAATGTTATTGATAATCAATGGTTTGTTTCATATAATCCTTACTTAAGTAAGAAATATAATGCACACATAAATGTGGAGGTGTGCTTGACAGTAGTGGCTATTAAGTATTTGTACAATGTACAACCATCAAATATTGGGGTTGATTTGGCACAAAATGGTGGTAATGTTCATGAAGTGGATGGAATCCAGAGTTATTTGGATGCATGATCCTTTTTTGCTTCTAAGGGATGTTGGTAAATCTATGATTACCCATTGCATAATGAAAAGCCTAATATACAACGGTTGCAAATACACTGGCCTAATGAGAATTATGTGGTGTTCCAAGAGACATAATCTACTAGATGTCGTGCAAAATGAAGACCTCCAAAAGACTACTCTTACTAAATGGTTTGTATACAATTGCATTCATCCAAAGGCTAGAACTCTTCGTTATTGAGACTTTCCAATGTACTAAGTGTGGAATGCATAGTAGAAGATGTGGACAAAGAGAAAGCATGGGAATACATGTGATTAGATATATTTTGTGGCACCTACTTATGATTGCTTTTAACAAAATGTTGAGGATGTACTTCTTTTGAGGATTCGTGCACTATTGAAAATGTGATATATGATAAATTTAAGGATGATTGCATTGCAAGAGGCATGTTGGAGAGTGATCATGAGTATGCTATGTGCTTGGAATAAGTTGCATTTGTGCAAACTGATGCTCAACTTCATACTTCGTTTGTTGCGATTCGGGTCTTTTGTGAGCCTGCTTGGCCTGGTTAGTTGTGGGAAAGGTTTTTGGTTCCAATGGCAGAGGATATTCTCTATAGGTTGCAACTATAGCACATGCATGTCTCTCCTAGTGCTCTATAGCAAGAGGCATCTAACATGCCTCTATTACATCATCAAGACCTTTTGTGCTATATAGGGCAAAGATTCTCTGATCTTGATGGGTTACCAGAACCTAATCAACCAAACTCTCAATTACATTCTAATCCCCTTTTGCAAGATGAATATGCATACAACACATCTGAATAATGTAGGGTTTTTGAAGTTATGGAGGCAATGTTGAATGAGGGACAAAGAATTGTCTTTTGTGCAATTACGGATGTTGCAGATGCAAATTCTAAAAATGTATTCCTTTTGGATGGCCATGGTGGATCTAGGAAGACTTTTGTATGTAAGTGTTTGCTTGGGAAGTTATACAATGTGGTCATATAGCACTCGCAACATCATCGTGTTACATTACTACCTTCCTTTTATCGAGTGGTCATATAGCTCACTCGTGGTTTAAAATCCTAGTAGAATGAAATAATTGATTCACCTATAATATTCATATTCAAAGTGAGCTTTCTTAGTTATTGAGGTAGTCGAGTCTTATTTTGTGGGACGAGGCTCCTATGACCCATTGACATGCCTTGAAGCAGTTGATAGAATTTTAAGAGATGTTATGAGTTGTGATAAGCTACTTGGTGAAAATGTTATTTTATTTGGAGGGGATTTCATGAAGGTGTTGTCTATTGTGGTAAAGGCTACACATGAGGATATTGTTAATGCTGCATTTTGTTACTCTTATTTGTGCTAGTATGTGAGGGTGTTTAAGGCTATTTGGGAATATACGAGTATCAACAATTGGTAATGTGATGGACAATGGTTCATTCGTTGGATTCAAGGAATAGGAAATGGAGTAGCCATTACCAAAAACTTTGATAAGCTATGTGTCCAATTAAGCATGGTGTTAAAAGAACACTCTATTAAAGCCTTGATTAATAGTCTCTATAGTGACGTGTCCAGTGTGGGTGACTATACAACAAATTTTAGTGAGTGGACTATACTTGCATAATGGAATATAAAGGTGGTAGCTCTAAATGATCACGCATTGCAATTGATGTTAGGGGAGGTTAGGCAGTATTATAGTGTAGATTCAATTTTCAAAGACAAATTATAACTCATTTTTGTACTCTATGGAGGATTTAAATATGTTAAAACTTGGAGGTGCATTTTCTTCTCATTTATTGTTACTAAAGATAAATGCACCTATTATTCTCCTTAAAAACCTTAACCTAGAAAAAGGTATATGTAATGGTACATAGTTGATATGTAAGGCTTTCAATAGAAAAGTGATAGATGCTAAGATACTAACATGAGCAAATGTAGGCAATTTGAGTTTTTATTCCTAGGATTACTTTTACTCCCAATACTTCACATTTGCCATTTACTATGAAACGATGGTAGTTTCCCATTCGATTGGCATTCGCTATGATGTTCAACAAGTCACATTAAAAAACTTTATCCATTATTGGGCCTTATTTAAAAGCACCAGTATTTACACTTGATCACTTGTATGTTGCATTTTCAAGGGTGAAACCCTCACGTGCTATGAAAGTCTTGTTGGATGAAAGGGATAAGGATATGACCACAAATATTATATATAAGAATGTGCTTCAAAAGATACAATGATGTGCATTGCTTTTCTGTAGTGATGTATTTGTTGAGAACCTTGTTGGGTCATTACTCTAGCATGTGTGTGAATTGCTCTTTATGCCATATTTGGTTGGCGTATACTCTTTTGGAAGTGGATTATTTTCCATACTCTCAATATGTACTTGACTTTTGCAGATGTCTATCCTAAAGTGGAGCTATAACATAGCTCGTGATTATCAAAAGGAGCTACAGTGCATGCAGCGTGTAGTAAAGATCGATGATATTATTAGAATAATTCTTACGAGAGTTGTTGAGTGTTTATATGATGATGTCAATCTAGACATGAAGCTCCTAGTTTTTATTGAAGTTGTACATTGTGGGTATATTTGATGCTTTTGGGTGCATATTTACAAGGTTAACTATAAGAAGAAGTTTCTATGCTCTCATTTTAATAAGATACTAATGCATTGGTTTAGCTATCAATTCAAGGATTTAGATTGTTTTGTGACATTACATCAATGTCTATTTGTACCTACACAATTGTTCACAAATATTTAGCCATGTATTGCTATTCTTAAAATAAAATGGTCTTTGTTAGTTGTTGAGTGTACTTATATTGTGATTTTCTTCAATTATAGGTGTTAAAAAGAGAGGTAAGATGTAATATTTCTGTTGAAAAATATTACTAGCCTGTGTGAAACTCAAGCAAAGGTCAATTCCGGCATTGGAGTTAGCAACGGTGCAAGCTTTAAACTGTATGCAAGGTATCATAACTCTCCACTGGCAAAAACGAGACCGAGGTTTAAAAACCCGCATAACTGCAAGTGAACATCCTCTTGGGAGGAGGTTAAGAGGATAATGAGGGGATTAAAAAATTCAAATTTTTATTTCTTACTCCTTCTTTCCCCAGTCGAATGCCGTGCTAGAGGAGAGAGAGTGTGGCGGGGATGGATCCGCAGTGAGCTTGAAGTCATGGGGGAAGGGGGCCATGCAACAGGCCACGTGGGGGGGGGGGGGGGAGGTCCCCTCTCTCCCAGGCTATAAATACCACCCCCCCCCCCCCCCCCCCCAAGGGGTGGAGAAGAAGCGAGCTGAGGAAATCTGAGCGTGAGAGTAGGGGACGGCACCAAACTGTGGAAGGAGCCGCCAGCCACCATGCCAAGGTGTGGAAGAGGAGGGAGCTGCGGAATCCAGTGTGGAGGAAGAAGGTGTCACTGTAGTCGTGGACCGCCATGTCGGAGGGAGATGCCAGGGACATGCCGATCTACTGCTGCCATTCCACCTCCTGCCCGCCATCGAGATCCTCATCGTCCACCCACGTGGCCATCACACGTTCCCAGAAGCTTCTTGGAAGCTTCTAAGGGGGCTTCTTAAAGCCCCCCTTTCCGTGGATTCCCCACACAAGTCCTTTAAAGCCATTTTTACCCCTACCCGTGGATTCCCCACACAAGCAAATTTTACCCCGGTTTTCATTTAAGCCCCCTTCCCCCTTGCATCCCCCAAAAGCCATTTTACCTTGGTTGTAAAGTCCTACCCGTGGAGACCCTATTAAGTCCATTGTAACCCGGGATTTAAAGCCCTTTTCCATTGCATCCGTCACAAGCCCAATCTCCTTGCCGGGTTTAAGGCCTTTCCCATTGAACCCTCCTAAAGATAACTTTTCTTCCCTTCGAGCTTCGAGGAGGAAACCTATAGGGCTTCCCCATTAGATCCTCAAATAAGCCATCCCGGCTTTGAAGAAGAGGGGTTTCTCTAAACCCTTCCAACTCGAATTCCCCCATAACCCATCTCTAATTTTTCCTCCACATTCCCTCTCCACAAAGATTTTTATTCCCGAAACTTCTATGAAAGGAAGGAGAAGTTCATAAGTCCCCATTTTCGCAAAGCCCATAAAACCATTCCTAGTCGGAATTTCAAGGAGAAGAATCTCTCAAGCCTCTGTTTCCGCAAGGCTTTTGCAAGAACCCTCTCACGAATCTCTCTTTTCCGAAAGAAGAAGGCCCAAGCTCCAAACCCTAAGGCCTTCCAAAGCCCAATTCCGCAAGTCGGGGCTTCAGCCAAGGAAGCCGTACCTCAAAGGGAATTGTGCGTACGAGGGAGACAGGCCAAGATCATAAGACTGCGGCCAAGGCAAGAAGTTCGAATTCACGATGGCCCCTAAAAAGGCACAAGGCGCAACCGCAAGAGGATCATCTCCCAACATTCATGTGGATATTTCACCGAATCCACAAGTCCAGGTTTTCTTACTATTTATTGATTTATGTCGAAGTATTGCAATCATGCATGGTTAATTCATGGAATAGGATGCACTTATGCTTGTTAAAACCACCTAGTTTGACGAGAATGAATTACATTGGCTATTCTTTTAAAAAAAGAAATAATTCATGATTGAAGATTGGTCACTTGTATTTTTCAATGGAATGAACAAAAGATGTCTATGCATTTTTTGTAAGTTGCTTTTGTGCATTGCAAAGTAACGAATCTAGATCAACTAATGACTATCATTACAAAGTCGGAATTATTGTAATACACCTTTGACTATGCATGGAAAGATTAAATCACATGACGCATTATTAGACAAATCTTTCTTAGTAATGATTCATTAAAAAGTCATTATCAACCATAGGAATCTGCAAAGCATGGAATGATTCTAGAGTTGCATGAAGTAGGATAACTCTAGTTTTAAATTGGCATAAATATCATTTAATTGCGGTGTAGTTAGGAAAGGCTGCATGGTTCGTTGTAACCTAAAACCCTAAAAGCTTAGTGGCATGAATTATGAATGCATGTCCTAGTAGGATCAATGGAATTTTAACATGTGCTTGGTCTTAACAAGAAAAGTTAGGGATTGCGAATCTAGAGGAAATGAATCTCATGCTTACATAAATTATGACGTAATACAATTAGTTTTTCCCCTCTTTGATCAAGACAATATCTTTAGGAATACACAAGTAAATTGGTTTACCCTAAACACCTAAACCGCAAAGGACTCGCTTAGGATGGTTAAATCAATGCAACATACCCCAAGTGCTAACTAGGGTTTAGCACGTTGAGGACGTGACCTAGTCGCACTTATTGCCAAGTTGAAACTCTCATACCCTAAAGTCCTGCCCACATTCACGGAATGTAGGAACAATTGGACGGATTTGCAAGCACGAATTGGGGTTTCTGCCCTAAAGATTACTCGTTAAAAAGATGAAACTCGGATTGAGTTGGAACCCTAGGACCGACGATATCGGCCTAGTGCAATCGGGAATGGATTGGATACGAAGACACCCTAAAACCTGTTTCCTATGTAATCATGATTCCGTGATTAGAAGACACCGTTCGATGGGTAAAATAGTCCCATGGATTAGATGCAACACTTGTGCAACAAGTTGCAGAGTCGCATGATCTTGTGGTTTGATCACAGGAGAATGGCCTATTCCTCGGAATGAGATTGGCAAATTCTTGCGCAAGTTTATCTTGCAAGAGGATAAGTAGTCGTCCCTGATATAGCACCTTTCTTGGGAAAAGTGACCAAGATAAGGGGATTAGATATTTGCTTGGAAGCAAAAGACCAATCAAGAATTTAGAGCAACATATTTACTGCTAATAAAACTTAAGGTATTGGTTAAGTTGGGTATGGCCCTAACCCAAGGACATAGGGGTTAACAAACAAACCCTTGGGGATCTTGCCAAGTCGCAATTGATCCCGGATCGAATGCAATGCTGGATGCATTCGAAGAGAAGGATTTACTCCTTAGCAGTTGGCCAAATAACGACCATTGGAAATGATTGTGCTTGTAACAGTTTAGAGAGCACTGTTTGCTTTGTTTGCTCAAGGAACTAAAGAATGAAGAGATATCTAATGCTTTAGGTTGAAGACCTGAAGGGAGTGGCAGTCTCAATTACCCCCGACTGTCTGCCTGACCCTAACCAAGGGGGTTGTTTAGCCGCGCCGGGAAGGTGGACCGAACCCGCCGTGTGAGGTCTCTCCGTTGAGCAGTGCTTGGAGCACGATGACACTTGGGTGCCAAGGGGGGCTTTGGCCGTAAATCCCTCGCCTTTCGGGCCATGCACAAGAGGCCAACGTGACTCGGGATTGGATCTCGAGGCCCGCATACTAGTCTATGGGCGGAATCTTGGGTTAGTAATCCCTGTGGATTGCTGGATAGCCTTCGGGGGATTATGGATAAGCCTACGGGCTGGACTTTATGAATGTATTCCAAAGATAAATATGATAACCTGTTGAAAAGGAACTTGTTTGACACTGCTTTTCTATATCAAGTGCTAAGATTACATGAAGGAATCGGTGCTTAACGAGCTAATTAAGGAATCTACTTGATGCATGTCCAACTAAATGTGGTAGGTAATTAGACAACTAAAACAACCTGAGGAAAGTGTGGTGGATGTGGCCATGGGTCCGTCCTACGGATGGGTAGTCCCGGTTGGCCGGGAACTTTTCTCAATCATAATGGACAGCAAGAAGATCGTTTCAAAGGAAATGAATAGCAAGGGCGCTGACCTAGAGTCTAGGTTATAATAATCACGGTATACGCTGTTTTAGGGGAATGGAATGGGACTATGCCTTATGGGGGCAGAGAGGTCGAACTTTGCATCCCTCTCGTTTCCCATTATTCTTGAACCAAGTGCAGCGTGAATCTGCTTCGACCCTGGTGTTTCTACGTAAAGTAGTTCACTCGGGGTTCGACGCTAGTTGCCGTTTAGGAAATGAAAATTTGGGAAAACCCTGATTCAGGTTGGTCCTGAGTGGGAACGGCCAGAATACTTGCGCTACGTGGCAGAGTATTCTGGCTACGTGGCAGACACGGAAAGTCCTAGATTGCAAATCCCGTGACATTCCATGGGAGTGCTGGGCGGAGCTTTCTAGACCTCCTTTCCGATGGACTGCTAAGACTTGTCCTGAAGGGAATAGGTGGACACGTTACATAAGACTATTGCACCCCCCATGCCATTACCAATAGAAATTGTGGCATTACCTTTGTATTTTTGCTCAAGGATGAAGATTTTGATAATGATTTCTCGAAGAAAAGAAAGCTTTATTTTTGTTAGGTTCCTTGGAGACAACGCATTTTTTTGTTGACATCGGGCCATTTTTGTAACACTTGGAAACAAGCGAGTGTGTATAGATAGAAAGTAAGATGGCTTAAACCTAGCCTTCGCGCTTGCTAATGGAAAGTAGGAGTAGGATGTCTTATACCTTCCTTTCGTGGTGTTAATACTAAAAAGAGGTCAAAGTTACTGGCGTAGGACTCTACTTCACTTATGAACGTTCTACTTGGAGATAAAAATGATTTCTCAAAAAATGAGTTAGCTTAGTTTTGACTAGGTCTCTTGGAGAAAGTCTTTTTGCAATGCTTGGACTTTGATATATATATATATATATATATATATATATGTTTCAATTATGATTCATTTTGGTATAACATTGTTATTTCAAACTATCACATGAAGCAAGGATGTGTTTGGAGAAAGTCTTTTTGTAATGTTTGGACTTTGATATATATATATGTGTGTTTCAATTATGATCCATTTTGTTATAGCACTGTTGTTTCAAAATATCACGCGAAGTAAGTATGTGTTTTCATACAGTCGGGTATAGATGAAAGATTATAAATTTAATGCATAAAATAAATAAATAAATAAACATATTTGACTTTCTGCATTATACATTTTATATATTACTTTTAGTTTTAAGTAAGTTTGATGAGAGAGAGAACCTTGCTAGTAGTGTTTATGATGATTATAGAGCAATGAGATGAGACGATAGCATTTGATGAGTAAAGGTGCAGGACATGGTTTTAGTCGGTAGGATCGGCTTGCAACTTGTCAGTTTTAGAAAGTGCTATCTGCTCTACCTACTAGCTTTACTAGTAAGGTGAAGAATTTGTGCGTGCGGAGGTTCCATCATTTTGAGTGTCGTGTCTTCGTTGTTACTGAATGGACGAGTGATCTGTCGTATCGTGCATGGTTTCCATGAGATCCTTTTGTACTTTGCTTTAGATCTGCACATCATTTGGAGTGCGCAGCTCAGCATAACATGCGAGAGAAGGCCATCGAATTACTGGATCGACACACTCATCGAGCAATTCGAGACAAGGAAGGGAAATTGAAAGAGCAATGGGGAAGCCCAACAAACGTTTTTCTTATCTTCTGCTGGATGAAGGAGAATTCTACGTGCAGGATTGGATGGCAGTCTGTCGTTCGGGACTAGTTGGTTTGAGGAGTGGTCAATCTCAGTCTTCGCCGCAGCAGTTCCGGCTTAGAGGCCGCCTTCGCTTGTGCTCTCGATCGATCTTTTTTGAGCCTGATGATATCAGCATACCCATCGTCATGTTCCCTTTCAACAAACTCAAGAAGATCGAGGGCATTTCTGAACCACCCATGTCACCGAGCCCCGTGCTTAGCAAGTGGAGCAGAAGACAAGAAGCTTTTCTGCTAGAGACCACCGTGTTTGTAAAGCTGAAGGAAGGAGGTCTTGATGCCCCTTATGTATTTGAAAAGCAGGAGAGTAAGTGGTGGTTTTCCTTGGAGTTTGCCCCTATACAGCAGGTATTATGTTATTGTAAATAAGAGGCTTTGTAGATGAGCCCTTGTGACTTTTTGCCTTTGCTGAACTGCCACTAAATAAATTAATCCAGGCACTACTTTCAGTTTCTATTGCAGGCTCAATCTCTGTTATCAATAAACTGCTTACCACCATCTGAAAGAGATATGATTCTGCGTAATTCAACGGCACAAAAGGAGGCTCAAAGACGATTTGATACGAGTCGTTTGAATGACTTGAATGAAAGGATTTGTCTTGATTGTCCTGTGGCTCAGGTTAGTCATGCCAACATTGTAAAATTTGCAAAGTTGTAAATGACTTTTTGATCATCATCGGGCTTTGGGGCTTGCAATCAATTTTGTTAAAATACTTTAATTGCATTATTAGACATTGATTAGACACATAGACATTGTTTAGACATGATGTTCCCACAATTGTTGGATTCAAACAAATATTCAAAGACTTACGTTTGTTTATGGGATGATTTTGGAGATTGTTTCTTCATTTTGAGGGTCAAGTGGTGAAGGCAAGCCTAGGCAAAGAGTCACCCTTTGTATGTGATGTAATGCGGATGGATGGTACAAGGTTTGAATTTATATATGCATCATTGACTTGAGTGTATGTTATGTCCCACAACTACTTATGAATCATTGACTTGAGTGTATGTTATGTCCCACAACCTATTCCTATAGGGTTGGAATGCAAAACTTAAACCATAAGGACACTTGACATAACTTGATGCGTGTAAATATGAGATCGGATGACGGTGCTTTAAATTACTAACTATGGATGGAGATTGGGTGTGCAATGTTTGGCCTAGTATGAATGAGCCATAATGACTTTCCCATTGTTGATTGGTAGTTATGCTTGTCAATGGGCTATACATGGGAATCCTTTGTGAGCTTCACAATAGGATCTAGAGGTGTGTTGTGGCCGTGTCTCATGTAAATAATATTGATTTACTAATTGAAGGGCATATTTTGCTGAATACAATGATGCCGTCCTCTTGTGTACGACCTCCATGCTTCAAAAATAAGGTAAGAGACCAAGATGAGTCATTTCACAACTCATTGACGTAATAGCACATGATTGACCCCTTGTAAATTAGTCTTGAGATAAAGTTTTGGGTCATAGGGGATAGAATGGAAGTCATGAGATTAAAGAAAATCATCCATCCTATAGATCCAGAAGCACGGTGCTTACTTCAACCCATAAAGAGCTTTCCACCACAAATGAAACACCTTACTACATGGCTTGGAAGAATGATCGGGTTGTTGCTCCACGTACCATCTAGGAAACACTTTTGACATCCATATGATAGATCGGCCATCTATGGTGAGAGGCTAACGCAAGTAGTCATTAAAGGATGTCAACCATGCAGTTAACACCAAGGTTTTTTTTGAAAAATCAATGCCATGTTTTTGTTGAAAGCCTTGTACTACAAGGCGAGCTTTCTATTTGTCTAAAGTTCCATTAGACTTTGAGTTTAGTGCAAAGATCCATTTGGGTCCAATGACCGTCCGTCTTGTGGCAAACCAGAGTGCTTATGGACTTTGTCAAATAATCGTATATAACACAACAACTGACACTCAAAGTCATAGAAGGTTGGAAAGTTAGATTAAGATATGACTTGTTGCATGCAATTGAGATGTTTATGTGGCAACTTGAAAGTTAGACTGTGATATGACATTGTGATGTTTAGGTGGCAACTTATTAAGGAACAAGATAACTTGGTTATCATTATACTTTGGGGATTCGGCGGTAGGTGATAGCAAGCTTGACAAGTAAATTCTAGTATTCAACCAACTTGACCTTAGGTCATCTTGAACATATATTTTGATTTATTGGAGCTCATGGTAAGGTTATTTGGTAAGTCCTAGTACGAGCGATATCAAGGTTGGTCAAGTGTGCCCATTGGTCAGATGCAAGGTCAAAATGTTGCAAGCAAAAGTGAAATTTAGGTAATAGATATATAAATGCCTTGAACAATGTAGTGTACTCGGCAATTGTAATATTTACATATTTTCGAGGTTGAACCATTTGAGAAAATTAAGAGAATGAATACTTGAGGTTGAATTTAGAAAATTGCAGCCATGAGCACTTAAAAGAAATGGAGACAGATTGAGGGGGAAGAGCTCAGTTTTATGATCAACTTGAGAGCAAGGAGAAGTATTTCACATTCTCATAAGGTCATGTGAAAGATGTATATGCGCACATGTATCACTTATTGTGCAATAAAAATGATTGGCTTCTTTACAAAATGAGAGTGGAAAGAGGGAAAATCAGCTTTTCTTTATTGTGGAATAGCAATACATTAATATGGCTTTCTTCTTATTCTTGAAATGGAAGAAGAGCTCGTGAAGGAGGCGCTGTAATGAATTTACAGGTTTGTTGCTGTGTAAAACAATAGCGAAAGAAGAGGGAATATAGACGCATTCCATAATGGAGGAGTAGAGGATGATAATGGAGATGGATGGGGCCTGCTTTAGGCTATCTTCAGCTGTTGTACATGAGTTAATATCCACGAAAACTAATGTAGAACGAGGACGAACAAGCTCTCTTTATAGGAGAAAGGGGAGAGTTAGTGTAAAAAGTGAAAGCGGAGTAGCACAATACAAGTATCTAGCCACATGTCACGAGGTCTGCCAAGTGTTTCATGTGGCAAGTGTCCGGACACTTCTCTCTTCTCTATGGGAAAATGATCAAGACTAGAATATTGGTTGTAGTGGAAAAATGGAAAGAGAAGTGAGGTGTCACATGGTTAGGTTATGGTGTGTAGACAGATATTTGGCTCTTTCACTACATGGAACACCAAGGTGCTTGGCATGGTTATTCGTGGCACTTGACCCATTGGTGGTAGAATTGCCTAATAGAAGGCAGATGGCTCACTAGGTATAGGCATATTCACAAATTGTATGGCGTTGCTCAAGATGGAGACTCTTGCATGTAGGTCCCTATAGGTGCTTGATTTGGGGATATACCCCTATCGTTGGTACATCTCCACGCAGGTGAGAGATATGAACAGAACCTGTGGTGGTTGTGTCTAAAGGGAAAGTAACTCCTAGTGTGGTGTAGTGTTGAATGGGTGAAGACAATGATGACTGTGTAGTGGAATAAATGTGTGATGTCGGTGGGATGGGTAGGTTTTGAAAATACTGTAAAGTACCAAAAGCGAATTCTCTAGAATTTGCAAGTGAATGGGAGGAGTTATCTTTTATTCTTCTTGGCACTTGCGCTTAACCCATCTCTATTAATATTTACATGCTGGTATGGATCAAGGTTACCATGCGTACATAAATCAAGTTAACAACAAAGGAGCGGTTGATGTAAAATTTGCATACTTGCTTTGATTCTAGTGGGATTGTATAAATTGAATGTTGCATTGTTTTGATGTCCGCGTGTCCTCTTTGGGCTAGGAGTTTTCGATCCTCGTTATGTCATACTTAGATTGTTGTGCACCTTTCTTTAGGTTGGAATTACGATCATTGGGATGATACACGAAAGGGTTAGACGTATGACAAGGTAGATTTGAAGCATAAAAACTCAACCCTTTTTTGACTTTCTCACCTCTTTGCCTTGCAATGTTTGCATATTTATCTGCAGTGATAATGTATCTGGATCTCTCGGGGGATGCCTTTGATTTGAGGAGGATCTTGTGAAGAAATACCCTAACACAGAAACATAAATGAAAGCGTACAACAATGCATAAACTCAATAGAAAACAATTAGGGTTAGAGTAACTCAGAGACAACGAACATATGAAGATCTGAATGAATGGATAAATATAATACTATGGTCATGTAGCAAATAAACCATACATGGAATAAAAACTGTACCCCGAACTCTCGTCTCTCGAGGATGGAGCCAGAGGTAATGAGTTGGAGAGTATGTTGTACTCTTGATGGATCTTGAATTGGAGCAAGGAGATGTCTAACAGTAGTAAACACAGCAAGGGTGGTGCTGGATCAGCGTCAAATGGGTAGAGGAGAGAGAAAATTGCAAAGGCAGTAGGCTGATGATGATGTGGTAGATTTATGGCAGCAAAAACACAGGTTTGATGATGTGCTGGGCTGACGGCAGTAACAACGTAGGTATGATGACGTAGCAGTCCATATAGTAACTTCAAATCACAACTTCAAATGCATTAGTCATGTTGTGGGCTGTTTTCCAACATGAATAGCAAGGCCAAAAGAAAAACATGTATACACGGTTAGTTTGATGAGGACAGGGCTAAAATACAAAAGTTAACAAAGAGGGGTATTCAAAACCAAGAGGAGGGTTAAATTGAATCAAGAATAGAATTGTTCATAAAGAACAAGATCACATCATAACGTATCACTTACCTTAAATGTGTTCGTTGCATCAACTTCTATGGAATGAAAGGATATATGTAGGGTTCATGATAAAATATAAAACCTAAATCAAGAGAGCAGGGCAGCCTCGGCTTAGATGTCCTTCACAAACGGGGTATAGGCAAGAAAGCTAGATCACCTAAAATGTGCAAAAATGAGATTGGGCTGAATGGAGGGCAGCCTACCTATTTGTAGAAACTTTTGGGACCTTGTACTTTGCTCAGTTTTAAACTCTCTCAAACCACACATCGTTCTTTGGTTTTCATTAATTTAAGCATTTTTGGGCTGTTTAAGAAGCTAATTCGGCGTGCAATGCCTATTTTAGCTCAACACATCCTCTCAGGCCTAAAAACTAAGTAGTGTTTTTACCCCAAGGTGTCCTAGCCCAAAGCAGCTAGGGCATTGGACAAAGGGTGCATGATGGCTACGAAGCGGCCTACCAAGACTATAGAGGTGATTGTTATCTTACCAAGGGAGTCCAAGTGGTAACCTTAGAGAGGCTAGGGCATCAAACAGAGTGTTCGAAGGCTGCCTGGTGGCCCACCAAGTCCTGCAAAGGCAGATGGAACCACAATGAAGTTTTTTGGTGGTTTGTTTTTTTGTTTTGTTTTTTTTTTTCCAGAAAAGGGTCATTTTTTGTTTTGGGTTTGATAATGATTGTTTCAAAAGCAGAGGTGGCGGTTGATTAAGTAACGGACAAAAGACTAGTAGCCAGACCCAAAGGCTTTCATAAAATAAGCAAGTTATCCCTACCACTACTGGAGGTCGATGATGAAGAAAGAGGCTTAGAGGTGTGCAAAGCAAATATGCTAGGTTTGTGGAGAGGCAAAAAAGATGTGTGGATAGTAAGCTAGCGAGGCTAAGCAAGCAAGGGAGACTGCCTTGGAGATTGCCATGTGCAATGCCACGAATATGGTGGATTCAGAGTCGACCACCTAGAAAGACCAAAAAGGGATAAATGCACATAGTCACATGTTGAGAGAACAATGTGAAGAAATTTGCTAGGGTTTGTAGGAAACACACAGTGTAGGACCACGATAGAAACACAAAGAGACAGGCACAGACATAGAAAGCAAAACTCA
The DNA here is from genome assembly GCF_053477565.2 of Lygodium microphyllum. Classification (NCBI taxonomy): domain Eukaryota; kingdom Viridiplantae; phylum Streptophyta; class Polypodiopsida; order Schizaeales; family Lygodiaceae; genus Lygodium; species Lygodium microphyllum. Next base: position 93,807,031 of record NC_141160.1, read on the forward strand.
AATCCTAAACGCAAAACTCAAAACTCAAACTCAGAAACTCAAACACAAACAGAAGAAGGGAGAGAAGAACACAACTCTGAAGTGAATGAATACTGTAAATGAATGTAAGAGTGTACAGATACTCAAGGGTAGAGTAAAGTGTTGGAGAGTTACGTCCACTGGAGACGGATCCCCAGTCTGTGACTACCAGTCGGAGCGTAGGATGAAGAGGATGCAGCAAACGGGGGTGTTAGGAGGACCTGGAGCACCAAACGCAAATTGGATAGGTGTGGAAGAGGGTTGGCAGCTATTGCCTGATGAGGGAGCTGCTATCTACTGGAGGAAGCTATTGCCTGGAGAGAAGACACCAAACGCAAGTTGTAGATGAAGTTGCCAGCTACCGCCAGGTGATGAAGAAGAAGTCCAAATGCAGCAACAGCAGGTCGCCTGATGAGGAAGATGGGCTGTGGGCTGTCGCCTTCACATTGGAGGTGCAAATGCAGTAGAGGGAAGGTGTGGCAACAGTCTCTGGGACTAGACAACCATGTGTGTGTAGACTGATGGCTGAAATTTGCACTCAAGGGTGAGAAACCTGCATAGACGGGGTTGGGCTGAATGGGGCAGCTTGTCTATTTATAGATGTTGAAGTGTGCCCCAAAGAATTAGGGTTTTTGGGGGACCATTGAAACTCTCTCGGACCACTCCCCTTTTTAGGGTTTTTCATTAATTAAGTGTGTTTTGGGGCTGTTTAAGAATTCTAATAAACTAAAAAGTGTGTTTTAGCTCAATACCCCCTCCCCTCTCAGGCCCAAAACTGAGCTTAAAGGGTAGGCTAGCCACTTGGATTTTTACTTACCCTATGGCTTCCCACCCCAAAGCAGCCAAGGCATTGGACAAAGGGTGCACGTCAGCTGCTTAGTAGCCTACCAAGACTAGGGAGGCGATGATTATCTTACCAAGGAAGTCCAAGTAGTCACCCCAAAGAGAACAGGGCATTGATCAAAGGATGCACGACGGCTGCCCAGTGGTCTAGCAAGCCCTATAAAGGCGGATGGAACCACATTGAATTGTTTTTTTTTTCCTTTGTTAAGTGAGACTAAAATTTTATGGGATGCGGCCAATTGAGTAACAATAACCCAGAAGGCAGGAGTAGGGAGGATATACCCAACACATAACAAAATAGTACAAACTTAGCAATCCACTCAAGGGTGTTGATGATGAGGAGAAAAAAAGTAATGAGTATCCATGTGATGAAGGAGTATGGTGGTGTGGTGATAACAGCCGGTGGTGGAAATAGCTTAGGATCCGCTCAAGCGGTGCTTTGCACAATGAGATACAAAGTATGCTACATGCTGAAGAATGCTTATGTAGCAGGTGCCACTTGGACAGTGTTCCTTGTGGAAAATTGTTCACTTGCCCAAGTGCCCTAGTACAAAGGTGATGAAATCTTGCAATGCAAAGGGAAAAGATACAAAAGGGGGGGAGAAGCCGATGTCGAAGACAAAGTATTGAAACTTCTAGAATACCAAGAAGGGTAGGAATCCCCTCTCAACTTGGATGTAGATGCCAAAGGAGGAACATGAGCCTAATGTTAGTCTTCGTGTGGTGCCGAGAACCATGATGAATGGAAGAAGATGATGATGAAAAGGATGAAGCACCCTGTTGGAAGAGCAAGGTAGAAGTCACCGCCATGATAGCATCAAGAGAGATGTTGCACGATCCATCTCTGGAGGGCGGAAGCCTCCATGCTGGAAGAAGAGCGAACACTCCTAGGATGATGAAACCATGAAAGGAACAACGCGCATCCCCACGTCTCCAGCCCAGGAAGGGCCAAAGCAAATTGCAAGTTAGCCCAATGGAAATACAAAACCCTACAAAAGAGATAAGAATCTGCAAGCATAGAGGTCAGTAGTGAGATGCATCATGCTCCAAAGCAAAACATAACAGAAAGAAAAAGCTAACTGAAAGTACAATGCGATGAATGTGTATGTGTGTGAGTAAATGCAGCAGAAGACATAAGAATGGAAAAGCTAAGGACAAGGAAATCTATAGGCCCGACTCTAAGAGTACAAAACCTAGAGACATCCTAGTCTTAAAGAGTGTGGCCACCATCGCATACACCCATTAGCAGATCTTTGCCAATGAAACACCTGACGAGGTGGAGAGGGAGGTGAGATGGATGCATGAAGTGCAATGGGATTGGAACTTGCAAACCAATCAATCAATCCCTCAGGGGTAGTGAAAGAGACTCTCTCTTGAGGTTGTCCGCATGCCACATGTGCAGCAGCAACGATTGGTGCTAAGGGAGCAGTTGAAGCAAAAGCGGGATGCGTAGCCCCATTGGACGGTGTAGTCACATCGGTCTGTTAAGGCTTTTTAGTTGGGGAACCTTGGGCCTTGGAGTGACACTCCTTGTCCATATGGCCGGATCTCTGGCAATGTGTGCAAAACTTGTTTTTCTTAGAGAGTTGCTGCCAGATAGGTCTTGATTCTTTGGTCTCGTTTGAGGAAGAGGTGTTGTGAAGGAAACTGCTAGGGTTTGCACTGAGGACACACAGAGTGTACGACCACGACAGAAACACAAAGAGACAGACACAAACACAGAGGGCAAAACTCAAACCCTAAACGCAAAACTCAAAAACTTAAAACCCTAAACGCAAAACTCAAAACTCAAACACAAAAACTCAAACACAAACAGAAGAAGGGAGAGAGAGAACACAACTCTGAAGTGAATGAATGCTGTAAAGGAATGTAAGAGTGTACAGTGTGCTAAAGGGCAGAGCAATGTCAGAGTGTGACTAGACTGTTGCGTTATGGTGACCAGCCTACAACCATTCACTATTCAGCACTCCCACACTCTGAGTGGTGGTCACAGACTTGGGATCTGTCTTCCGCAGATGTCACACTCCGACATTGCTCTATCCTTGAGCACACTGTACACTCTTACATTCATTTATAGCATTCATTCACTTCAGAGTTGTGTTCTCTCTCTCCCTTTTTCTGTTTGTGTTTGAGTTTTTGTGTTTGAGTTTTGAGTTTTGCGTTTAGGGTTTGAGTTTTGCTCTCTGTGTCTGTGTCTCTCTCTTTGTGTTTCTGTTGTGGTCGTACACTCTGTGTGTCCTTAGTGCAAACCCTAGCAGTTTCCTTCACATGGTATCAGAGCCGGTGCTCTTGTAAAGAGTATCCTGCGGATATTGTGGAGAGCTAGTCTTTGTGCGAGGCACACAATACGACTCGTAACCGAATCACAACGTCCTAGACACCTTCTTCTCTAGTTCCTATGATGTCTTATCAGGCTTCTCCATCATTGGAGACCTTGAGACGGCATTATGGACTCAATGAGGAGGACGACACTCCACCTTCACCAGATTTCACTAACATGACAGAGGAGGACTTTGAGGAGTACTATCGCAACAAGGATGGTGATGTTTACACCCCTCCTACTAGTTTTGCTACCACATCCGGACCTGTTGGTGAGGCTGGCCACCTCTCCGATCATGGAGGACATATGGCATTCATCTTAGCCAAGTCCAATGTCAGGTTTGTACAATTCTTTTGTGTTGTATGAATCAAAATTCTCATACGTTTCTTCTTTTGAGGTACAGGATCCGGATGGCTTTGTGTATGTGAGCTTCAATAGAGGGGGCTCACGAAGCAGACGAAACTCAGGTACATCTACAGCTTCTGTTTCATTTGAGCATATCACACACACTTCTCACTTCCGTCCCATCCCACCCTCTTCTATATCAAACCTCTCATCATCTTTTCAAAACCTTGGATTACACTCCACATTTGCATCACACACCCTAGGGTTTGGATCTTTCATCTCTGCTCCTAGCACCTTTTCCTTCTCCACCCCATTCTCTACCTCTTTGTGCAACCGGTCTATGACTCACATAAAGTGGTAGTTCCTTCAGACTTTACATACACACACATAAACAGAGATCTCTCTCTCCCTCGCTCAACACCAGATTGGCCCCGAAGACCGGCTCCCCTCTTGCTATGTGGTGGACTATTTCCTCTTCCTGTTGAAGTAATAGAGACGTGCATCTTGGTGGTAAATTGTTTGGGAGCAAACTGAAGAGCAGAAACAGAGAGAATGACCATCCATGGAAGATTTAGCATTCATTGAGAAGTTTCCAGACATCATCAAGTGGGAGATCGTGAAGAAGCTTCAGGAGTCGTGGCCAGTGGAGGTTCACGAAAATAAGAAGGAAAAAAATTGGAACCTGTTCGTGGATTTTCAACAACAAGACACGTGGGATGCTTGGTGTTGTGACAATCTTCTGTTTATCCAATTAGCAACCCACTAGAAGTTGGTAGACATAGTGTTCTTTACAACATACACTATTAAAACCATCAGAAGCTGGCATTATTATGATGATGGCACAACAACGATCCTAAGAAGAATGAGTTTTGATATTTTCAGAACGGAATATCTCCCCCTCTGTAGTGGTTTGAAAGCTGAATTCAGAGATGTTAAAAAGAAGGAAGTAGAAGAGATGTTGGCCAGAGAATCTTGTAGAGACTGAAGCCCCTTTGATTCTATTTTGTTGAGTACAGACCAACTGGTTGGAGCCAACCTCTTGATGAATACCGCAATCAAGGGGCAATCACTAAAACAATTCCAGAGGTACGTGAGAAGAGAGAAGGCAAAAATCAAGGCTAAGAACGAGCTTGCAGTAGAAGCCTCCTTTGACGCCCTAAAAGCACTCTTTACAGAAGTCCCCATGGCGAATAGTTGGTTTCCATCTCTTGTAAGTGAATCCCAGCTGCATAGTAACAGTACAGCATGTCCAAATCAACATCCCTTACTGTCCAACCAGCATGTGCAGAATTCACTATTCTTACTGTCCAGCACACTGTTCTTACTGTTTAGCATGTGCAGAGTTCACTGTTCTTATTCAGCATGAGGAGAGTTCACTGTTCTTATTCAGCATGAGGAGAGTTCACTGTTCTTACGATTCAGCATGTGCAGAGTTCACTGTTCTTATTTAGCATGAGCAGAGTTCACTGTTCTTATTTAGCATGAGCAGAGTTCATTGTTCTTACGATTCAGCATGTGTAGAGTTCACTGTTCTTACTCAGCATGTGCAGAGAAAAACACAGAATTGTACCTTCGATGGAATCAATCCATCATACAAAGCATTTCTTCTAAGAATAGAGAGAGAAGTGATTAGAGGGAGCAAGCTCTACCTCCGTGCTTGAGTTAGAGACGTAGAAGTACTCTCCATGGCTGGTTTTCTTGCAGCAATTTGCCCTCAGCTCCTCAAAACTTCATTCTCCCATCTGCCCCTTATGCCTATTACGTTTTTTTAAAATGCTCTCTCTTTCTCTCTCTCTCTCTCTCTCTCTCTCTCTCTCTCTCTCTTTTGGGAATTTGTGCCACATGGCATACATATAACAATTTTCCCGTTTAAACCTTCCGGTCTAAAATTCTCCATGATCGGTGCAAAATTTGACCTCAGCACAGACCTAAGAATTAATCCTCGTGTAAAAACAAAGACAATGACGCGAACAGATTCTGGGGTCAAAAAATAGTAACTCCCTAAATTTTAGGGATGTTGACCCTTGCATTCCTCAAGTTGTTTTGTGCAACTTTTATCATTACAACCACATCAAAAGTGTAATGTGGCTCAGTTACAGTGACTTTTATTCCGTCAGCATTCTCACATGTGCATCTTCTATCTTGGTTAGGCTCATTGTTCTGCACCATCTCTAGTGGCTAAGCACATAGTCCCAAACCACTGACATTCTATTCTTCAGTGCCCATTCAATATGGAATTGGTCCTAAGGCTCAGACAAACCATTAGTCCAATTTGTCCCAATGGCTACCTCTTCTGGCCATGCAAAGATCTCGCTTATTCCAAGAGAACTCTGGGGGTAAAAAGCAATAGCAACAAAAGAAAAAAAAAATAAAATATTTATATAAGTAAATAAGAAAAGCAACTGTAAAAAGTATCACCACTTGGTGACATACCCTCCTCTTGAAAGAAGCAAGCGACCTCGATTGCATGCCACACATGCTAACGGATGACACAGGGCGATAACAAGATTCTCCATGTTATTAGTGCCATCGCATGTATCACTTGCTAACAGATGACACGGGGCGATGGTAGGAGTTTCCCCACTACCATTTGTATCATCGCAAGTTCAAGTCTCACATAGATGGAGGATTACATCTTGTATTCAACTATGATTATTAGGAGCCTTTCTAATATACATGTTTCAGGATGCAACACAGGGCGATAGCACATATGCGCAAACTATTAGTGTCACAACATGCATATTCATTCAACTGAAGTGTAACAAATACAACTTCGAAGCACTGAGATTTCATTCAATGATACACATGTTAATGCTAAATGTAAGCCATATATTATGCATTATTCAATGAGATACAATATTCAATTGTACAATAGAGAATGTACATTGCTTCAAAAAGCATTCTAAGTCACTGTGGATTCTAGTAAGAAAGCTTCTCGGTAAAGTTGCAATAACTGAGGCGAATCTGCCAATTCAGCCTCCTCCATCCATTTGGCATCCATTGGTGAATAACTTCTCCAAAAATCTTCTTATAACTCTACCTTTCACTTTCCTATCCCTATGTGCCAGGATCTGCTCAGGAACTAGAATCTCATCTAATTCCTCTACTTTAGGTTATTCCTCTCGAACCAAATCTTCTGGCAGTTCACCAATAAAAGGCCTCAATAGGCTCACATGGAATGCATTATGAATTTTCCAATTCTCTGGCAATTTCAGCCTATATGCTACGTCATTGATCTTCTCTGAGACTTGAAAAGGACCATAATAACGCATACTCAACTTTAGAAACAAACGTTCCTTGCCCTTCTGTTTTCTCAAACGTGCCTTTTCAAAACGCAATAAGACCCAATCATCATTTTTGAATAAGAGCTCCCGACGATGACTATCAGTAGCTCTTTTCTGTTTAGCTTGTGACTTTTCTAGGGCATACTTGACCTTTTTATATGCTTCTTCCCAATCTTTTACATAACGATCTACTTTAAAGATGTTATCTTTTGTCTGCAAAATGGGAGGCAATTTCTTTCCACCTTCCACAATCTCAAAAGGTGCTTTGCCAGTAGATGAGTGCACTGTATTATTGTATGCATACTCAACCAATGGCAAGTAGCGTTTCCAAGAAGTCTTATGATCTGAAACATAACACTTCAGTAAATCTAAAACAGTCGAATTTGCTTCTTCAGACTGTCCATCAGTTTGTGGATGGAAAGAAGATGAAAATTTCAGCGTAGTGCCCATGTTTTCAAACAATGCTTTCCAAAACAAGCTAGTCATTCTTGGGTCTCTATCATTGACAATTGACAGTGGCATTCCATGGTACTTGAAGATATTTTGCATAAATATCTTTACCATGTGTTTTGACTTAACCTTTTTCCTTACAGGAATGAAATGTGTGTGTTTGCTGAATCTGCAAATGATAGTCGAGATTCCATCATTCCGTGAAGAAGTTCTTGGAAGATCAAAAATGAAATCCATGGCAATACTTTCCCATGGCCTTTCTGGAATAGGGAGTGGTTGCAATAACCCTGGTGCTTTTCTGTCTATCAAATTTGAACTTTTGACATACAAGGCAAGATTTGACATATGCATCAATATTAGATCTCAAGGCTGGCCAATAGAAGAAAGTCTCTACCGCTTTGACTGTAGCATCAATACCACGATGTCTTGCATACGGTGGAGCATGACTTTCTAATAAAACTTTTGGCCTTAGCTATTTTGTAACGCATAGTCTTCCATGCATCATGATAAAACCTTCTTTGAATACATACTGATCATGATGTTGGCCATTGATCAATTGCTCATAGGTTTCAGAGGAATCTTCATCATCAGCATACTGCTCTTTCATATCATCCAATTCATGGTGATAAGAAATTGAAACAGCTGACACCTGTGGTTTGCGAGATAAAGCATCTGCAACTACATTCTTCTTGCCTTCCACATGCACTGTCTGAAAATGAAACATAGATAGGAAATTTGCCCAACGCATGTGTTTCTCTGACAATTTAGCTTGTGTGAGAAAGTATCTAAGTGTTTGATGATCCGTTTGCACTACAAAATCAGCACCAAGCAAATAGTGCTTCCAACTAGAGAGTGCAAGGATCATAGCCGATAATTCTTTCTCGTAAATTTGCTAAGTCCTTTCAACAACAGAAAGTACTCTAATTCTCGTATGCCACAACTTGGTCATTCTGCATTAATACAGCACCAATGCTGTTTCCACGTGCATCACACTGCACTATAAATGGCTTAGACAGATCTGGTAAAATAAGTACTAGATCTGTAGTCATTTTTCCCTTCAAACATCTAAATGCTGATTTTTCTTTGTCAGTCCATTGCCATTTGACATCCTTCTTTTCAAGCATATGTAAAGGAGAAGCAATCTTTGCAAAGTGTCTTACAAATCTTCTGTAGTAAGAGCATAGGCCAAGAAAACTGCAAACATCATGAACAGTTTTCAAGTCTGGCCAAGAGACAATTGCTTCTATCTTTGCAGGATCCATCTTCACACCATCTTTAGAAACTATGTGCCCAAGGAAGTGAATCTCTTCCAAAAAGAATTCACTCTTCTTACCATTAATGAGCAATTTGTTACGCTTAAGCTCATTAAAGACTGCAACTAGGTGTTTTCTATGCTCCTCTTCATTCTTTGAAAAGATAATCATATCATCAAAGAATGTGCCAACGAAACTTCGATAAGGGCGGAAAATTCTATCCATCATCTTGTTAAACGTAGCAGGAGCATTGGTCAATCCAAACGGCATGACTAAAAATTCATAGAGACCAAATGTCGTTCTAAAAGCAGTCTTATGGATATCCTCTGGCTTGATTCTGATCTGATGGTATCCACTTTTTAAATCTATCTTGCTAAACATTCCTGCTCCTTGTAATCGATCAAGAATGTCATCTATCCTCGGAATCGGAAACCTATTCTTGATTGTGTTCTTATTCAAGGCTCTGTAGTCAATACACATTCGCCAAGAGCCGTCCTTTTTCTGAACTAGCAACATAGGTGAACAAAATGGAGAACTACTGGGCTGAATTAGTCCTTCTCTAAAAGCTCATTAACCTGTGTCATAACCTCTTTCTCCTGTGCTGCACTGACCCTGTACAGTGGCCTATTGGGCGGACTAGTCCCCGGAATAAGATCTATGGTATGATCTTTAGCCTCTTAGGGGGTAACTCTCCTGGTAACGAATCTGAGAAACAGTCAGTGAATTTATACAAGAAAGCCCTTCTACTTTCATCTAGTACAGACACATTACTGTCAACTTCATTAACTTGCTTTGCAAAAACCAAGTACGCAGAAATATGATTTTTCATTACAGAAGTAATTGCAGAAGTAGAAACAACTGGGATAGACTCTCCTTTAAGCTTCACATCTAACACATGAGTCTTGCTCCTATGCACAAGAGTAATCGTTCTATTGTAAGTATCCAAGATAGCATGCTTCCCATGGCACCATGGGATACCCAACAGAACATCACAGCCCTCTAGAGACATAATATGGAACTCTGATTCCACATAGCTCTGAATATGCATACGAAGTTTGCCAAGAATGGGGGTGACAGGTTTAGTATGTCCTGGGCATGCCAAATCAGCCTGTCCAACTAGTCCCATTTCCTCGGGACATATATCCAATTTAGTTGCCAATGCTGATGAGATAAACTTTGCACGAGCTCCAGTATCAAAGAAAATAAGCATTGTGGAATCTCTGATCTTTCCCCAAGCTCTGCACAATTCTGTAGCATCATCAATTGATTGATCTCCCACCATATCACGCACTAAGCCAATGCTGGGCTTCTTTTTACCTGGCGCATCTTTATCCTCCGCATCTTTAGAAAATTGCTGTGGGCACTTAGAAGCAATATGGCCTTTCTATTCACAAATAAAGCATTTTCTAGCCATCATTAAAGCCTTTCTTTCTTCAAATGATTTGCCAAAAAGTGGCCTCTTTTGTCCTTTACCCTGTTTAAAAGAAGTCTGAGGTTGTTGCTGAAATCTTTTCTTCCAAAAAGACTTCTTTGTAAAACTGGTCCTTTCTGGAAATTGCTTCTTCTTCTTGCCAGGATCCTGCTTAAACTGAGAATCCTTCTTTTCAGTGCCTTTAAAGCTGTCAGCGCTTCCTTTCAACAATGCATTTGCCACACCGGCATTTTCAATTGACTGTACCATATTTGTAACCCTAGTCTTGGTACAATAATCCCTGATGACTTCGGGTAAACCGCAACAGTACTTTTCCATTTGTTCTGACAAGGGCACTGTCTTGTAAGAACTCACGGGCAAAAGTGCTTCCCAAAATTTCTTATTGTACTCTTCTAAATCCGTACAATTTGCTGCGTTCAATTTATGCCATACAGTCATGACATCTACTTCAAACGTGTTAGTTAACCATGAGGTTGCAAACAACTGTTTGAAATGAACCCAAGTGGCAGGTGCATATCCTTGCATCAACAATATGTTCCACCACTGCAAAGCATTACCTTTCAAAAAAGTTGCAGCCTTTCGCACCTTAGAAGTCTAAGTAAAATTCCCTCTTGTGTAAGCTGCGTCAAACTGCTGTATAAATGTCAAAGCTTTCAGCTTATCTTGTATACCACTGAAGGTTTCAAACTTTATTGCCTAACCACCCTCTTTATAGTCTTTAGGCTTTGCACTTTTTGGTGTCAGGTTGTCATAGACAGGTGGCTGTAAAAAGGGGAGTCCCTTAGGTACATTATCAACATTCATTTCACTTGTCTTAGCTGCCATATGCCCACTAGGCTGAGAAAAACCAGCGGCTGCATTTTGTACTCCAGGCATCAAATAAGGACTTTGTAGAGTTTGATAACCGGGATGTAGACCAATATTAGCATAAAGTGGGTTCACTGTCTCAATAGGCATCATTCCTGGTGGCCCTCTAGGCAAGTATCCCTGATAACTCGTGGATAATCTAGCCATTGCTTGAAAAACTGACCCACCACCAAAGTAACCAGGATAAGTAGCAAACTGAGGAGGAATAGTCTGCTGTGCCACTTGTGCATAACTGCCTTGACCATTCACTCCCTGATCCTGTGCTTGTGCTTCTTGTTGCACTGGACCTGTCTCCATGTTTGGTGTCTTTTCCACATGCTCACGCACATTAGAGGCTTGCCTTTTTGAGTGCTCCATGGTATGATGTGATGACTCAGCCTGAGAATCCTCATTATGTGACTTCAAAATTTTTTGCATCCGAGGATTCTTTACCAGCTGTTGGAAAGAGCCAACCATATTGAGGAGTTGTGCCATAAACAAGTCCTCCTGTTCTTGCTCCTCATCATGTGGTTCAATCTCGGTTCTAGAAGGTGCTGACACCTGTGTACCAACATTCCCTCTTTGGTATCTATGAGCAGAAGAAGAACTCTCTTCTTCATGGGGGAGTTTTCCTTTGCCTTTATCCATGTCTGCAATCTCTCTAGTCGTGTAATCTCTGTAAAACATGTGTGTATGGCCTTTTCACCCAAAACTGTCCGAGCTTAAATTCTTATAGAAAAGAATTCAAATCCCGGGGATGGAACCATGCAACCGGTCTATGACTCACATGAAGCGGTAGTTCCTTCAATTAACACCTGGACTTTACATACACACACATAAACAGAGACCTCTCTCTCCTTCGCTCAACACTAGATTGGCCGCGAAGACCAGCGCCCCTCTCGGTATTTCTTTATCAATTAAAATATAGAAAATTACAAAAAATGGTAATGTTTCAAAATACATAACCTGTGAACAGTTGGTTTTCATCTCTTGTAAGTAAATCCCAGCTGCATAGTAACAGTACATCATGTCCAGATCAACATTCCTTACTGTCCAGCATGTGCAGAATTCACTGTTCTTACTGTCAGCACATTGTTCTTACTGTTCAGCATGTGCAGAGTTCACTGTTCTTATTCAGCATGAGCAGAGTTCACTGTTCTTACGATTCAGCATGTGCAGAGTTCACTGTTCTTACTCAACATGTGTAGAGAAAAACACAGAATTGTACCTTCGATGGAATCAATCCATCATGCAAAGCATTTCTTCTGAGAATAGAGAGAGAGGTGATCAGAGGGAGCAAGCTCTACCTCCGTGCTTGAGTTAGAGACGTAGAAGTACTCTCCATGGCTGGTTTTCTTGCAACAATCTGCCCCGAACTCTTCAAAACTTCATTCTCCCATCTATCCCTTATGCCTATTACGTTTTCTTAAAATGCTCTCTCTCTCTCTCTCTCTCTCTCTCTCTCTCTTTTGGGAATTTGTGCCACATGGCATACATGTAACAATTTTTTCGTTTAAACCTTTTAGTCTAAAATTCTCCATGATCGGTGCAAAATTTGACCTCGGCACAGACTAGAGAATTAATCCTCGTGTAAAAATGAAGACAATGACACGAACAGATTCTGGGGTCCAAAAATAGTAACTCCCTAAATTTTAGGGATGGTGACCCCTGCATTCCTCAAGTTGTTCTGTGCAACTTTTATCATTATGACCACATCAAAAGTGTAATGTGACCAATCATACGCAGGGGTTTTCATCCTCAGCTTATGGTGCATTTTCACACTCTCCTTGGGTTACACCTACGCAGGGATTCCCATCTTCTACTCACTGTGTTCTCGTCCCATCTCCTTGGGTTCCTCATGTGGCTACCATGCGCATGCCTAGTCAACCCATTCCTACCTATGGATCCACCTTGCACACTATGTGCATGCCTGGTGGGCACAATGGGGCCCATTCCCAAGTGTACTTCACTCCCCCATCCTATCCACACTACAGTTTTTCACACTATCCATCTACGAGCACTACCATTCCTGTTGCAACAGCCAAGAATGCCTTCACAGATAAGACACATTGTAACGGGTCAAATTTCACCACTTGGTCTAATTTCATGCAACAAGTGCTTGAGTCTCAGGGTCTTTGGGACCTCGTCATTGGTCTAGAGCCTATGCAGGACGCTCGACTAGCTCACCTTGATTACATCCATAAATGGAGAGCCCGCAATGCCACAGCCAATGTTGAGCTGATGTAGGGATTACTTCTCGAGTTTCACTCTCAGTTGTAGCACTTCCCTCTCGCGTCAGAGCATTGGAGTCACCTTCTCGACCGCTATGCGGCTCGTGATCATACTAGGCACATCAATCTCGACTTTGAGCTTCAAGAGTTCTCTATTAAGGAAGGGGATGATCTGAAAGTCAAGATGGCTGAATATAGGCGGTTACTTGCTGAGTTCGCCACTACTAGCTCTCCAAAGTCAGATGACGATCAGGTTACATTCTTCTTGAATAAGTTGCCTGACAAGTACTTCAATTTCATTCAACACATCATCTCCCAACCTAGATTGCCAACCTTCTACGAGTTTGAGTTCAAGTTCTTGTGTTACGTGAGGCTGTATGATCAAGTTTACACTATGCCTTCCGCTCCTGCTTCATCTGCTCTTTCAGTACCCGTTGTTGCTACTGTTGGACATGTGGCTCGAGTACAGCCTCAGATGCTCTTAAACAAAACAGAACAAAATGAAAATCTAACTCAAAAGAAATGCAATGAATTTGTATGTGTGTGAGTAAATGCAGCAGAAGACAAAATAAGGGAAAAGCTAAGGACAATGAATTCTATGGACCCAACTCTAAGAGTGCGAAAAATTAATGCTAGATTGACCTAGGGTATCCGAAAGGACCTAGAGACATGCTAGTCTAAGAAGGTGGCCACCATCGCATACGTCTAGTAGCAGGGCTCTGCCAAGGGAATGCCTGACATGGTGGAGAGGAAGGTGAGATGGATGCATGAAGTGCAAGGGGATCGGAACATGTAGACGAATCCAGCTAGTTCCTCAAGGGTAGTGAAAGAGATGGGCTACTGAGGCTAACATCGAGCCAGATGTCTAGCGGCAACAACGGGTGCTGAAGAAGCAGATGAAGCAGGAGCGGAAGGCGTAGCCGCACTGGAGTGTGTAGTCGCAGTGGTTTGCTGAGGCTTTTTAGGTGGAAGACCTTGGGGCTTGGAGCGACACTCCTTGTCCACATGGCCTGCTCTCTGGCAATGTGTGCAAAACCGATTTTTCTTAGGGAGTTGCTGCCAAATAGGTCTAGATTCTTTGGTTCCATCTGAGGAAGAGGAGTCACCCTTTGATTGGCTTGCCTTCGCATCTAGCGAGTTCTTGCCACTCGTGGTTGTCCCTCCCGAAGAAGAGGCAACCAACCCCCTCTGCTCAGAATAAGGCTGTGATGAGGATTCTTTTGTGGACTTGATCATATAGCCTCGCGTAATGGAAGAATTGGCACTCAAACTCGTAGAAGGTTGGCAATCTAGGTTGGGAGATGATGTGTTGAATGAAATTGAAGTACTTGTCGGGCAACTTATTCAAGAAGAATGTAACCTGATCGTCATCTGACTTTGGAGAGCTAGTAGTGGCGAACTCAGCAAGTAACCGCCTATATTCAGCCATCTTGACTTTCAGATCATCCCCTTCCTTAATAGAGAACTCTTGAAGCTCAAAGTCGAGATTGATGTGCCTAGTATGATCACGAGCCGCATAGCGGTCGAGAAGGTGACTCCAATGCTCTGACGCGAGCGAGAAGTGCTGCAACTGAGAGTGAAACTCGGGAAGCAATCCTTGCATCAGCTCAACATTGGCTGTGGCATTGCGGGCTCTCCATTGACGGATGTAATCAGGGTGAGCTAGTCGAGGGTCCGGTATAGGCTCTAGACCAATGACGAGGTCCCAAAGACCCTGAGACTCAAGCACTTGTTGCATGAAATTAGACCAAGTGGTGAAATTTGACCCGTTACAATGTGTCTTATCCGTGAAGGCATTCTTGGCCGTTGCAACAGGAGTGCTAGTGCTCGGAGACCGATAGTGTGAAAAACTGTAGTGTGGATAGGATGGGGGAGTGAAGTACACTTGGGAATGTGCCCTAGTGTGCCCACCAGGCATGCGTGTAGTGTGGATGGTGGATCCATAGGTAGGCATGGGTTGACTAGGCATGGGTATGGTAGCCACATGAGGAACCCAAGGAGGTGGGACGGGAACACGGTGAGCAGAAGATGGGAATCCTTGCGTAGGTGTAACCCAAGGAGAGTGTGAAAACACACCATAAGCTCAGGATGGAAACCTTTGCATATGATTGGTCACGGGAGATCTGAAGCTGGGGATAGTGAGGGGGATGCCCATTACAGTCGTCCCAGGAGTTATGGGTGTGCTCATGTGTTGAAAGGTGAGAGGCACTGTGTTAAAGGGTGGCATTTCCCCTAACAAAGTACCATGGTGCAAAGAGGTAGAGAATGGGGTGGAGAAGGAAAAGATGCTAGGAGTGGAGATGGAAGATCTAACCCCTAGGGTGTGTGATGCAGATGTGGAGTGTAATCCAAGGTTTTGAAAAGATGATGAGAGGTGTGATATAGAAGAGGATGGGATGGGAGGGAAGTGAGAAGTGTGTGTGATATGCTCAAATGAAACAGAAGTTGTAGATGTACCTGAGTTTCGTCTGCTTCGTGAGCCCCCTCTATTGAAGTTCACATACGCAAAGCCATCCGGATCCTGTACCTAAAAAAAAGAAACATGCGAGGATTTTGATTTATGCAACACAAAAGAATTGTACAAACCTGACATTGGACTTGGTTGAGATGATGAAGATGGATCGCCAGATGTTCTGAATGCAGTATGTCCTCCATGATCGGAGAGGTGGCTAGCCTCACCAACCGGTTTGGATGTGGTAGCAAAACTAGTAGGAGGGGTGTAAACATCACCATACTTATTGTGATAGTACTCCTCAAAGTCCTCTGTCATGTTAGTGAAATCTGGTGAAGGTGGAGTGTCGTCCTTCTCATTGAGTCCATAATGCTGTCTCAGGGCCTCCAATGATGGAGAAGCCTGATAAGACATCATAGGAACTGGAGAAGGTGTTTGGGACATTGTGATTCGGTTACGAGTCGTATTGTGTGCCTCGCTCAAAGACTAGCTCTCCACAATATCTGCCGGATACTCTTTACAAGAGCACCGGCTTTGATACCATGTGAAGGAAACTGCTAGGGTTTGCACTGAGGACACACAGTGTACGACCACGACAGAAACACAAAGAGACAGAGATAGACACAGAGGGCAAAACTCAAACCCTAAACTCAAAACTCAAAACTCAAACACAAAAACTCCAACACAAATAGAAGAAGGGAGAGAGAGAAGACAAATCTGAAGTGAATGAATGCTGTAAATGAATGTAAGAGTGTACAGTGTGCTCAAGGGTAGAGCAATGTCGGAGTGTGATGTCCACTGAAGATAGATCCCAAGTCTGTGACCACCAGTCGGAGTGTAGGAGTGCTGAATAGTGAATGGCAGCAGGCTGGTCACCAAAACGCAGCAGTCTGGAGGCTGGAATTGGTAAACGCAGTAGTGTACCACTGATCGGAGGCTGGAAACAGTTTGCTGTAAACAGCAGGTTGAAACAGTGTCTGAGAGTGTCAGGGCCTGCAATGCTGAAAACGCAGGCTGGCTGACCCTAGAGATGATGGACAGCAGGCTGAACAGCAGTCTGGGACAGTCTGAAGCAGTCACGAGCAGTTGAGAGTTGTCGCCTACAGCAATGGACGGGCTGAAGATAATGTGGTTGCAGTCGATGATGGCTGGACAGCTGATGGAGGCGGGTTGCAGGTTGGAAACTGGGTACCAACAGCAGCAGAGGGTGTGTGGGCTGGTGTAACCTGCAAACAAGGATGATGGCTGAATGGGGGCAGCCTGTCTATTTATAGATGTGGAAGGGCTCCTAAAAAATTAGGGTTTTCACTAAACTCTCTCAAACCGCTCCCCGTTTTAGGGTTTCCACTGAACTCTCTCGAACCGCTCCCCATTTTAGGGTTTTACTCTAAAAGAGCATTTTTAGTGTGTCTTGGGGCTGTTTAAGAGGCTAATCAGCAAGTAATGCATATTTTAGCTCAACAGGTGTCACCCTTGGATTGGCTTGCCTTTGCATCTTGCAAGTTCTTGCCGTTGTTGGTTTTCCTCTGGAGGAAGAGGCAATCGACCCCCTCTGCTTTGAGTAAGGTTGTGATAAGAATTTCTTGTGCACTTGATTGTGCAGCCTCACATAACGCAAGAATTGACACTTAAAACTCGTTGAAGGTTGGCAGTCTAGGCTCTGAGATGATGTGTTGGATGAAATTGAAGTATTTTTTGGGGAACTTATTCAAGAAGAATGTAACCTGATTGTCGTCTAAATCGGAGAGCCAATAGTGGCACACTCGGCGAGTAACCGCTTATATTCAGCCAACTTGACTTTCAAATCATCCCCTTCCTTAATAGAGAACTCTTGGAGCTAAAAGTCAAGATTTATGTGTCGAGTACGATCTCTGGCCACATAGTGGTCGAGAAGGTTACCCCGACGCTTTGATGCGAGCGGGAAGTGCTGTAACTGAGAGTGAAACTCAAGAAGTAATCCTTGCATTAGCTCAACATTGGTTGTGGCATTGCGGGCTCTCCATTGACAAATGTAGTTAGGGTGAGCTAGTTGAGCGTTGACATAGGCTCTAGACCAATGACGAGGTCCCAAAGACCCTAAGACTCAAGCACTTCTTGTATGAAATTTGACCAAGTGGTAAAATTCGACCTGTTAAAATGAGTCTTATCCATGAAAGCATTTTTGGCCGTGATAACAGGAGTGGTAGTGCTAGGTGATGGATAATGGAGAAAAATGTAATGTGGGTAGGATGGGGGAGTGGAGTACACTTGGGAACAAGCCCCAGAGTGCCTACTAGCCTACTAGGCATATGGTGAGTGTGCAAGGTGGATCCATAGGTAGGGATGGGTTGAGTATGCATGGGCATGGTAGCCGCATGAGCAACCCAAGAAGGTGGGATGGGAACACGTGGAGGAGAAGATGAGAATCCTTGCATAGGTGGAACCCAAGGAGAGTGTGAAGACTCACCATAAGTTGAGGATGGAAACCCTTGCGTTTGAGTGGTCATGTGAGATGTGAATCTAGGGGTAGTAAGGAAGATGCCCATCACAGTCGTTCGAGGTGCTATAGATGTGCTTATTTGTGGAAAGGTGAGAGGCACCGTGTTAAAGGGTGACATTTCCCCTAACGAAGTACCGAGGTGCAAAGAGGTAGAGGATGAGAAAGTGCTAGGAGCGGAAATGGAAGATCCAACCCCTAGTGTGTGTGATGCGGATGTGGAGTGTAATCCAAGGTTTTGGAAAGATGATGAGAGGTGATTAAGGTGTGATGTAGAAGAGGGTGGGATGGGAGGAAAGTGAGAAGTGTGTGTTACATGCTCAAATGAAACAGAAGCTGTAGATGTACTTGAATTACATCTGCTTCGAGAGCCCCCTCTATTGAAGCTCATAAATGCAAAGCCATCGGGATCTTGTACGTCAAAAGAAGAAACATGGGAGGGTTTTGATTCATGCAACTCAAAAGGATTGTACAAACTTGACACTGGCTTCGATGAGATGATGAAGATGGATCGCCAAACGTTCCGAATGCCATATATCCTCCATGATCGGGGAGGTGGCTAGCCTCCTCGACCATCCCGAATGTGGTAGTAAGCTTGGTAGGTGGGGTGTAAACATCACCGTACTCGTTGCGATAGTACTCCTCGAAGTCCTCCTCTGTCATGTGGGTGAAATCTGGAATAGGAGTAGAAAAAGAAGGTGATGATGAAGGTGGAGTGTCGTCCTTCTCACTAAGTCCATAATACCGTCTTAGGGCCTCTAGTGATGGAGAAGCTTGATAGGACATCATAGGAATTGGAGAAGAAGGTGTCTGTGACATTGTGATTTGGTTACGAGTCATATTGTGTGCCTCGTCAAAACCAAGCTCTCCACAATATCTGCAGGATACTCTTTACAAGAGCACCGACTTTGATACCATGTGAAGTAAATTGCTAGGGTTTGTACTGAGGAAACACAGTGTATGACCACGACAGAAACTCAAAGAGACGGACACAGACACAGAAAGCAAAACTCAAAACTCAAACTCGGAAACTCAGACACAAACAGAAAAAGGGAGAGAAGAACACAACTTTGAAGGGAATGAATACTGTAAATGAATGTAAGAGTGTACAGATAGTCAAGGGCAGAGCAAAGTGTCGGAGAGTGACATCCACCGGAGACGGATCCCAAGTCTGTGACCACCAGCCCGAGTGTAGGATGGAGAGGATGCAACAAACGCAGGTTTCAGGAGGACCTGGAGCACCAAACACAAATTGAAGAGGTGTGGAAGAGGGCTGGCAGCTATCGCCTGATGAGGAGGAGCTGTTGCCTGATGGAGGAAGCTGTGGCCTAGAGAGAAGACACCAAACGCAACTTGTAGATACAGTTGCCAGCTGCAGCTAGGTGATGAAGAGGTCCAAACGCAGCAGCAGAGGGCCGCCTCATGAGGTAGATGGGCTGCCAGTTCTTGCCTACACATTGGAGGTGCAAACGCAGCAAAGGGAAGGTGTGGCAGCAGTCGTTGGGACTGGACAGCCGTGTGTGTGTGAATTGATGGCTGAAATCTGCACTCAAGGGTGAGAAACCTGCACAGATGGGGTTGGGCTGAATGGGGGCAGCCTGTCTATTTATAGATGTTGAAGTGTGCCCCAAAGAATTAGGGTTTTTGGGGGACCACTGAAACTCTTTGGGACTCCCTTTTTTAGGGTTTTTCCTTAATTAAGTGTTTTTTGGGGCTGTTTAAGAATGTTAATCAGCTGAAAAGCGTGCTTTAGCTCAACAAACAGAATACCAATGCATTGGAGTTATGCAAGAGGCAAAAAAGATGTGTGGAAAGCAAGCTAGTGAGGCTAAGCAAGCAAGGGAGACTACGTTGGAGATGTGCAATGCCGCGAATATGGTGGATCTAGAGTCAACCGCCTAGAAAGACCAAAAAGGGATAAATGCACATAGATGCATGTTGATAGAACAAAATGCCAATGCACTAGAGTTATGCAAAAGGCATGATTGGTTAGAACTAAGGTCTCTTCCTTTGATTCCTTGCTATTATTATATTCACATCAAGGAATTTTGTATTGTGTAATTTACCTTGGTGATATTTTCATTGAGTAGTTTTTATAGGAGAATTCTCTCTTCTTGGAAGTAAAGGTGGTGTATGTGGAGCAACACGAGGGTTTTGTGATTATACGTTTAGAGGGTGGGGTCTATTTTTTTGGGATCACCTTTTGTGGCTTGAAGTAGACACCTATCATGGTATTAGGGTAATTTAGATAGCCTGTTGGATGTCTATCTCCTATTTTACACAGATGTGAAACACCATCTTAGTAAGTTCATCTTGAGAGGGGGGAGTAGTGAAGGGGCAGATTCAGGAACAAATGTGTTGGAAAGATGCAATATTTACATGCTTGTATGAAAAAACTGAGGTGACAATGGGCGCTTGAGATATCAAATTCATGTGATTTCTATTGTAGATGCAGAGGGTTCCTACGTTTACCTTTACAAGGGGGTAATGAGAAAGGGGTGGCTTGGTTCACTAATATGAAAGAAAGTCCCAACTTTGGTGTGTGTTTCTTTTTGTGTTTTTTCAATAGTATGGAATATTAGGACTTTAATTGTAATGTTAACTGAAATTTTTGGATGGACCAAAATGATTTTGTCAACACAGTATTGAAACAGTGTTTTGATTGGTTGGTGCTTTCAGATTATTCCTCTAGTTCGAGAGCCTGGCAGGCTGGTCTTAACTCAGACTCATCTGTACTTTCAGGTACTTTGCACTTGTTGTATCTCATCTGTACCTTCAGATAATTTGCACTTGTTGTGATACCATTGTAATGATTGTTAGAGAAGTTTTGCTTTCTATTTCTTCTCAAAGGAAGTTTTTTGTCTTCTATTTCTTTTCAAATGAAGTGTGCACTAAGTTCTAAACATTCCATAAGAACTGTTGTGCTGGTGGCTTTGGGCATGTTAATGAGATTCTACATGGAACTAACAAAACATGCCTATTCAGAAGGTCTCCGGAGAGCCAATTACAACAACTGTTTTCCTCTTGATGTTGCTACAGTGTGAACAGCTGACAATTATTTGCAGGAAGTCTATGCTAAGCAGTTTAGTCAGGTCATAGTAGAGCCTAAAATCATAGGAGTGATCATGCCGTCTTGTCTAGCAATATGACACGAGGATCTGCTTATACTCCTTTCCATCAGTTTAGGTGCTATTATGCTGTCCTATCCTATTTTTAGCTGATGGGTTAACAGCTCTTTGCTGACCTCTTTGCTGAAATGTACAATATTCACATCCCAAGTGCCATTTGGCAGCATTTTCCCATATTCAATAGTTGGAGCCGGAAAAGAGAAAAGCCTATTGGTAAGTCTCACTTTGGGTTGATTTTTACTTTTCATTTCAGAAAGATGGGTTTGATTATTTTCTGCTAGTTTCTTTATGTATAGCTAAATATTGTAAGGAACTTTGAGGGAATTCTTTGTAGCTTGTAGCTCAAACCCTGTTTTAGTATGCTCTATGAGGTGGTTTGAAAGTTCTCAAATTGACAAACATAGTGAAAGTGGTAGAACTCAGGAAGAAGAGAACTTAGGATCATGAATGAATGGTCAAGCTGTAATATGTATGCTGGTATGATACAATAGACCTCAAACCTCCATGTCTTGGGTGCACCAGGGATGAGGTGAGCTGGAAGAGGAGTTGGAGACGCCGATAACAGCTCCGAGAGTGTGTCATACCTTGAATGGTTCCCAAAGTGCAGCACACAGTCTCTAATGATGTCAGCTGAATGAAAATGCAAATCTGCGTCAATGAAGACAATGCCACTTGTCCAGATTAGGCCGAAAACACAAGGCAGCAGGTAGAGTGAAAATATGGTCGAGTGTGGTATATCCCTGTCTGAAACCAGCTTGACCTGCTAATCTCATGCCATGCATCTCAGTTCAGTCACTCAAGGCTTGCTCCACAGTACATCCATATGTCTTAGCCAGCATGTGGCCGATCATAATTGTCTTGTGATTACTAGGTATCATAGGGTCTTCGCTCTTAAAGAGCAGTACAATAATATAGTCTCTGACGAGCTAGCTGGGAATCCCTCACAAACTGCTCTATTGAAAATATGAGCCAACATTGCCGCCAAAATTTCGCAAGCATGTGCGAAAGTGTTCAGCCACTGAGCCATTGTGATCGTGAGCTATCCCATTCTTTGACTTTCATATGGCATTTTTCACCCTCTTTTCTGTGAAAAAACTGCAATATTTTGGCCTTGAGATGGAGGGGAGGGGCATAGGATCTTGCGTTGGAACATCATAAAGCATGCAAGCATAACCTTGCCAATCCGCAGGTGTAGTAACTTGTGTCAATGGTCGACTCTTGTGAAACTTTTCCCATGCTCTTTTGGTCTCTAATCCCAAAAACATAGAATACATCTTTGTCTCCAATCTAGTCAAGTATTCTCGTTTTCTTTTTTGCACTAGGCATCTAATAACTATATGAGCATGCCTATGTGTACATGGTGGAATAGCGGATGGCACCCTGTGTGAGAAGGAATGGGTTATTGAAGTAGGTAATATTTTTAGCCAAATGTCTCGTGAACTCATCCAGTGGAGTTAGCAAATCTAACACCATCAATGAGTTTCGGATTGTAGTGTTGTATACATATGAGGTTGCCTCCATAAATTTATAATGTGGGAACCTAGGTACATATGATTGTGCCTCCTCATCATGAGATTCACATAGTATCAAGGATGTCTCATTAGCAGGAGATTTCAATGCCTGCATTAGAAACGGTCAATCTGCTTTTTATCACACAAGTGATGAGATGTTTCGAGAGCTTGCGCTAGATGAGATGGGGTTACTCAGATCAGGCCAAGATAGAGAGTTGACGGAATATGGAACACACCTACTAGCATTGGGGAGTGTACATAACCCAACTATCCTTAATGGACTATCACAGTGGCTAGGATCAAACAATTTCACATGCTAAAATAATAAGAAGGAAGCGAGTTCTTTGTTTTACTTGATTGATTCACCAAGCTTAATACCAGATATCATGAGTTTTGACATCTCAAGCAAGCCGATTGGCTTAGTAAAATGATGCATACAAGGATCTTTCTCTAGCGGCGAATCTAGAATATGCCAGGGGAAAGTAACATCCTGCAATGTAAATGTGTTTGGGTCTATTTGTGCACACTCTAATCTACATGTATCTTGCTTCCACGTCTCTATACATCACATGGACCACATCTTGTAGCCCTTTTCTAAAGAGAACAACTATCCCACATGACCCCCTCGCCCCTTTAGGCCTCTTGGGTTGAGGTCGATTTGTACTTTCCCATCTGTATTCACATACATGAGGTAAGCTGCTGCCCACACATGGGGTTGTTTGTGTGCATAGCAATGCCGAGCTCTTGAAAGTATCTTCAAAGTACCCTAGATTAAGTCTCAAAGCTCTATTACAATTCCAAATTGCCATATGCGAAGTCTCATAGGTTGCACACCATCACGTAGATTGGCGCTCTATGGTGCTCTCTCTTGTGTGCCACTTGGGCGGAAGTAAGATCCTTATCCAAGAATATTTTATCTCCTTTGAGTGCTTTCCTATGTGTCAAGAAAGCTTTCTTCTTGTCTATACCTGCAAATTTTAGGACTAGAATTCTCCCTTGACTAGCCCCATCTTTACCACCATGCATCCATAATGGGCACCTCTATTGCCCCCATTTTACTACCTATTTAATGACTTTGCATCCTCATGTGGGTGCCTTTCTCAGCTCTTCCTACAACGCATATTAGAAGTGTATGTATCTTTCTCTTTGCCTCTTCATCAAGTGTATCATTTATCATTTCCACATTACGCCCTAGCACTTCTTTGTGCTTCTTGACCACATGTCCATTGGGCATTTTCCTTCATTACTTTTTCACATTTTCCATCGCTTTCTTTATCCCTTCTAGCGCATTTACCCATGTATACACATCCTTTTTCAATCCCTCCATCTCTATTTTTAGCTCCAGCATGGCTTGTAGTTCTTTTCGTACTTCCATTTCTTGTTTCTTATGTGCATTTAGCTCTTCTTTCAATTGCAAGATTATTGTCTTGCAAGCATCTATGGTGTTTTGCATTTCAGTTTTCATCGTGTCAACGAGTACTTTTTACCTTCTAGCTGAAGATAAGGATTTTCCCTATGTGAATACTCACTCACTTCGAGTGCGATACTTTAGTACTTTAGGGATTGTACTTTCATTCATTCTCACATTAGTAGATGTGACATTCCAACACTCTTCACTCTTGTTGTTCATTGTTCACACTGAGTGTGTGTGTGTGTATCCACACACACAACTGAGCATTGACCTAACATCCTCTCTCTCTCTCTCTCTCTCTCTCTCTCTCTCTCTCTCTCTCGTGGAGTTGCGAATCATGATTTGTGTGAGGATTGTAAATCATGAGACAAGAAATGGAACAATAAATTTGTGAAAGGGTCCAGACTGAAATGCAGGAAGAGATAAAAAGAATGCAAGAAGAACTACACGCAACTATGAAAAAGGGAATGCAAATGCATGCTCCTCTCCCATCTGCGTCCTCGCTCCTGGGCATATCCAGGAGACTCCTGTGCATCCGGTGTACCGACCCGGGTAATATCTCTGTGGATAAGGGAGCGTATACACTAGAACAATAGAAGAACACGATAAGTGTAACAAACTCCCCTGGAGTGAATGATGTAAATACATATAGGAAATGGTAGATTGATTTCATGGCCATTGTAGACTGCATCTTGCTCAACCAAGAGATCCATGAATCGCAAAGTATGAAACGGTTCCCACAATGGATACTTGCGTGTCAAAAAAACCTGCCCAATCACTATTTGTGAATGTGTGTAGGCAAAGAGAATCTCCACTAGGGTAGAAGAGGCCTAATGACTGAGTGCCTTTAAGATAACAAAAGACATGTTTTATTGCTCGTTACCAATGCCTACTGCTAGGGTTGTGCATGAAGCGTGCCAACTAAGAAACCACAAACTGAATTTCCGGCTGTGCATTATATAAGTACAATCGACACCCCCCAACTTGTTGATAGAGAAAAGCATCAAATGGATCTCTTGTATTCTCAAGTGTAAATGAAATAAACTTAGTCTAGATTGAATTAAAATAACAAGAAAATTAAGAAACAACTATTGAATCAATTGGTCATAGCCATGCTATAGATGAAAATGTATTAAATCTACAGCACAATGAAGTCATAGCTAGAAGAAATTAAAAGTACAATGAGAATTATGTAGAAGTGGTTGTTGCAAGAAATCCACTATACATGGCAGAGCTAGTGTTCTAGAAAATAAGGATGCTTTGCATGGCTGAAATAAAGCTTTGGGCATTCAATAAGATGCAAGAATTTGAAAGTTGAGGACTGTTACCTTTAGTAATCAGTGACTCATTGATCTACTAAAGTCACATTTTACAATTTTCTTGGGTATCTCAATGTATAGGATCACAAGAGGCAATCAAATGAGCAAGGATTCACTGAAATTTTTAGATTGGAATGTACCATCATGGATATTTTAATCATGAAAGATATCAGTGATGGGAATCAAGCTAAAGGGCTGATTTATCCATCATTTCATGATAGAAATTCAATCAACAAGAAATAGGCAACAGATCTCAAGACCAGAATCTGAAATGAATGAATGACTGAGTGTGCCACCAACTGGCTATTTATAGCCAAAAAATAGGAAATACCAGCACCAGGTTGGCTGCATTAAATGCAGCTGACTGCAGTAAAAAACAATAAAAAACTGTCTGAGTGCAGACAGTCCGAGTGCAGCTGTCGGCGTGGCATCCGTACTGTGCTGATGTGGCATCCTGTTGCTGACGTGTCCTCTGCCGTATGCTGTATACTGTTGTACTGTGCAGAAATCCTAACACAGCCTGTCCAGGGGATGAGTCACCTCTAACACCCCCTGTCAGATCTTGGATGAAGCATCAGACTGGTCTGGAATGCTGACGAAGTAAAGCCTGGGGAAGCGCCTTCGTGAACAAATCTGCAAGATTATCCTCCGTCATGCAATACTCCACATAAATGGTCCCGTCTAGAAGCTGCTCCCGAATGAAGTGATACTGGATCTCAATATGCTTCGTCCGGGCATGGAATATAGGATTCCGCACCAAGGCAATGCAACTCTCATTGTCGCACCACAGAAGAGTAGGACGAGTCTGGGGGCAGCCAAGCTCCTCCAACAATCTCCGAAGCCACACAACCTCACATGTGGTGGAAGACGCAGCTCGATACTCCGCCTCAGTAGAAGAAAGGGCTACCGTGGGCTGCTTCTTGCCACTCCAAGAGATAACACATCCCAAGGTAAAACAGTAGCCTCTGTAGTAGACCGTCGGTGGTCCACATCGCTAGCCCAATCCGAGTCACTCCAACCTGTAAGAACCAGATCAGAAGTATATGTACTTGCAGGATAAGAAATCCCTAAGTTAGAAGTCCCCATCAAATACCGAAGAATCCTCAAGGCAGCCTGCCAATGCACCTGTTTGGGTTCAGTCATGAACCCTGCCAAAAGACCCACAGCAAAACAAAGATCAAGACAAGTGTTGAGAAGCCAAATCAAGGATCCAATCAACTGACGGTATTGTGAAGCATCCATCATGGGAGAATCTGAGTGTGAAGTGGCCTTTCAATTTGGATCCATAGGAGTAGTAATGGGCCAACAAGTCTCCATCTCAAAAGTCACCAAAAGCTCCTAAATGTACCTCTGCCGAGAGATGAAAATCCCCCTCTGAGACTAATAAATCTCGTGACGCAAGAAGAAATGAAGAAGCCCCAAATCCGTCATCTCCAATGCCTGATGTAACGCTGTCCTGGTCTCTCAGACCTTCTGTGCATGATTCCCTGTCAGAATCAAATCATCAACATACAACACAAACAACACACAACCAACCTCGGAAGTGTGCACATAAAGCTGCGGATTAGCCTTGGAGCGACGATATCCCAACTTCGACTGAAGAAACGAGTCAATCTTCTCGTTCCATGCACGCGGAGCCTGCTTGAGACCATACAAGGCCTTCTTCAACCTATAAACTTTCCCATCCGAGGATCCAAAGCCAGGAGGTTGCTCAACATAGATCTTCTCCTGCAAGTCACCATTCAGAAAGGCCGACTTCACATCCAACTAATAGACAGGCCATCTCCTATGGCCAGCCAAAGCAAGAACAGCTCGAATAGTCGCTGTGCGAGCAGTGGGGGAAAAAGTACCATGGAAATCAATGCATGGGCGCTGAGCAAAACCTTAGCAACAAGGCAAGCCTTGTGCTTGTCCAAAGAACCATCGCTAAGGTACTTGGTCTAGAAGACTCACTTGACACCGATCACCTTCTTGTGAGAGGGACGAGGCAAAAGAGACCAAGTGCCATTCCTCTCAATAGTCTCCGACTCGGCTTCCATGGCCTTCTGCCAATGATCAGACTGCAAAGCCTCCTTCACTGAAGTGGGCTCTTGATCCTGCATAACACGGGTCAGCAAACAATAGTTGGAGCAAACAAGCTCTGAAGAATGTACATGGTTCCTCCGTGACCTCCGCAGTCCATACTCCGGTTTCCACTCCTCAGGGACCCCCTCGATCCCTGAATCTCGGAGTGTGTCACGGGCCCAACAAGGAGGAAGACGAACCTCTCCCGGTCGCTCTCCATCTGTTGAAGACTTAGGAACATCCAGGGGTGGAATCGCCTTGGGGGTGGCTGGTGGAAGTGAAGACTCGGAATCAGAAGAAAAATCTCCATCAAAAGACTCTGGCTCCAAAGGAACTGTCTCGGGAGTCCAACTCTTTCCTGGATCTCCAAGAACGGGGTGCTCCTCACCCCCCTTTGTGGCCGGAACTTCCACGAACCACACATCGCGGCTCGTGTAGACATCCCGCTGGACGGGATCAAACAGATGATAACCTTGGGATTGGGAGCTATAGCCAATAAAAACCTATTGTCAGGAAGCTGCCTCGAACTTGTCACGCTGTGTCTTCAGGATGTGCACATAAGCGTCACACCCAAAGATCTTGAAATAAGAGACATCAGGCTTAGTCCCAAAGTAAGCCTCAAAAGGTGTCATCCTGTCAACGGCCGAAGTGGGAGATCGATTGAGGATGTGAACTGCGGTAGCCACTGCCTCGGCCCGCAAAAATTGAGGTGTCTATCGGTGCTCCATCATGGTGTACGCCATCTTGATCATACTTCGGTTCTTCCGCTCCAAAATGCAATTTTCTTGGGCAGTGTTGGTGTTAGCAAACTCCTGGTGAATGCCCCTATCTGCACCAAAACGAGCAAACTCATTAGACATAAATTCACCTCCCTTGTCTGAACGCAAGGTCTTCAGTCGCCGGCCAGAACGGTTCTCTTCAAAGAGAAGCCAATCCTTGAAGTGAGAGAAAGCCTTCGACTTCAAAGTCAAGAAATAGGCCCAAGTCATCCTGCTGTAGTCATCTACGATCAACATGAAGTACAAGCTCCCCTTTAGGGACTCGGTCCTCACTGAGCCACAAAGATCTGTAGATACAAGCTCCATGGGGGAAGTAGACTGCCTAGAAGCTTTGTTGGGAATCGCATCCCGATGGAGTTTCCCACGAAGGTAGGAGACACATGGCTGATGGTTCACTACTATGTCTAGCAATCCTTGAGCAAACGACCCTCGCGATGCCTTCCGAAGGTACTCGTAGTTCAAGTGGCCAAAACGAGCATGTCATAGCTCGGACTGTGTCTGAGAAGGAAGAAGAAGAGAAGTAAGAGCTGAAGAAGACTTCAATTTGTAGACGCCATTTTCCTCATATCTTGTAGAGAGAACCTTCCTCGATCCACGATCAAGGACTCGAACAATATCACTGTCAAACTCCACCAAGAGGCCAAGAGCACAAATCTTATGGACTGAAAGTAAATGAGACCCCAAACCGGGCACATGCAACACCTCAGAAGTGTGGGTACCACCACGTTCATCGGGAATAAGTTGCATCTCACCCCGCACAGCAATAGACACAGAAGAGCTGTCTCCAATGAGAATCTGCCCACACGAAGGTCGCAAATGGGCAACACCAACGGGAGAACGGGAGGAGTCGTGCCGGGAGATACCACTGCCTACGATCCACTCACGACTATGGGGAGCTGCCATTGTAGCATCAGAAGTCTTCGGTGTAGAGTCCTCAATGACTGCTAAATGTAGAAAAGTAGCTGATGAGGGTGCAACCACCGCCCCAGAATCCTTTGTGTCCTTCTTCTTGGTGTCCTTCTTGTCTTTGTCGAGGCAATCCTTCTTCCAATGACCGGTCTTTCCACAAATATGGCAAGTCGATTCCTTCTCCTTGTCCTTCTTGGATTTGTTGTCCTCGTTCTTCTTTTGGTCCTTCCCCTTCTTCTGAGAGGCTTGACTGACCAAAGCCTTCGATTTGGAAGCATTTTGTCCCTTCAACTGTTTCTCCTGACCATAGGAACCAACTCTTTCCACTGAAGAGTTGACTCCTGCCCTGATGCAATAAGAGCAGAATAAAAGGTACCGAATTGTGGTGGCGATTGGGACAGTAAAGTGATCGCCATGTCTTCGGAGGAAATAGGCTTCCTTGCATTTTGAACCTACATCTGAAGCTGTCAAAGCTTATTGATGTGTTCTCGAAGCGAAGAAGACTTATTCACGGAAAAGGTCCGCATCTGTATCTCCAAAGAAACCCTCTTCATCAGGGTCATCCAGTTGTACATTTGATCAAGCTCCAGCCATATCTCTTGAGCCACCATCAAGTGCTCAATGTGAGCTATCACGGCTGTAGTGCAAGATAGAAACAGAAAAGATCAAATCCTGGCATTCAGTTTGTCCCAATTAGATTGGGCCTTGGTCAACTCTGCATGAGCATTGGAAGAGAGTTTGGACTCATCCCTCAACGAGGGCCTGTTAATCTTCTCCATCACGAGTTCTGCCAAATCATAAGACTCCAAAATGGCCAACATCATCACCCGCCAGTTGCGGTAATTATCACCATCAAGCTTTTGATCCGATGGAAGAGCCGGTAGGACAGACATCTTCTTGTCCATGATCATCTGGAACTCCAAATCAGTCTCTGGAGACATGTTAACTTGCAATACTTGCACAAACGCAAAATCAGCCCCCTTTGACTGTGAAAACACAGCCTTGTAGGGCTGGTTCCTCTGCTGCCCAAACCTTCTTCACACACTGGAGGCTATGAAAAAGTAAAATCTGCAATGGAAGGCCTCAAACACAGCTTTTCTCCCCTTCGAACAGCAATAGCCTACAACAAATTCACCCATTGGACTCCTTTCTCGCACGCCCACGCTCGCTTCAGCCTTGATCGGATGTGCAGCCCTTTTGCTTGCCCTCGAATCCTGGAAACGCAGCCTTGTGTCGCGCTGAAATCTCCTCTTCAAATAGGTTCAGCCCTCAGCGAGTCCATCTTCACCGCTCTGATACCATGTCAGAGTGCAGCGATGCGGAAGTGTAGGACATAGATTGAGAGAGACGGAACACAGAGAGGAGAGAGAGAGAGAGAAGGAGAAAGTGTAAACATAGAAAATCTGCAGTGTAGTATGCTGTATAAGAGTGCAGAAATATACACGGGGGTAGAGGAAATATCTGCGTGTGTCTCCGACTTAATGACCTCAATCTCCGTCAGCCCAAGCAGAGTCTGTCTTAGCCAACAGATCTCAAGACCAGAATCTGAAATGAATGAATGATTGAGTGTGCTACCAACTGGCTATTTATACCCAGAAAATAGGAAATACCAACCGACTGCAGTTAAAAACAATAAGAAATTGTCCGACTGCAGATTGTCCAACTGCAGACTGTCCAACTGCAGCTGCTGATGTGGCGTCCGTATTGTGCTGACGTGGTATCCTGCTGTTGACGTGTCCTTTGCCATATGCTGTATACTGTTGTACTGTGCAGAAACCCTAATACAGCCTGTCCAGGGGATGACTCTACCTCTAACAGTTTGATGCTTGAGGTTGATGTAGCTTGCTGAAAAAAAAAAGCTTCAAGAATGCCAATCTTGAACCATGGTTGCTTGCATTGATTGAAGAGTGATCAAATACCCATAAATCTAAACCAATGCTTTCAAGTAAAGCTAAAGATCAATCCAAAGCTTCAAGAAATGCTTCAATTCTTGATTAGAAACAAGAATCCTAGTGATTTCAATAATCCATCACTGCCCAAGCATTCAAGAAGAAGGAAATGCTATGAACCAAGGTCTACTGCTTCAATGTTGAATGAATCTTGATGGAATGGCCTTGTACTTGATGTTCAAAAGTAAAACACTTCATAATCCCCATGATTAAACCAGAAATTGATTTTGAAGAATTTCATGGCTGCCTTGTTTTTTCCAAATTAGAGACCAAGAATCCTCTAAATCTTATCCAAATGCTATAATTTTACTTCCTCATTACATGTTAAAGGGTAAAGAATGGTATACGGGAGGTATTTGAGTAAAAGCCCCATGAAATTTACAAAAATTAAGTAAGATTTAGCTTGGTGTCTATAAACTCCATGGCTAGTGTTTGGAAGAAGTTTCAAGAGGAGAAAATGGCTCAATGATCGGATGCTGTACGCGTGCGTAGTGAATGTTGGAAGGTCTCCAAGAATAAAGAACTCTACAAACCTTCATAATTTCAAGTACAAAGCAAAAGCAAATTTGCATGACATGAGACAAAAAGAAAAATTGGGTGCTATCTCCCCCCATGCCTTGTGTGAGCGCTTCACAAGGCATGTATTTATAGATTTATTTATCTTCAAACCCAAAAATAGCCCACTTAACAAATAGCATGCTTTTGCTTTTACGTTTGCTTTTGCCCAAATATAAAGTAAGGTGTTTGGGTGCCCAAAAGTTGGGCTGTGCCCAAACACAAATATAAAATGATGAAATATTTAACCGAGCGTCTATGCGCATACAAGATATTAAATGTTTTGTCAAGTGCTTTAATAAATAAGCGCGTTGAAATAAATATTGGCGCTACGCCTTTAGTGATAAGGCGTGCGCATCAAAAATAGTAATTCTTCTAGGCATTTGGATTCAAGTCACCACCCGGTGCTACCCAACGCCACCGCCGCCTGCTCTACACATTAATTGAAGCATTCACAATTGTTAGAAAATAATTAAATAAAACCCAACAAAAGTGAATACCTAGCAATCTTCAGCTACAAAATAACTAAATAGGTTGGAACTGTGTCCTAACCTTAATTTAATTCGAGTGCGCACTCTAAACTCGTAAATGTCCATTAATTTAATATGTATTTTACGGAATCACCTGCAGTGGAATCACCCACGTGCACATTAAATTAATCTGACGCCTGAAAAGGACAGGCGTCCCCGTCAACTTCTCACACAAGGAATCCTCCTTGTATATGAGTTGTGGCAAATAAATAGTTCCTCACGGAATCCACCATGGAATATGCCTCCTGGTATCAATGTTTGAAGAATAGGGCAAGAGAATGCTTCCAGGAGCTTAAAGAAGTAAAAACCCCACGGAATCTTGAAGACATTGTTGAAAACTTACTGCAGTCTTGAATACTCAGCAAGGGTAGGAGAGAGAATCCACAACAGACCTTAAATCTTGAAGGATCACTAAAAGAATGGCCTTAGCTTGATGGAGAACCTTCAGAGAGTGCCTGGGACCAATCTTAAAGCACAAGAGAGGAGATCTGAGCTGTTAATTACTGCCAGTTTGTTGCCCAAAAAATGTGGCACAATTTTTCGCTGATTATAGTGATGCTTCCATATGGCTGCTCTGAGCTATTAGATGGTCATGATGTTGCTCAAAATGCTCTAGAGAAAGTGAAGAATGGTGTTATAAACTCAAATGATGAAGGTCTTGGCCTGGAAGAAAGTTCTCAGCAAGATTTCAGCCATGGAAGCTTGGGACAGGCTTAGATAGAAGAGGGAAACCCTTGATTGGCAAAAGGTAATCTAATTTAAGCTTTCCCTAAACTCTATTAACCCTGATTAGTCTTGGAACCTTCAAAACAAGCCTCTTCTTGTCCACGAGCTGCTAATATGTCCAAGATCCCTCCATTGCTTCTTCATATCTTCTCTAAGAGCTCCAAAAATAGTGGAGACTAACTGCAGGAAACCCTGACTAATTACAGTTTTAATTGTGCCAAGTTTTGCAAGTAAATCTTGAACTCCAGTTACCCTGGATAGTATTGCTAACTAGATCTAGGCTTGAAAACGACCTTGCCAAGAATCAAATTTAAGGCTTTGATACCATTGAAATGAACTTAGCTTAGATTGAATTAAAATAACAAGAAAATCAAGAAACTACTATTGAATCAATTGGCCATAGCCATGCCATAGATGAAAATGTATTAAATCTATAGCATAATGAAGCCATAGCTTGAAGAAATCAAAAGTACAATGAGAATCATGGATGAGAGGCTGCTGCAAGAAATCCACCTCTTACTATGGTGGGCATTGAGTATTCATCCTCAATGTTGATGGGGAAGGCAAGAACAAGCTCCAAGAAACGGAGAAGTTTACAAATGTGCTAAAAAAAAAGATGTTTATAATGACATACAACGGCCTTTTATACTCTAGCCCCAATTAAGCTAATTTTTCCTAAGCTAAAGGGTACAAAATTGTTTTATTATAGTAAATCTTTGGGTTGTCTCAATTGGGATAGAGATAGGCTTGTAAGCTTGCATCTAAGAATGCTCAAGGAGCTGCCCAATGTACTGAGACCATTGCAAAACAATGCCCCCCTCCATTGTAATGAATTGAATGCCATGATAGTAGTGTGAATGGCCAAGATTTGTAACAACAAATGCATGTTGCTATTCAGCCTTTAAGGTTGCAATACACGTTTCATGGGGCCTAGTCAATAGCGTATTATCCACATAAAGAATGAGATCAACAGATCATCCCCATTCTTGCGGATATATAGTGCACTGAGATATACAAGTACAATAGACACCCCACAGCTTGTTGATAGGGAGAAGCATCAAATGGATCTCTTGCATTCTCAACTGTAAATCTTTGGCTTGTTACAATTGGAGTAGAGATAGGCTTGTAAGCTTGCATTTGAAAATGCTCAAGGAGCTGCCTAATGTACTTAGACTATTGCAAAACAATGCTTCCCTTAATTGTAGTGAATTGAATGCCATGATAGTAGTGAGAATGGCCAAGATTTGTAACATCAAATGCATGTTGTAATTCAGCGTTTAAGGCTGTAGTACATGTTTCATGGGGCCTAGTCAATAGCATATCATCCACATAAAGAATGAGATCAATGGATTGTTCCCATTCTTGCGGATATATAGTGTACTCTCAGTGTATAAACTACTAAAACCAAGAGCAATCAAGTATGTATTTTCTCGTACCATGTGAAAGGAGCTTGTAGACTTGATCTATGGGGCAATAAACATAAACTTATAGCACATACACTATTCAATTCAGCAAAGAAAATAGATGACACAAATAACTTCAGAGCTAGAATGCTCTTGCTCCATAGATGCCCTCAAGGTGAGTGCCCCTTATGGTATTTCTTTAATATTGAAGATGAGCCTTTACATGAACCACTCGTGACTCGCTTGTGTGATCAACACTGTCACAATCAATACTCTTTTTGCTAATGATTCCTCACGTGCTTGGCTCTTCAATGGATCAACTGCTATGTCCTCAATTGCTCTCACCAACCTTGATCAACGAGCTTTGAATTTGTCTCAATTACACACTCAAATTAGTATGTCTTCAAGTATGGAGAGCTGCAATCACTCCAATGTTGACCAACATGACATCAAGAAATCCATCCATGGTCTTTCGTGTCCTCTATCATGTTAGTGAAATCTGGTGAAGGTGGAGTGTCGTCCTCCTCACCGAGTCCATTATGCCATCTTAGGGCCTCCAATGATGGAGAAGCCTGATAAGACATCATAGGAACTGGAGAAGAAGGTGTTTGGGAAAT
Organism: Lygodium microphyllum; assembly: GCF_053477565.2. Lineage (NCBI taxonomy): Eukaryota > Viridiplantae > Streptophyta > Polypodiopsida > Schizaeales > Lygodiaceae > Lygodium > Lygodium microphyllum. Next base: position 93,841,882 of record NC_141160.1, read on the forward strand.
TGCGATTCAGTTATGAGTCATATTGTGTGCCTCACACAAAGACTAGCTCTCCACAATATTCACAGGATACTCTTTACAAAACAAGAGTACCGGCTTTGATACCATGTGAAGAAAATTGCTAGGGTTTGCATTGAGGACACACAGAATGTACGACCACGATAGAAACACAAAGAGACAAACACAGACAAAGAGGGCCAAACTCAAACCCTAAACGCAATACTCAAAAACTCAAATAGAGAAACTCAAACACAAACAGAAGAAGGGAGAGAGAGAACACAACTTTGGAGTGAATGAATGCTGTAAATGAATGTAAGAGTATACAATGTGCTCAAGAGTAGAGCAATGTCGGAGTGTGACATCTACCGTAGACGAATCCCAAATCTGTGACCACCAGTCGGAGAATGAAGAGAGAGGAAACTGCAAAACGCTGACACCAAGGGTTGCCAGAGACAGAGGCGACAACTGCTGTGGAGTGGGGAGATGACACCATGCAGCTCCAGAAGGATGCAAACACAGGCTGTAGGATGTCGCCTGATGTTGAAGATGTTGGCGATGGCAGAGCTGGAGGCCAAACACAACCTGGGAGATGGCGCCTGACAGTGGGCGACAACTGGAAGAAGGTGCTAGGGCACTGCGAGCCTAGAGGGAGAGGTGGCAGCGGTCGTGAGGGCTGGACAGCCACGTGGAGATAGACTGATGGCTGAAATCTGCACTGGAGAGTGTGAAACATGCACGGACGGAATAAGGCTTAATGGAGGCAGGCTGTCTATTTATAGATATGGAAGGGCGTCCTAGAAATTAGGGCTTTCCCCGAACTCTCTCGAACCGCTTCCCCTTTTAGGGTTTCCACTCAACTCTCTCGAACCATTCCTCATTATAGGGTTTTACTCTAAAAGAGCATTTTTTAGTGTGTTTTGGGGTTGTTTAAGATGCTAATCAGCAAGTGATGCATATTTTAGCTCGATAGGTGGCTTGCTCAACCATGCTTCTTGAGAGACTCCTTCTCCAAAGACATGTTTGGTGACTGATTAATCAAGTTTACAGCAGTCATAATAGCCTTTGCCCAAAATCCATGAGGTAAAGCAGCATGTGATAGCATTGTACGGACCCTGTCTTGAATGGTCTTGTTCATATGCTCTGCAAAACCATTTTGGGGTGGATTTTGAGGGGCGGTGAGCTCCCTTTTAATCCCTTTGCTATTACAAAAGTTGTGAAAGGCTTTGAATATATATTTCCCACCATTGTCAGAGCGAAGACACTTTAATGTCTTGCCAGTCTGATTTTCAATAAGTGCGAGGAATTTTTTAAATTTATCCAAGGCCTTATCTTTACAATGGATCGGATAAACCCATACTTTGCGTGTGGCATTGTCACAACTCTATAGAAACAGAATTTATATTCTTTTTCATTAATTTGTCTATATAATGATTTATTAAATTTGTTTCCTTTGCACTAATTAGATATAAAGAAAAGTGCATTGGAGCTGGCTATTGATGAGTGGTCACAGGTTATGGTGGACCCACGCGGTGGGTTAGAGAAAAGATAGTTCACACTTCCACCTATATGGCCCGATTGGGCGCCTGTGACCAAAACTCACGCATATTAGGGTTAGACTCACACACAGAAAGGATTGATGCCTTGAAGTGTGGGCTAGATCCGCCAGAACAGACAGTTACAATCAACAAGATGACATGATCATGAAATGCTTGTACAATGTGTATGTGTGGGCTGCAAGCTTGAAATGCACATTTCTTTGCATAGGAAAGTCACATGAAGATTCTGATACCGTTTTTGCGATGTATACGGAAAAAGCTTTCATATGACACCCATATTGGGGGGTCCCTAAATTTTAGGAGCCTCGAATTAGCCTAAAAATGCTAGTCCTAAAAAATAGGGATGTCATTCTAAAAATAGTAAATTCTGTACTCTGAGACTGTGCTTACTAAATTTGGTTGTTTCTATTCTTGACAGTATTCAGCCCAAAAAGGAAAGCCATAGAGAAGAGACAAATGTCAAGACACTTGTCACACAAGTTTCCAAGTGTCCCACCACTTGTCACATCTCATGACATGTGGTTGGACACTTGTCTTGTGCTACTCCACTTTCCCCTTTTGTACTAGCTCTTCCCTCTCCTATAAATAAGAGCTCGTTTTTCTTCATTTAGCATAATTTTTCTTTGCTGTAAACTCATGTACAACACCCACAGATAGCCAGAAACTGGCCCCATCCATCCCCATCATCATCCCCCACTTCTCTATTATCAGATTCCTCCATATTCCCTCTTCTATCACTGCTGTTTTACAGGACAACAAGCCTGTAAATTCATTATAGCACCTCCTTCTTGAGCTCTTTCTTCCATTTTAGCAACAAGAAGCAAGCCCTATCCATGTACTGCTGATCAACGATGGAGAAAGGCTGATTTCCCCTCTTTCTTCTCTCATACTGTAAAGAAATCAGTTCTTATCATTGCATAATAGATAATGCATGTGTGTTTGTACATCTTTGCATGATCTTGTGAGAGTGAGAATTACTTCTCCTCACTCTCAAGTTGATTGTAACTGAGCTCTTCCCTAAGGGACTTGGGTTGAGAAGAAATACATTCCTTCTTGGGGGGGGGGGGGGGAGAGGAGGGGGGTTTTGCCCATCTTCAACCCTCAATCTTATCTCCATTACTTTTACATTTTCATGGCTGTAAATTTGTGAGTAATTTTCATTTTCAGCTTTAAGTGTTCATTCTCTTTTATATTAAATCTCGAAAACAAGCGAATATCATAATTGTTAAGTATACTACGTTGTTCGGGGCGTTTACAGGCATCATAAAAAAAAGTAATGAAATACTTCTTTCCCTCTAGAGGTAACTCTCGCATTTGACATACATCTAAATGTATCAACTCTAAGGGTGAAGACTTTAGAGAGAGATTTTTTATGTGACGTTTGAGCGTGCTTACCATAAATACAATTATCACATTGTTCAAAATCAGTATATCTCAAATACGACGAATAACCCAATCAAGAAAGCACTTTTATTTTAGTTTGACTCATGTGTCCCAACCGGCTATGCCACAAAGAAACACTTGGTTGCTTGGTTATGGCGACTACATGGTCAAGCATGCTAGATACATACAAAGGATACAAAGTATCACTTTAAGAGCCCTTACAAAATTTCCATTTTCTATCCCCAAAGGTGGTATGATAGCCTTCGCCATCTAGTTGCCATGTACTTATCAAGCTCTTCTTGAGCTGAGGTACATGCCTCACATTATGCAAAACAAACATAGAGCCATGCTGAAATTCCAATTTCATACTACCAATACTTGCAATTTGACATGCATAGTTATCCCCCAAGTGGACAACACCACGCACACCACCATTGTAGTTAGAAAACCACTCATGATGTGGTGTGATATGAAAAGACGTACCTAAGTCAAGTATCCAAGTGTGCATGTCATCATTAGAATTTGCAATCTGTTGGGAATAAAGGCCTCGTGCCTTTAAATGTACTCGGGTGTGAACACACCCGTAGCACTTGTACTTACATATATATATCTATCTAAAAGCCTAAAGGTATTGTCTCGTCATTGTACTTTAAAATGTGCTCACTCTCTACTCTGCTCTATCTCACTCTCTTTGTCTTTCACTACGTGTAACGACTGTCTGTCTTGATCTCGGTGCCCACCCTACCACTACAAACTAGTATCAGAGTTGGCAAGAGACAGCTGTAGGCATCGTGGGTAGTTCCAGGCAGTGAGGATAGTCGACAGACAGGCCATGACAGGCAGCAGACAAGTCATGATAGACAGGTCATGATAGGCAGCAGTTGATGGGAGCAGTAGTCGCCAAGCCATGCAGCAGCAGTTGACGGGCAAGGCAGGAAACGTGACGGGCAACATTCGCGACCAGGTGCCAAAGGCGCATATGACCAGGAGACAACCACGCGATTGTAGGCGACCATCGGGGCTCATGCCGCACGACTGGCGGGGCTCATGGTGCATGTCAGACGGGTCAACGGACCTGTCATCCATATTTTTTTTTCTCTTTTTTTTCAAAATTTGTTGAAAATCCTCTTTCTCTAACCAAGGTTCGCGTGTGCAAGCACAAAATCTCAAATCTGTGCAAAATTGAGTTAGAAATTCAGAGCTTTTCCCGAATTTGGGGATCTCAACACAGAATTGGACAATCTGACTTAGAAATTGCAAAGTCGGTGCACATTTGCTCGGGAGTTTTGGGGCTTTTCACACTTTATTGAAATTCTTTCAATTTCACTGAAATTAGTGCACGTTGAACTTGGAAAATTTGGGGATTTGTCCAGATTTGGTGCGAGCAAGATGCAACAGTGATATCTGTCTCAGAAATTGCAGGAATTTGTGACATTTTGTCCCCGACATTTGGGGCTTTTCATGTGCATGCACAAATTGGGCTGAAATTTATCCAATTTCTCGACATTGATGCACATTGGACCCCGTGCAATTTGGGGCTTTTGCAGTTTGGGCAAAATTTGTGCAGCATTTGGTCAATTTATGTACATGCAGGTTGAATTCCACGCAATTTGGACATCAACACTTCGTAAAATTTGGGGGTTTTGCTGAAATTGCTCTATTTTGGCAAAATTGGCCTGTCCTATGCATGAGAGAGAAAATGAAGATGTGTGTTTGATGCTTTGAGCACAAAATTTTTTGGGGCTTTTGGCCGTTCGGGTCAAATTTCATGCCCATGGGTACATGTACAACAGAAATTGCAGCTAAAATCTGGGATTTCTCATGTAATGTGATGCATATGCCCTTGGAACAGCTGTAATCAGTTGTGGAATGTTGTAGCACATGGTTTGGTGCTTCTGAAAATTTAATTAACAGATCTGAAATCTGTGCTTCTGCGTGTTTATTTATTGCTGATTGGTACTTGTTTGTACCGTGGTCACTTGAGTGAGTTTTGGGCCTGCATTTGCTGTTTTTTGGTCACATTTGGGCTGAAAATCATGGCTGGCAGCAATGACAGCAGTAATCTGATGCACATAAAGAAGTTTGAAGGCGCACATAACTTTGCAGTTTGGCAAAAGCAGTGCTATAATATCCTGTTGCAAAAGAAGGAGACAAAGCAGATCAAAACCAAAGGGGCAAGGCCCGCGGATATGGAACAGGACGATTGGGATGAGTTAAATGAGCTTGCACGCTCAACCATAGAGCTATCGATTTCTGATGCCTTGCTGTTCAACATTGAAGGTTTGGATTCTGCATATGTTATATGGACTAGACTGGAAGAATTGTATGCACAAAAGAGTGCTGTAAGCAAAGTGTATTGGCTGAAAAAGCTTATGGATTTGCGTATGAAAGAGGGTACAACAATGTCTCCTCACAGTGAGTTTAACTCCATTTTCAGCCAGCTGGTTGCCTTGAAGTTCATGATTGACGAGGAATTTAATGCTACTTTCTTGCTTTGCACTCTACCAGAGAGTTGGGATACATTCAAGACAGCTATGAGCAATTCTAATGTGATCCTTTTGTATGTTGATGTAGAGAGTGCTCTACTTATGGAAGAGATGAATCGGCAGAACAATGCATCCAGTAAGTCTTCCAGTGCTTTGCATACTGGGGGCAGATCACAGCAAAAGGGCAAATATGATAGCAAAGGACGTAGTAAATCACATGGCAAAGATGTTGAATGTCATCATTGTGGCAAGAAGGGTCACTTTAAACGTAATTGTAACAAATGGAAGAAAGAGAAAGGAAAAGACAAGAAGACAGATGATAACAAGGAAGAGAAGAAGGACAGTCAGCCTAAGAAGAGCAGTACAAAAATTGAAGAGGTGAATATAGTCACTCATGACAGTGATAGTGGGAGTGATGTACTCTTTGTCTCTTCACACTTTGGTACACATGCTTTACTTGTAGATACGGATGATGACATGCATACCTAGATTCTTAGTTCAGGTACTTCCTTTCATGTCACCCCTCATCGTGAGTGGTTCTCTGCCTATACAAGGGGTTGATATGGTGTTGTCCATCTTGGGGACAACTACGCATGTGACATTTCAGGTATTAGCAGTGTGCAGTTATAGTTTCAGCATGGCTCTGTCTTTACATTCAGCATGTATGGCATGCACCTCAGCTTAAGAAGAGCTTGATTAGCACAGGGCAGCTAGATGATGATGGTTTTTATACCACCTTTGGTGATGGAAAATGAAAGATCTGTAAGGGATCTAGGGTTATTACGAGAGGGTGCAAAAGTGATACTTTGTATCCACTTCATGTATCTAATGTGCGTGACCATGTTGTTGCTGTGACCAAGTAGCCAAGCGTCTCTTTGTGGCATGGCCGGTTGGGACACATGAGTCAAATTTGAATGAAAGCGCTTTCTCGTTTGGGTTACTTGCCTTGTCTTCATTATGCTGATTTTGAGCACTGCGATCAAGTATTTATGGCAAACATGCACAGACGTCTCATAAAAAGTCTCTTTCGTTGAAATCTTCTCCTCTAGAGTTAGTATATTCGGATGCATGTCAAATGCCAGGATTATCTTTAAGGGGAAAGAAATTTTTGTCACCTTTGTCGATGATGCTACATGGAAGGTATGGGTTTACCCTATTCATAGCAAGGATGAAGTGCTTGACAAGTTTAAAAAATTCTTGGCATTGGCTGAAAATCAAACAAACAAGACACTTAAATATCTTCTCTCTGACAATGGTGGAGAATATGTGTCCAAGGCCTTTCAGGCATTTTGTAACAGCAAAGCGATAAAGAGGGAGCTCACTGTCCCTCATAATCCGTCCCAAAATGGAGCTGCAGAGCGTATGAATTGGACCGTACAGGATAAGGTCCGTACGATGCTGTCTCATGCTGCATATTATCCCATGGTTTTTGGGCAGAGGCTATTATGACAGCTGTTCACTTAATTAATCGGTCACCAAAGAGGTCTTTGGGAGGGGGAGTTCCCCAAGAAGCGTGGTTGGCAAGCCACCTTCATATGCTCATATGAAAGTGTTTGGCTGTGAGGCTTTTGTACACATTCGTAAAGAAAAACATAGTAAACTTGAGCCAAAGTCTTGTAAATGCATTTTCCTAGGATATGGGGACGAGGGTGAAATGGGGTATAAATTGTGGGATCCCAAGAAAAGGAAAGTAGTATGCAGCAATGACGTTATTTTCCAGGAAGATCGCATGCACAAACAACCTGAAAAGATTGAGGAGGTCCGTAGGGTTGTATTCCGGGAAGAAATATCTTTTGGATAGCAAAATGTGCCCGCTGTACAATAGCAAATACCTGCTGTAAATGAACCTGTAAATGCAGAAAATAATGTTGGAAATGATCAGCCAGCTATTACCCATGATAATGAGCCACTACATGTGTAGGAATAGCCAGGACAGCAAGCTGTTAATGCTGATTTACAGGCTGAAATGCCAGGACAGCATGTTGAAAACAGAAATTTGCAGGAACAGCTAGCAAACAATGACCATTGGGTTAGGAGATCATCTAGGGCTACTAGACAACCTGATAGATTTGTTCTTGGTGCAAACAATGTGGCTGATTATGTCATGTTGACAGACAGTGGTGAACCGTCTTGCTTCAAGGAATCAATGGATAGACAAGACAACAAGAAATGTTATAAAGCCATGTTGTCAGAGATGGAATCTCTTGAGAAAAATGGCACTTGGGACTTGGTGTAGTTGCCTAAGGGGTAGAAAACACTTCCATGCAAATGCGTTTAGAAGATGAAGGTCACTTTTGGTTCCTCACCCAAGTACAAAGCAAGATTAGTTGCAAAGGGGTACAAGCAGGAGCATGGAATTGACTTTAATGAGATTTTCTTGCTTGTAGTTAAGATAACTACATTGAGAACCATTTTGGGCTTAGTTGCAGTTGAGGATATGGAGCTTATACAGATGGATGTAAAGACTGCATTTTTAAATGGTGATCTGTATGAGGACATATATATGCATCAACCTGAAGGGTTTGTTGAACAAGGAAAAGAAAAGATGGTATGTAAACTCAAAAGGAGTTTGTATGGGCTGAAACAAGCACCAAGAAAATGGTATCATAAGTTTGATACATTCATGCAGTCCCAAGGCAAGTGGATCACTGCTTGTACACCAAGAAGGCAGCAGATAGCAGCCTGATTATCTTGGTTTTGTATGTTGATGACATGCTGATTGCTAGCAGGGAATACTCATGCCTTGGATTCATTGAAGCAAAGTCTTTATGGCAGCTTTGACATGAAGGATCTTGGTGATACAAATCACATTCTTGGCATGTAATACTTAGAGATAGATCGACAGACTTACTCTATCTATCTCAGCAGGATTATATCTCCAAAGTTTTGCAGTGTTTCAATAAGGAGGGGGGGAAAAACAATTGGGGCTCCATTGCCTCCATATGTAAAACTCAATGTAGAGGACAGCCCTACATCTGATGATGAGAAGGCTGAAATGGCCAAGTTACCATATGCTTCAGCTGTTGGCAGTTTGATGTATACTATAGTTACTACACGTCCTGACATTGCCTTTGCAGTGGGAGTGGTTAGCAGATACATGGCAACCCCTGGCAAGAAGCATTTGGATGCAGTGAAAGGTATTATGAGATACCTCAAAGGCACAAAGGAGTTATGCATCTGCTTTGGAAAGCAAAAGGCATCTGTTGTTGGCTTTACGGATGTAGACTATGCTAGTCATGCAGACTGTAGGAAGTCCACTTCTGGGTATGTGTTTACTTTTACAGGAGGAGTAGTCTCTTGGATCTCCAGGCTACAAAAGTGTGTTGCATTGTCTACTACAGAGGCAGAGTATATGGCTGCCACTAAGGCATGCATGGAGGTTTTATGGTTTTCACGTCTGGCGGGAGAGCTTGGCATCTCAAACTTACTTGTTCTCCATTGTGATAGTCAGAGTGCTATCATGCTAGCACGGAATTCTGTCTTTCATGCAAAGACAAAGCACATATAGGTGAAGTACCACTTCATTAGAGATGTACTTGACAACAAGAGCATTGAGCTTGTCAAAGTACATGTAGATGATAATCTTGCAGACCTTCTGATGAAGGGTCTTCCAACAGAGAGGTTTGCTCATTGTTGGCAGATGATGGGAGTTGGATAGATATTGTTTTTCAGCTTTGTACATACCTAGACTTAGCTGATTCTTTTCTTCTCTTTAAGCACATTGCCTTTAGGTGGGAGGTTGTTGGGAATAAAGGCCTCGTGTCTTTGAATGTGCTCGGGTGTGAACACACCCTTAGCACTTGTACTTACACATATATATCTATCTAAAAACCTAAAGGTACTATCTCGTCATTGTATCTAAAAACCTGCTCACTCTCTACTCTGCTCTATCTCACTCTCTCAGTCTCTCAGTGTGCGTAACGACTGTCTGTCTCGATCTCGGTGCTCAACCCGTCACTACACAATCAATACATGTGCACTCAAAGAAGAAGCAAGGAGTATATCACCATCACTGTCATTCTCATGAGTGATTACATTTACCTTCTCTTTCTTCACAATACTTTTCTTTGTAGGCTGGTTTTCCTTTTTCTCAGCTGTGTTGTCTTCAATGTTTTTGCTTTTGCATTTCTCTTTCTTAAATTGAAAACAGTTCCATTTGTAGTGCCCTTTCTTGCCACAATGATGATACTTCACATTTTTGCCACGAGACTCGTTGGGTGCTCTATTTTCAGAACTACCCTTTTGCTGAAATCTGCCCCTAGTGTACAATGCATTAGAAGACTTGTTTGCTAAATTATTTTGCCTGCTGAGTTTTTCCATCAACAAAGAACTCGCGCTATGGAGGAGGTGTAGTTACAGTCCCAAGGGGGACGGTTCATGAAGGGACATCCCATCTACTACTTTGGAGAAGGGAGTTGCTCTTCATTGAATAGAGAGAGGGTAGTGAGGAGCTTGAATAGGTGGCCTACTTTTGTAGCTTGAGGGGTAGGGATCCTCTAAAGTTGCATTGTTTAGCAACAACCCTTTGCTATTCAAAAGAAGTATGCAAAGGAATGTCCTTTTTGTACTACGAGCATATCTCTCTACTAGCTCAATATCTTGGAATAGTGTGGTAGGTTTTTGAGCCATAACATCAAGTGATAAATCAGGGTCCAAACCGTAGACATACTTATGCAACTTTGCATCATCTCTCACACTCTCTACATAGATTGGAAAAGAGAATGGATCAGTGATAGTTGCTACATTCAAATTTCTATAATCCACAAAAATCCATATTTTGCCATTCTTTTGGGGTACTACTACGATAGGTGACAGCCAAGTCACTTTATTTACAGGCTTGATGAAGCCAGCTCTAAGAAGTTTGCCAATCTCCTCTTTCACTTGTTTAGCATAGTTTGGATTCATACGGTATCTTTTTTGCATTATAGGTTTAGCATTTGCCTTCAAATTGATCGTGTGCTGGCACACCCTTGGATCAAATTCCTTCATGTCAGTATACTCCCATGCAAAAATATCTTGGAATTCTTTATATAATTGAAGCAACTGCTGCTTGAAGTCTTTGTGAACAAAAATGCGCACCTTTATTGGTTTAGAATTTGAATCAGCATCCAAATAGGCTTCTTGAACATCATCTTCAAGCAGTCTTGCTGACTTGCTCACAATATGTTCATATTTCAGCTCAGCATCAATAATGGCTTGTTGACTAGCTCTATCAACGACCTCCTCTATCTCTAATGAAGCCTTTTCTTGCTCTTGAAGAGTCTCCTTATTAGTTCCCTTACTCCCCTTAGGGCTATCATTTCTTTTTGCATCTAGTTTAGTGTCCTATTGTATCAAGTCACTATTTTCCTGTATTAAGTCTTTGTTTTCCTGCAGTGGTAACGCTGTTGCCTGCAGTGGTAAAGTCTCTTCCTGTTGTGGTATTGCTGTAACTACATCATATTTAGACAAAATTTTTTCAACATCCACCTCAAAAACTGGTACAATGGTAGGATTAGCTTGTAAAAAGGTTCTTCATCATCATCTTCAATCTCGGGTGTAACATTTGTTGTCTAAGCAACCAATGGATGGTACTTTGGTTTCAATACTACTTGATTAATTGTAGATAAATTTACTTCCTTGCCATCATGGGGAATAATTACCGTATCAACACCCCAATCCTGCTTCAACTTGGATAATCTAAACCAAGGCCTTTCCAACAGCATGTGATATGAATCTCCTAGACCTTCCATGTGGAGAACAACAAATCTTACCTTACACTTCAGCCCTTTAACTCGAATGATTTGATTCTTCAGGATCCCCAAAGGCTGAAGCCTCCACTGGTCAGCCATATTAACTTGAAACAATGCCAGTACAAGTCCTTGTAATTATGTGCTAAATAGAGCTCTTCATGTATAATGTTTACTCCTCCCAAGCCTTCATCAAATAATACATCATCCAATTTACTGCCCAAGTATTCCACTTGAATGGTTGGCACTTTGTAATCCACCAATTCTAACCGTGTGGGGATAATGTCTTGATGTTCTTAAATCTGCTTGCTATAAATCACATAGTGTTTCAACACTTTTTCTTAATTCACCATAATCTTTGCTAAAAGCTTTTCCTTAAATCTTGGGATCAAAACAAGGATTTGTTCCAAAGTTAAATGTAATGAAGATTTAGCTAATGCAGCAAATAACTCATGAGAATCTTAAGATTGCTCATAGAGATTTACACTTTGTTGCTGGCTACTAAAGTGTAACCCTGTAGGTGGCAATTCTTGCTGATTTGTTGCATATTGTAGTTGACTTTTGTGCACTTCATACAAGTCACGACAAACCTGTGGAATTGAGTTGTTTTGACTCCTCCTTTTGCAACTTCCGAATTTCCTTAGAGGCTACTTCCCGAGCATGTTCCTGATCATCCTAGTTTATCTTCTGCTTGGCTTTAGCCCTAGTTATGGCTAAAACTGTTGTCTCTTCCGAACAAATTTTCCATGGTTATATAGTTTGAACAATCACAGCTTACCTACGGCTCTAACTCATGCTGGCTTACATTTAAAACACCCTTACTTGGCACTTATTTCTAGAAAACTTCTTTGATTTTCTGCTCCAGTTGATGGCCTACTGCCTTGCCCTTCATGACTTTTGTAAGTATCTCGACTAGGACCACTGTTGCGGGTGCCAGTGGTTGTTGTCCACGGGGTAGTCTTGCTGGTTGCATTTCTTGTTGCTCTCCAGTTTGTATTCCCCTTTCAGCCCTATGGCGTACCCAAAGCTCGCAATCAGGTCTTGACATATGTCCTTGTCTACCACAGTAGTAGCAAGGCCCTCACTAACTTTGCTGGGCATTATTCCACTGCCTTGCTTGGTCATTGCTCCATTGCTTAGGTGGCTGACCCTTCCTTCCAAAACCTCTAAATCCACGTTGTTGTGCCATCTCAGGTGCAATTTGATTTACTGGTGCCATTGGTGGTACTGGTTGCGTTCTTGAATTCCGCACCATTGGATTGTATCAGCACTCCTTAGCCTCATGGCCTACCTTCTGACATATGTTGCATGACTTTATATTACTAGGTGCAATTTGATTGTTGCATGACTTTACATTTCTAGGAGTATTAATAACTCCCATGTCCAGCAATTGTTTCTTAATTTTCTTTTCTAATCTTTTTTCTAATGCTATATTTTTTTCCGTTTCTTTCCCCTTCTTCTTATCCTTAGAAGCTCTTTTACTCTTTTTAGACTTTGTCTTTTGGCATCTTTGCTGCCTCTTTTTTCTCTCCTCCTCTGAGTCACTTGACTCCGTATCTAAATCTGAACTTGATGAGATGTCCTGATCACTACTGCTATCTTCAAAATCTGAATCTTTCGAATCGGATGCAGATGTATCCTTTGTTGCCTTTTTCTTAGACTTGCTTTCATCAAGTTTCCTCTCAACTCTTTGAGTAGATTTTGCCAACACATCAATTGTAGCATTTGCTTGCAATTCCACATTGGCTATTGCACTCGCAATAGTTTTATCGAACCCTTTTACAAAGTAAGAACTTTGCAAATCCAAAGATGGCCTATCAACAACATCCAATCTGTTTAATAGATTTTTAAACTTTTGTGCATAATCTTGCACAAGCATTGATCTTTGCTTTATCTGTTTCAACTTCTTCAAGACATCCGTAGTAGTTTTATGCTTCCTGAATTTGCTAAGAAAAGCATCTTTAAGGGCATTATATGTGGTAAAATGAGTAGCATCATATGTACTATACCGATCCATGGCCTTTCCTTTAAAAGTTGCTGCAAATGGCTGCCACTTAACTTGATCCCCATACATGGTATTAAAGTTGGTTGCAATCCACCATGTTTCAAATTGAGCCACTTGGCAGTCTGGGTCTTTTCCCTTCATGCTTGGAAATTTGGAAGCTCTTACCTTGGAATTAATTGGCTGATTGGGATTCATTGTGTATTGGTGCTTAGGCTTCTTAAGTGGGGGTAAAGGGTTGAACTTCAAAGACTTCTGTGATGGAAGTTTTGTATTCCGTAGTAAGATTGTTCCGCCAAGTACTATATGTTGCAATCTTTCAATTGCCTGCTTAGGTGGAGTATCTTGATTTCTTGGTGACAATACTGTCTACACTCGGTATACTTGAAGGAGTCCAAGGAGCTGTAGGAGATACCGTGGATGTTGCAGGAGATTGGTATATTGTTGTGGTACCAGAGGTACATAAGTATCCCTATTTTTCGAAAGTTGTTCTTCATCTAGTGTGTTAAGTCCTCCCGTTGCTCCATTATCATTATTCACTTCCCTCTGTTGCTGTTGCTTTGCCCAAACTTCTCTTAGTTTCTTGGATTTGCTCCTTGTTACAATGACATTTGACTGATACGGGTAATTCTCTGACATATACCCCAACAAACAAAATTAAGACCTTAGATTGCATCATGCTGCTTTAAGCAGTCGGTTATTGCATCAGCTTTTTGCAAAAATTCTGGGCTTTTAGCAGCAAACAGAGTCGTTTTTGATCAAGCTTTAAGACCAATGATACAAAACAACAAAGGCAGGATTGTATTATCTTGTTTTTTAAAAATGTGTTACTGCTTCATACAGGAACTTTGAATTTTTGCCATCAAGCAATGGTAGGATCAGGGAAGGAAAAAGACGATCTACACACAAAAAACCCTTCAAACTGCATACATGAACTGAGGTTTTCTTCCTTAAATAGACTTGTTTTTGATAGGGGTTTCAGGCAGAGGTTTAGAATGACGGTGGCAGGATCGCCAAAGTGTTTCAGTCCCTAATCTATGCGGAATGCATAATAGGATTGCTGTGCCTCATGCAGAAAATACATCTCATTGCTGTAAATAGTGTGGAGAACACACAATCCTCTATGAGGCAATTCATAGGAAACCCAAATATAACCATATAGCAACGTGAGAATACATACCACAGCACTAATACTTAGAGAATCTGAGACATAAATCATAAAGTATATGCTGGAAATGGACAGAAACACAGAAAGAGAATGGTGCCAACTGTCAGATCTCAGACATCATCATGGAAATCCATAATACAGCAGGTCGTGAACATCAAGAATGATGATCCATACGTGAGAAAGACACACAATACCTCTTCAGGTCACGTTTTTCAACTACCTACAAACTGCACTTCATGAGGCATACAACTTCATGAGGCATTTAAAGACTGCTTTACACAGGAAATAGTAGAGACTAAGGCTCTAAACCATACTAAGGACAAACATAATGCATTAAATGTAAAGCCATGGCTAACAATACATATGCTATTGCGTGCTTTTCAATCGTATGTTGCTGAAATGGAAAGATTTCAGATAGCTTAGAAATCTTTAAATGCACGGGAACATTGATAAAAAATTAAGGAAATTCCACAAAGGGATGATTTCAGCCTAAGGTAGTTTATCTTCCATTTGTTTGACAGATTTCTGTGCTTGTTTTGCCTAATAGTTTGCAACATTTCTGACGCTCTTTGCTTTATGTTTCATGTACTTGGGAAATTGGCTACGCTGCAGCCTTTGCATAATCTGAACAATGACAGTCCTGTACGGACACAACACTTGAGCTCCATTGTGGCTGTTGCTAGAAGGCGTCATGCACTTTGCCATACTGGTTTGGAGTTGTTTTTTGGAGAGTCCGATTCAGTTTCCAAGAACACCTTGGACAGTAAACTTTCTGATTGTGGTAGTGCATTCTTTACCTTCCGGAGCACAGAAGAGAGAGAAGCTTTTGCATCTGAGCTACTGGAACAACTCAAGGTAAGGTTTTGAAGTGGTCTTCTGTCTGCATGCATTTTTGTTGGAATTTTGGTTTTAGTGAGGTTGCCTCATACTTCTAGAATTTTGCTGACCAGGGTCCTCTTGGTGGGGGCAAACAAGCAGGGTTTCACAAATAGGGAAGATGATATAGGGAATTTACTGGAGGCAGATGGTTCTTGGTTGGATTGTGTCATGCATGCATGGCAGGTATGTTACCTTCTGCAATGGTGAGGCGATTTCTCATGTTTGATCTAACATTAAGGTTTGCATGAAATGCATCTCCATGAGAGTGTTTCTCATAATGTGTGATTTATTAGTAAACAATTTATCTGTTTGTGAGTGATACTTGAGCTAGAAAAAGTGTTGATACAAGTAACAACATAGAATGAAACATTTATTGCAGAAATTAAAAGACTAGTATGACATGTTGTTTTGAAGGACTGCTCTGAACTCTAATAAGATGGTTAAACAATTTGTTTTTACAGTTTTTGGTGGTAAATTGGTTGCCTGTTGTTATTCAGGACCTGTTTTTTTACAATGCTGTATGCAATCTCTTGTTATTTGTTCCGTGTTCTCCAGTTCAGCCAGATTCTCATTACCCACCCTTATTTTGCAAGAGCTGACTTAGGTGTTTTTATTGATTTTTTGCACAGGCAGGGAAGGTCTCCAATTTTGATTACCTGATATATCTGAATTTGGTAGCAGGCCGCAGTTTCTGTGATCTTACTCAGTGGCCTGTTATGCCATGGATTATAACAGACTACAAGTCAGAAATTTTGGATCTTACTAAATCAAGTACATTTCGGGATCTCTCCAAGGTTTGGTTTTAAACTGTACTGAAAGCTTGAAGGATTGTGATGCACTTACAACATGGTTCTAAGCACTAACTAGCATCATTTGAAAGTCATAAGCAATAAGATTCAAGTCTGAAGTTGAGATATTAGGTGGA
Source organism: Lygodium microphyllum (assembly GCF_053477565.2). Taxonomy (NCBI): domain Eukaryota; kingdom Viridiplantae; phylum Streptophyta; class Polypodiopsida; order Schizaeales; family Lygodiaceae; genus Lygodium; species Lygodium microphyllum. The sequence goes on from NC_141160.1 coordinate 93,858,007, forward strand.
GATCTTAGTTCTGTGGAATGAGAATCCAATCTGAAGTGTTGAAAATGGATTTTAATTGTAACCACCTGGCAGCAGGGGTGACACCTCTAGAAGAATGGGCTGCGGCCTACAGCAGTGGGAACAACATTCACTGATGAGGGTAACAATGACGATGGAGTGATATTAATCAAGTTGAGTCAGTGGATCCTGTACATGGGGTAAATGATTAGTTACTTGACGGATAGCTATTCAGTGTTTAGGTACATCAATTCAATTCATTCTATGACCAAATGCTGAACATTTTGCTTAATGAGTGATGCCTACAGAATTGTCTAGAAATCACCCTAGAAGGTTGGTATTACAAAGCAAGCACTTTTAGGTTATCATGGGAGTGCTCTATAGGAGGGGCATTGACAATGTATTGAGAATATGTGTAAATGTTGAAAAATAACCCATTGTACTATATGAAAAGCATGCGAGACTGACAGGAGGTCATTTCTTCGCTGAGTTCACAGGGAAGAAGATTCTTCAAGCTAGTTTATGGTGGCCAATGGTGCTCAAAGATGCTCATTAGTATGCGAAGAAGTGCATTATCTATGTGTGGGAAGGTCAGCCTCAGCCTAGAGATAGGATGTAGGATTATCCGATTTTGCCTCTAGAGCCCTTTCAAAAGTGGGGCATTGACTTTGTAGGTCCTTTTGAACCAATAGCCCGTCAAAGTAAAATCAGTACATTTTGGTTTGTACGGATTACTGTACCAAGTGGGTTGAAGCCAAAGCTTTGTAGGATAATAAAGTATCAAATGCAACTTAGTTTCTCGAAGGCACAAAGTGGGGAATGATGGATGAAGAGTGGTGTGCACATTAAGTGCCTTTTATAGAACATGCTAGAGCAAGAACAAGCTTGCTGTCTTGTGTTCTAAAAGCAAAAATGCCTTTTTGGGGCTATTTAACGAGCAAAAAAAAATGCTAGGAAAATATAATAAATTTAGGAGCAAGTTTTGGTAGCTCAACAACCCCCTTAGGCCAAAAAAGGGAGATCAAGGAGAGTGAAACGACAGCTGAGCCTAAACCCAAAAGTTCCAAGGGTGCTGTGATGGGCTTCCCAAGGTCCTACCACAATCGTAGAGGCAATGGATATCTTCTTCTAGGTTGCTGAAGTGAATCAGAGTTTTTTTGGGTAGCTGCATAGGATCTTGGATGAGCAATGGAGTGCTTATGGATGCTCCACTTGATAAGGTAAAAGAGAAACATGCTACAGAAGGCATGGGTTTTCACCTTACGAAAACCTACTCTCGTAGGTTTTCATCCCTTATAAGGGTCCAATGGAGACACACAATGCTAATATGCAAAGGGCTAATGCATAATGGCTATATTTATGCAACAAGGTTCAACTTGTACAATGCCCTCATGGGGGATTTACTGACCTGCCCAAGCGCTGATGTCGAAGACTAGAAGACAATGCCAAAACTTGTACGTACTATGGGAAAGTAACCCCCTTTGAAAACATGAATATTGCTGCCAAAGGAGGAGTTGATATTGGCACATGGTGCCGAGAACCTGATGAAGAAGTTGATGTAGAAGCAACTCAGCTGGAATAGCTGTTTCAGTCAAGTAGCTGTTGTGGTACATCAAGAGATGCGGCCTTGAGAAGGGAATGTGAGATTGAGAGAGGATTGAAGCTCAGCACAGAGTGCAATAGATAGTGTGAAAGTAAAGCATGACACCCAATGCAATAGATTGAAAGAGTGTCAACTGAAAGTACAAGGTACAACCCTTAAACCTTAGGGTTGTAGGGAATGTTCACACCCGAATACGATAAGTGCCCGTAAGTGTGTGACATAAGCACATACGAAATAAGACTAAGTTTGGGGGAAAAAACCTCTCGTACCGAGAGTAAAAAGTGCCCCAGTGTTCTATTGATCACCGTCACTCCTATGTGAGCGTAGGCGTAAGTGAGGCATAAGTGAAATACCCAACAAATTCCCCTGGAGTGAAGAGTGATCAAGAGTACAAGGATCATCTGCCACCAAAGGAGATCAAATTTGGAGCATTCCGAAATGTTTCAAATTTGTCACGAGGAAGAGCTTTGGTGAAGATGTCTGCCACATTACTGGTGGTAGGACAATAGATAAGACTGATATCACATGCATGTAGCCTCTCTCTGACAAAGTGATAATGTATCTCAATGTGTTTCGTGCGTACATGAAACACTGGGTTCCGTGCCACTGCAATGGCACTTTGATTGTTAGTGAAGAAAGGAGTAGGCTCTGTAACAGATATATCCAGATCAGCTAGCAAGCATCTAATCCATACGCATTTAACTGCGGTAGTGAAAGTTGCCTTGTATTCAGCTTCACATGATGATGTGGCAACAATGGATTGTTTCTTGCTAAGCCAAGATATGCAAGATGAGCCAAGAAAGAAACAATTGCCACTAGTGACACGAATCATAATCACTAGCCCAATCAGAATCATTGTAAGCATGTAACTGCAGTGGTCCCCCCTTGGCATAAAGCAATCCAAGAGATCTAGTACCCTGCAAGTAACGAAAGACACGCTTAACAACTTGCCAATGTGACATGAGTGGCGGATGCATATATTTGCTTAGGGCTGAAATTGCAAACTGTATGTCTGGCCTAGTGTTGCATAGGTAAATAAGACATCCAACTGCTGGAGTATATGTGTGTATATCAAACAAATCACTGTCATCATGTAATGATAGCTTTAGTCCAGGTTCCATTGGTGTACAGATTGGCTTGTAATCTTGTAAGCCAAACTTCTCAAGAAGTTTACTGATGTATCTTGACTGTGATAAACCAATACCTCTAGCATCATGTATGAACTGAATATCCAAGTAATAATGCAAAACCCCAAGTTTGACATGCCAAAAGTTTACTACAAATTTTGTTCGAATGCTGAAATTTGATGAACATGTGTCCCTATAAGCAAGAGATCATCAACATATAGACAAATGATCAGCATGGATCCCCCCTCTTTACATACATAAAGGGTAGACTCAGATGAGTTGTTTATGAACCCTTGGCTAAGCAAGAAAGCATCTATCTTTGCATACCAAGCTCTAGGAGCTTGTTTCAAACCATATAAAGCTTTTTTCATCTTGTAAACCAAGTGTTCCGATCCCTCAATTGCAAAACCAATGGGTTGCTTTTCATATACTTTCTCATGAAGTTTCCCATGTAAAAATGCAGTTTTAATATCCAATTGATGCATAGTCTATCCATAATGGGCAGCCAAAGCAACCATAGACCTGATGGTCATCATTCAGGAGGTAGGAGCAAATGTCTCCTCATAGTCAATGCCTTTCTTTTGTGCATAGCCTTTAGCTACAAGCCTTGCCTTGTATTTGTCAATGGATCCATTTGCATTTCGTTTCAGCTTGTAGACCTATTTTGTTCCAATGGCTTTTTTCCCAAAGGGCAAAGACACTAAATCCTATGTTTGATTCTTAGCTATAGAATCCAATTCAGCTCGCATTGTTGCCATCCAATGCACACTCTGTTGTGCATCCTCAAAACATTCAGGCTCCTCATCATCAAGTGTGCTTGCTGCCATAACAAACTCCATGGTATGTGCAGTATCATGCATACGAGCTTGCCTTCTAGTATGACCAGCCATGGGTGCATCCAGATGGCTATCTTTCATAGTCTGTAAATACCATCTAGGCATTTGTCTTGCCTCCTGACTGTGAATAAGCTCTTGCTGAATTTCAGTTTCAGCACTTTGCTGAATATTCAGATCAGCCAATGGCTGATTTTCTGCATTTTCCAATGAAGCAATTGGCTGAACATTGAGTTCACTTGCTGAAAGTCCAATTGAATCACCAAATGTAATGGGCAGCAGCCCTTCAAATACATCACAGGCAGCCTAACATGTGTCTAAACCAGCAAGGGACAATTCTGATTTTTCATCATATAGTACATCCCTACTGACAAACACCTTTTTAGAGACAGGATCATATAGTTTGTAGTCTTTTCTTTCACTACTATATCCCGCGAAAATGCATTTGGCAGCCTTGTTATCCAACTTTTTTCTGAGTACCTGTGGAATGTGTGCATATGCAAGATACCCAAAGGTACGAAAGTCTTCAATAGAAGGTTTCTGGCTGTTCCAAGCCTCAAAAGATGTAATTTTCTTTAACGCTTTGGTGGGGCATCTGTTCAAAACATGGCAAGCACACATGACGGCTTCCATCCAAAAAGTGTATGGCAAGCTCTTTGCTTTCAGCATACATGTGACCATCTCCATGAGTGACTGATTCTTCCTCTTTGCAATCCCGTTCTGCTGTGGAGTATAAGCAGTTGTGAACTGATGGACAATGTCCTTCTGCTTCAAAAAAGAATTCAGCATAGAGGACATGTATTCCCCTCCTCAGTCCGAACGGAGAGTCTTAATTTTACAACCAGATTGGTTCTCAGCAAGTGCAACAAAAGCCAAGAATGCATCATACACTTCTGACTTTTTTACGAAAGAATAGACCCAATAGAATCGTGTAAAGTCATCAATCAAAGTCACAAAATAGTAACATCTTGCCAATGAATTTGTTTGCATAGACCCATAGACATCTAAATGCACTAACTCCAACCTGGCTATTGCTCTTAAAGCAACATCACGCGAAAAAGAAAAAACGATGCATTTTCCTCAAAATACATCCTTCGTACAAGTGCTCAGGAGGTCTCTCCAGAAGAGGTAATCCATCTAGCATCTGTGTACATTGTAAGAGCATCAAGCTACCAAAGTTCACATGCCCCATCCGAGTATGCCATAACTCTGCCTGTATCATAGCAGGAGTAAGAATGGATGCCAAGTACATTGATTGCTCAACTGAAAGAGCATCCTCATATAACCCATGACATAAAGTGTCAGTCAAGACCAAAGTCACTTGTTCTTTGTCTCTCACCATGCATTTGTTATTATCAAATGTGACCTACAATCCACAACATGCCAAAGAAGAAATAGAGAGCAGGTTCTTCTTTATGCTTGGTACGAACAAAGCGTCCTGTAGGTGGAGAATAGAGCCATCAATGGCTGTGAGCACAATCTCCCCAATACCTCTAATAGGGTATGATGCATTGTTGGCACACTGTATAGACTTGCCAACTAGAGCTGCACCAACATAAGCAAATAAATCTCTTTGAGATGTAATATGCCTAGAAGCACCACTGTAAAAAAACCAAGTGCCTGCATCCTTAGTAGAGCTAAATGCTCGATCAGCCCAAGAAGTGTCACAACTGCATGTGTAAAAGCAATAGTCCCTGTTGGCAACAAAGGACGCGGACTTAGTAGCAGTGGAAGGAGTATCAGAAACATTCCTGACTCCTCCTTCTCCTTGGCGATGCGCTTTATACACTTAGTGATGTAGTGGTCTGGCTTCTTGCAATAATGTCATTTTCCCTTTTTGGCTTGCGTGCCCCCTTGTCCTTGTGAAGTGCGAGAAGTCCAAGAGCTCTATGGAGCATTCTTTACTTGGCTGCCTTTGCCCTTCTGTCTAGCCATAAAAGCCTTCTCAGAGGCCATGATATCCACACTACTATTTCTTTTTGTTTGCTTCTCTTCTAGAAGCAAACTGACTAATTGAAGAAAAGTGATCGACTGTGTGGCAATCCTCATGGTGAGATTTAAGGCCGTATGAAAAGCCAAGTATGAAGGAGGTAGTGAGTTCAATGTAGTAGATATCATCCGTGCATCTGAATAGTACTCATCAACATTCATAAGTTGCTCATGCAAGTCTTGAATTTTGTTCAAGTGATCCTACATAGAATCACCTTAATCCATTTTCAATGTCTCTAGCTTTTTCTTTAAGAAAGAGATGTGAGTCTCTTTCTTACCTGCAAACATCTGCTCCAAAGTTAGCCAAACTTCTTGTGAAGAAGCTGTTGAACGAATGTGGGAGATGATGGACCGTTGAACTGCCAATGCAATCAGCAACAAAGCTTGTGCATCCCGTGTATCCCATGCTTTTTGAGCTGTTGATCTTTGGGGAAGTGGCTGAAGTGGAGCAGGTTGAGGTGCCCGTTGTCTACGTCCTCTAGAGGAGGAGTAGCTGGAGCCACAGCTCTGGGCCTAACTTCTTCTCCACTGAGTTGCTCATCAACATTCATAAGCTGCTCACGGAAGCCCTGTATTTTGTTCAAGTGATCCTGAATAGAATCACCCTTATCCATTTTCAATGTCTCTAGCTCGTTCTTTTAGAAAGAGATGCGAGTCTCATTCTTTCTTGCAAACATCTGCTCCAAAGTTAGCCAAGCTTCTCGTGAAGAAGGTGTTGAACGAATATGGGGGATGATGAATCGCTGAACTGCCAATGCAATCAGTGACAAAGCCTGTGCATCCTGTGTGTCCCATGCTTTTTGAGCTGCTAATCTTTGGGGAAGTGGCTGAAGTGGAGCAAGCTGAGGTGGCCGTTGTGCACGTCCTCTTGGAGGAGTATCTGGAGCCACAACTCCAGGTCTAGCTTCTTCTCCATTGACATAATCCCAAGGATTTTTCGCCACAAGCACATTCTTCATCATGAAGGACCAAAGTGTGTAGTTGTTACCATCCAATCTATCCTCCTTGGATACATAGGTAAAGACATCTCCTTCCTGATTTGCCATGATAATAATCAATTACCAAAAGAAGCAAAAGAGCAATGTCCAAGCTGGACCAAACTGGAAATCTCAAAATTTCCAGAAATTACAGCAAATAACTTGCTGCAATTAGTACACTCAGGTGCACTCTGTCAAAACTGTCTGTAATGCATGCAGTCCAAGGTGCATTCAGTGTTCAGCAACACTGTATGAGCAAAATCCCCAAAATTTCTTTCCCCAAATTTGTCCAAAACAGTCTATCATTGACTGAGACTGCAATACATGTGCAAATGTTCTCAAAAAAATCAAAAGCCCCAAAATTTCTGATACATTTGCCCAAAAATTTGCACCATCTGTGTCTCTGACACATATTCAGACTGCTGTACCTGCTGGGCAAAAGGCCCCTCTTCGAGAGATGAATCTGGAATAAAAAGGTTAGAAAAAAAACATTTGAAATGTCGAGTTTGAGGCAGTCGATGCAGAGATAGGCGCCAATGCAGAGATATGCTTTAATGGCCTTGTGTGTAGTTGGCGTGGTCAGGCGCTGCCAAGGAGTGATAAGGGGCAGGTGACAGGTTTAGGTGGCTCTGACGGTGCTGCACAGGCATGGTGCAGGGAAGGCGCAGGCAGGGACGAGTGGCTCAGGTCCACGCGCAGGCAACACTGTTGATGGGGTTCTGAACCTTGACGGGTGGGCACAAGGTGAACAGGCGGCGCTTTAGGTAGCGCTGCAGGTGCAGGCGGCAGTGCTGGGCAAGCGGACGGGCTGTAGACGCAGGGTCGAAACGGCGCAGGTGACGGGCGGCGTTCCTAGACGAGGTGGTGGGCTGCTGCATGAAGTCGCTAGCGGGCGTTGGACAGGGCAGCGCTGGGCGTTGCAGCCAGACTGGTGGCGGGGGGCTGTCTGGCACAGGCAATGTGAGCGGGCAGTCTGAGCGGGCAATGTGAGTAGTGACCTGGTGGGTGCAGGATGACCTGGCTAACGGGCTCCTTTGCTGACTGGTGCTAGCTGGGGACTGCAGAACAAGCACCACAGGGCGGCACTCTGCAGGTGCTGGGAGCAGAGCTGAACCTGAGCTGAAACTGAGCTGAGCTAAATAGAGCCAATGCTTTGATAGCAAATGTGAGATTGCGAGAGGATCGAAGCTCAACATAGAGTGCAACAGCCAGTGTGAGAGTGAAGCACAACACCCAATGCAATAGAGTGAAAGAGTGTCAACTGAAAGTACAAGGTACAAGCCTTAAACCTTAGGGTTGTAGGGGGTGTTCACACCCGAACACGATAAGTGCTCGTAAGTGTGTGACGTAAGTACATACGAAAAAAGACAATAAGTTTAGGGGGGAAAAACCTCTCGTAGCAAGAGTAAAAAGTGCCCAAGTGTCCTACTGATCACCGACACTCCTACGTGAGCGTAGGCGTAAGTGAGGCGTAAGTGAAACACCCAACAGGGAAGCCACCATGGCACATGCCAATCAAAGGAACAAGGGCTTAAGAGAGATCATGGAGCCATGATGGAACAACCATCAAGCTGTGTTACTAGCCCAGTTAAGGTTGATGTATTTTTTTGCAAGTAAAATGTGGTTGATTATATTACTCAAGAAAACTGATTACAATAGAGTGCTCATGCTTGACAGACTAGCTGGAGCTGGTGCAAAGTCATAAATACGTCATGTGTACAAGCCTCTCAAGGCTATTTGGGGGGGATGGGACCAAGAAGCCATTTGGGGGGGTTGTATCGCCATGTGGGGCTACCTGTCTAGATCATGAAGAATAGATCGTGGCTGCCCCAGGTGCGCATGAAGTGAAAACAAAGCTCCTAACGAGCTCGAGACTCGCCTTTGCACCTGGTCCCATTGGCTGTGGAGGGAGTGGATGATGGAGGTCTAGAGCTTTGCAAAAGTCGCCTGTACTGAAAGAATCTCCCCGCCAAAAACCCCTTTGCAACGCGCCTTCTAGATGTGCCATCTAGTAAGACTCCCTACGATCTCCCATACTTGAGAGTGGTTTGCTGTGGGCTCCAATAGCTGGCGGATGGGTAAAGCCTCCAAGCCGACCACTGTGCACAACCCAGCCTCAATGATGAAGATTGTGTCCTGCATCCCAGCCTCATACAAAAGATGACGGCCTTGGCTGACTGCTTGCCATCAAAAAGCTCCCCACGAGATACATCTAAGGCTGGGTGCTAGAGGGCGGAGAATGTGGCATGCTCCTCTCCATATGAGCTGCACCGCCTCACATGACCAAAGGCAGTGTTTTGGAGTTTCCAAAAGCTGTTGTGTACATCATTTACACTCTTCATCCTTCTGCATCTAGGCTAGCCAACTCCCCACTGCTAGGTCTCCATGTGCCAAAAGCCATAAGAAATACAATACCCTGCTCGGCCTCTAGCTGTCCCATAGGCAGCGCCACAAAGTCCAACAGAAGGCATCTGTGATGCTGTGCTCCGCCTAGTATCTGCCATGCGAAGGCGCCAAGTCCATGTCCTCCTGCATTAGTACGTGTATGCCAATCTTGGTTGTGTACTCCAAGAACCTCGGTGGCTTCTTGGCGACCACAATGGTTGGCCATAACCACTCTCTAGGGTCCCACTCCAGCTCATCAAGTGGCCTGCTCCATATCTAGAGGTGCCACTCCCTTAACTCCTTCCAGAACACATAAGGGTCTAGATGCCAGATCTTCCCCTGAAGACCAACCACACGAATCCTCCTTCACGGAAGGACAACAATCTCCTCATCCTGTTGTCCTTTGTCAAGGACCCCCCCCTCCCCCCCCCTTGCATGGTGAAGAAAGCCTCGTATGGGGCGCCGCCCACTCTACTTGTCACCCGTAGGGGGATACGTGTTGGCGAAAATCTAGTGGCCCATACCTTGCGAGGCTCTATTGGCTCTTGTATCGAGGGGTCAAGCCACTCCTGAGGTATCAATGTGTCAATCTTCCTTCTCCTCAGCTCAACTTCTCTCCGACAACCTGATGCCTGCTGCAACACCTCTTGGTCCACCATCATGTACACCTCCCGCCATGTCCTGATGGTACGAGCAGGGCCAGCCTCGCAACTAGCCCACTGGATGTGGGGGCACTTGCCAATCTGTATTCCATCCTGATCTCTGACCTAGGGGTTCTAGATCATTGACTTGCTCTCCTCTTGGCAATCTGGGGGATTCTGAATTAGGGCCTTATGGGGGCCTTGCCACACAGAAAGTAGGCTGTGGAGGAAGGAGGATCTGGGGGGCGTGATTTGAGCCGTCGTGAAGATCCATCTCAAGGACGGCTTCTAGTCACCGCCAAGCCTCGGTCTACACTTCTACAGACCCTCTTATAGTAAGACCTTCCAGGTCTGTCCTCTTAGTGTGAGACTGTGGACTACTAGCTTGCCCAAAAGGGCCAGGCTCTGATACTTTGGGTCTATGATCCCAAGCCCTTCCTTTGACCGATGTCGGATGATGGTTGCCCACGCCACCTTGGCCCGATAGTCCCTGGAACCTTTTGACGCGGCCGAGAGAAAATTCAGCACTAGGCAGCGAAGCTGAACTACATAGGACGAGGAAAAGCACCAATACGAGGCGATGTACTAAGCCATCGCTAGGAGGACCTAGTTGACCACCACAGCTCGGCCTGCTAAGGAAAGGTGGGTAGTACTCCAGTAGGTCAGCTTCCGCCTGATAGAGTTGAGGATTGGAAGAAACTATTGGGCAGGAGTGAGTGAACGGCCCACTCCATGCTAGAGTCCGGGTCCGTAAGGAAACCAATCAACTTTCGCCAAAGTTGATTTTCGCTCCCGTTGCAGTGCAAAACACCTCAAGAGCTAGTCTCACTCTCTCCAGCATCGGCTCATTGTCCTCTATGTAGAGTGCTGTATCATCTGCATATTCTGAGTCTAACAGCCACGTCTCCTCTCTCACTGGAAGTCGGAGGCCATGTAGCCAGCTCACACGTGACCTCAGGAAGTGAGAGTCAAGACATCGCCTCTGCAAAGAGGAGGAACAACTATGGGGCTAGAGGACAGCCTTGTTGGACCGATCTCTCCAACCGAAACTCCTCTCCCGTCCTGCCACCTATGAGAACCCCACTGGCAGCCGATCTCTAAAGTGTAGGGACCCCACGGATCCATGCCTGGAAGAAGCCCAACCTCACCATGGTGCCCTCTAAGAAGCCCCAGTCAACCCTGTCATAGGCTTTCTCGAAGTCCAGGAGTAGTACAACCAATCCCTGACCACTGCACTGGGCCCACTCAGTCTCCTCAAAGAAGGTGAAGACATTGTCTAGGATGCTCCTATCTTGGACAAAACGTGTTTGTGTGTCATGAATGATGTCTGGAAGCACGGGGCGGAGTTGCCTACCAATCATCTTGGCTAGTGCCTTATAGGCCACTGACAACGGGGTGATCGGTCTCCACTTGGATAGCTCCAACCGTTCTCCCCCTTTGGGGAGGAGACTGATAAGACATATCGATAGACTCCATGGCATCTGTCCTGAGCTGAAAATCTCCTGAAAGGCCAGCAATAGGGGGTCCTTCACCACCTCCCAGTAGGTAGTGAAGAAGGCCTTTAGAAAGTCCATCCTCTCCCGGGCATTTCTGTCCATTTGTGCATGGAAAGCCTCCTTTAGTTCCTTCTCTATGAAGGGGTCTAGGAAGGAGTGTCCCATCTTCTCTGTGATGAGGGATGGGTGTGGTCCCAGACTTGCTATCTGCATTGTTGTTCTCTGGCTGAGACTGTCTCCTGTTTTGGAACAGGTGTCTGTAATAGTCAGTGGCAATCTCCAACACCTCATCTGGGCTAGAGCGAATCCTTCCATACTGATCCCGGAGGCTGTGTATTTGCTCTCGTGAGGTGTGGGGTTGATGCACTTGGAAAAACTCTCTGCACATTGTGTCCCTCTTCCGCATCCAAAAAGTTGCTGAGGTGCAGAAGGAAAACTCTGAGCACCTATCCTCAAGGCCGGTGAGGGCTGGCTATGCACGCATCTCTTGTGCTTGGAGAGTGGGATCCCCTGGTGCCTCCTGCAGTAGTCTCTGCGTGGCTGCTAGGTCTCGCTGGAGTGCTCTCTCCTCCTCCTAGCTTTGCTACTTGGCCTGCCTGTAGGGCTGCTTCCTAGCAGATACTGCTCGACTCGATTAGGACCTCTGCAACCTGCTCTATGATCCGGTCCCTCCTGTCCCACTCCCTAGTCCAGAGCTGCTAAATCAGTCTCTTCACCTCCTCCCTCCTGTAGATTGAGTTAGGGATCCGACAGGATCGTGTGTCTAGGGAAGAGGTTGGGGCATCAAGTGTCAAGAGAACCAGGCAGTGATCAGACAAAGTGGTGCCAGCCAAGTGCCCTACACCTGGCCACCGCAAGAGCACCCCCACTCTCCCACATAAAACCTGTCCAGCTGCTCTAGCAAAACTTCGCCCAGCCGCCTGCATCCCCAAGAGAAGTTCAGGGACCTCTCCCTCCTGTGAAAAGCTGGGTCTCTCCAAGCATCACGTGCTCCTATTGTGAGGATGAAGACCTCCCATGCCTCCTGTTCCTCCCCAGCCATACCCTGGTAGTTTGTGTCTACCAAGAAGAAAGAAAAGTACTGTGAGATATGTCAGAGGAATGGCCATGAGACTAGGACTTGTTGGGACAATCCATAGTGACAGGAAACAGCCGGAACGGCCCCCCGGCACGTGGAATCGCCGTCCCCGGAATGTATCCGTCATGGACCGCGTTTCCAAATGATGGAACGTTCCCTCTCCCGTTTCAGACAGGGAACGCAGCAGGGAACACGTTCCCTGCTGCGTTTCCTGTCTGAAACGGGACAGGGAATGCCACGTGGCAAAACTTACCTGCGCCCGGTCGCGTCCTTCTCCCGCCTGCTTCCTGTTCCCGCCTACATCCTGCCCCCAGCCACCTTCATTCTCTTCCTTCTTCTTCTTTCTTCTCTTCCTTCTCTTCCCTCTCTTTCTTCTTCTTCTTTCTCTTCTTTCTCCTCCCATCTCCAACCTCTTCCTTCTCTTCCTTCTTCTTTTTTCTTTTCTTTCTCTTTCTTCTCTTCCTTCTCTAGGTTTGGCGTTCCCGTTCCTACTTACTTCATGAGTTTTGATTTTTTAAATGCCGTTCCCGTTCCCACATCCCCGTTCCCTAGGTTTGGCGTTCCAGTCCCCGTCCCCGTCCCCGTCCCCGTTCCCTGTTCCCGTTCCTCGTTTCATGTTTCTATGGGACAATCCTAATGTTCAGATGGCACATCAAATGCAAGTAATTTAGCAAAGGCCAAGATCTATTTAGCTAGCACTGCAGTCAATCGAGTTACATTGACACAATAACTTAGAGGCCCTTCATGGGACCTAGAAGAATGCATGTGTTGTCGAAGTCTACTCCAACAATCCAGGAGTCCACCTTTGGGAGTCCTACTGCGATCTCCACCCAAAACTTGCTACGTGCCCTAACCTCAGTAGGGGCATAGACATTGAGGACTCCAAGGCACGAGTCCCCAATATCCAATCCGATCCATAGAACCCTCCCTGCCACAATTGTCCTGTGGTCATATACAGAGGTGGTGAGGCTCGGGCCAATAGAGGTGCATACGCCTCCACTCCTGCCGTGGGCACTGATGGTGTGCTCCCAGTAAGTGTGTGAACTACTTGGGAGTACCTTCCCTACCCGATGGGCTTGGGCGGGAGTGAGCTTGTGCTCCTGCAGAAGTAAGATGTCGATCCGTCCGGTGAGGGCAGGCTGCAACTCCTGCCGAACAATCAACTCGCTGGAACCCCATGCCCCATTGTAGTGGAGGCTGTTCACATTCCAGGATGCAAGATGTAAACTCATAGGGAAACCTATGACTGACTGAACACGCATCTGTTTGGTGTGGAAGTTGCTTACAAAGAAGAAGAGCTTGGGATATGCGGATAGGCTTTGCTCAGGACTGGACGGTGAACTCCATTCCCCCATGGTGGTCCTCGGGGAGGTGATAGATGCTCGTGGTGGTACCACTAGGGCATCTATTAGTTAGGCCGAGAGGCGTTACTCTGTACACTGGTAGAAACGGGCCACCTGTGCCAGGGGCCAATCGATCAAATCCATCGGTTCTCTCCACTGTGGAGGGGCTCAAAAGATAATGCTTAGATGTAGGACCTCGTCACCAGCCCACCAGTTAATGTCCATCATGCAACTTGGCCACTGCTGGGAAAAGAGTGCTACTCCTCCTTCTCCCATCCACTAGGAGATGTGGTCTGCCACCGGGCTCTTCACCTCCTCCTCTATCTGTGTCATCTCGCTGTTGTATGAGAGGTCTGAAGGAAGAAAGCATAGTTTGGTCCATACGGTGGTGCTAGTAAATGGACCTTGCGGCTCCTTGACTTGTGTACCACGAAGATTCCCACCTCCAGATGTAGTGGGAACTCTCTACGCTCCACAACTCTGAGAAAGGACCACGGACCACTGCGAAAGAACTCTTGTGGTAGCAGCTACGCCTGTCTTGGGAAAGTGTGATGGGCAACATGGACAGATGAGCTGGTGGCTCTGTTTTGGGGGGGGGGGGGGGAACTACATTGCTGATGAGTGGAGGATGTCGGTGTATAGGGCTTCTCACCTTGTGTGGGAAAGGGGGGGGTTCACCGGTACTGGGTGGGGGTCAGGGGGACTGATCGGTGGGGGAGATGGAGGGGAGGGGGGAGATCGAGTGATGGTGGGGTGGTCGGAGGTGCGAGAGGTAGGTGTGGGGGGGGGGGGCGGTGGCTTTGCAGGGGGGGGCTTTGGGCTAGGGTCGGGGGCAACCACGGGGAGGAGGGGAGGGGGGTGGGTGTGGGAGCAGTGGGCACTTGGGTGAGGTAGCTTGTGATGCCTCCATGGGTGGTGAATGTGGAGGCCTGTGGTCTTGCCGGGTGGGACGAGGAGGGGGGGGGGGGGGGGACTGCGGGGTGCTCTGCCCTCCTGTTCCCTGTTGCCATGGCTGTCTGAGGGGCTGACTACAGCCCCCCCTGCCGTCTCCCTCTCTGTTATCTCTGGATCCGTGTAAAACCGTTAGCATTTAATTGTGGGCCTGTCGGCAGAGCCGCCTTGGCTCCGAAGCGTGCGCAATTTGCTGCTTGATGCCCAAAGTCATGGCAATGTAGACACTGCCGTGGCTGCTCAGTCACAATAACCTAGTGCTTGAAAGAGTGTCTGCCTGCCTCAATCTCCAGAAACTGTGGTATATTCTTTGTATCTTTCACTACCACCCGTACCTTTGGGACTCCTGCGACTGTCATTGCATCCGCGAAGGAGGCGGGAAGGACTGTGCCGAAGAGCCATCCAAAGTCCTCCACTAATTGGCGATACTCTACCGCAAGTCCGAGGAAGGGTAAGGTGACCCGATGTCTAAGAAACCTTTTATGGAGCACAAATGCCTCCACTATGAAGCCACTGTACCAAGGAACCATGTAGATGACCCCCTTCATGGAAGCATAGGGTGAGCTATGCACTAGCTCACGGATTGCGTTTGCCGAGGCGAGTCATACCATGAAGATCCCTTGACCCATGAGAACCGCCTCTTGTGATCTGTGCTGTGCCAATGCTCAGCGTGGAGTGAAGCCAATCACGAAGCCGGGGCCTAGATGGGGAGTGTCCTACAACCTGACCAAAGATCGCTGTTTCTTTCAGCTCCAGCTTTGTGGCTTGGACGGCTAAGAGCTGTTCCTCAGAGAGGATGATGCACAAGGTGTTTGACTGGGGGGCACTCGCAGAATGCACCGGTGTCTGACCAGAGGTTTCCATTGCGTGTCCTTGTTGAGAATCTACCAATCACGCTGCTGTGCTACTTTTGGGGGGGGGGGGGGGGGTGTGGGGGAAATGCTGTTTTCTGACAGTGGGGGAGGTGGTGGACCCCACTGAAGGCCAGCTCGCCATGGGCTGCAGGGTAGAAGAGGCGGGCGGAACAAGCGGAGAAGGCAGGGAGGGGGGCAGGTGGAGGAGGTGGGGGATTAGGCAGGGGGAGGAGCTGGCACGGAGGATCAGGCAGGGGATCAGCCGGGGTAGGAGGAGGGGGGGTCAGGTGGAGAGGTGGGGGATCAGGCGGAGAAGGCGGGGGGGGGGGGGGGGGGGGGGAGGCGGGGGATATGATAGGGGGGAACAGCAGGCGGGGGTGGAGAGGCGTGGCAATGCTTGGGGAGGGGGGGGGGGGGGGGGCGGTGCTCAGGAGCAGTGCTCCACAGGGGGCTGGCGCACCATGGGGGAGGGGGGAGCTAGACGGGAGAGCAGCGCACCACGGGACAATAGGTGGGGCCGCACTGGTTTGATGGCGCGGGCGGGGGAGCAACGCAGCGTGACTGTAGGAGCCATTTGAAAAGAAAAAACCTCTCTAAAGGAGTTAGTGAAGGTTGATGTATACCTACACCATTAGTCCTTAATTGAAATATGAGCTTGGTATGTGAGTGCTAGAAGGGACAAAGTAAAATGCAATAGAAGATAAAAGAGCTGTGAGAGTAAATGTAGCTGGAAAGAGGGAAAGTCCTGGAAGATACATAAATTAAGGACATATTAGCCTGTGGGCTTGAGCCCTAGTAGCTACAAGTGGGAAAGTCCAGACTGTAAAGATATTCCAGGGTTTGCATAGAGAGAACAACGAATATACAGACATGACAAAGTCACAATAACTTGGATAACAAAAGCGCAAAAGGGAAGAAGAGTAGAATCTGATGAGAATGATGCTGAATATGAGCAAGCGAAGAAGGTGATACAGATGTGATGGTCAAGGAGCTAAGATGTCCAACAACCATTGACACTGGTTGGAACAGGCTGAGGGAGAGTGCCGGAGAGTGTCGTCCTCCATATATAGATCCCAAATGCAGTGATACCACCAAATTTGATGTAGATACAGCTGACTGGAGCTTAGGGTGATGTTACACAGTGGTCGAGGATTTCTTGGGAAGGAATATGACTGAAAAGCTGAAGAAGAGTGCAAAATCCGTACATGACCTGCTGCAGCAGAAAACTGAAGATGAGGTTGATGAAGGTGATGAAAATGCAGTAGCTCTAGTTCAAAATGCAGATCAGACTGATGTCACCCAGCTGTAGAACAGGCTGCACATGCTGGGAATGAAGTTGCCTGCTGTCTAGTGACATAGATGGAGCTGTAGATGATGTCGTGGCACCTGCAGCAGGGTAGGAGAGCCACAAAGAGCAGCAGACCAGGTTGAGAAGGCTGGCTGTAATCACAAGCAGCCGATGCATGCCAGGTGGCAGCTGGTCGTGGGAGACTGTCCATGGATAAGCTGACAGCAACCAAAGTGCTGATGTAGAAGGCTGGCAGCAAGGGCAGCATCTTCGGATGGTGGTAATGATGGTGATAACTGTAGATACAAGGGATAGGCAAACAGGAGAGAAGAGATAAAGAGTGGTGTGCACACTGGAGTGCCTTTTACAGAACCTGTTGGAGCTAGAGGAAGTTTTGAGCATGTGGTACTGTTTGCTGTCAATACATCAGTTTTGAGACTTCTAAGGTTAGTATTCTAGACACTCAGTTTTTACAATTGTGTATGGTTGCTTATGTGGGCACCGAGTATCATATCGATAACTGTGATTTCAATTACATGTTGTGAGCTCTAGTATCTCTAGCTCTTAGCATGTGAGAACATTACATTTGTAGAAAGGGATAAAGGCACATGACAAGAGCAGGTCCACTTCAGGACCTTGCAGGACTTGATTCAGGCTTTGGGATGAGTTTTCCCCAATGTGTTATGTGAAATTTCCATTCATTTAAAGTTTGAACTTATCAAAGTCAACTCCCTTTTCTTGTTTAAAGCCCTTTGCAACCAAACGGGCCTTGTATGCTGAGTAGTGGACTTCTGCCAAGGAGCCCCAGTGGATCAGCGTGTGGGTTTTCCAGTGTTAAGGAGCATTTGGAATGATAGACTTGCTATTCTTCATGTCATCTCCCTTGCTCTCACAAGTTGGATGTAGCAGACATTTAGGATTTGGGACTGATTTCTTCATTTTTAGGTATGAGGAATGCTTGGACAGCAGCCATGTAAGGGCCGGTGGACAGCATAGTGGCAGTTAGATGAAGCTTCTGGGTCCAATAGATTAATAGGAATTCAGGCGATCAGCTTGTATATGCTGTTTACACCTTCATTCTATGAGAATTGAGTGACTAGTTTGGTCTACCTCTGGTTTCTCTCTCTTTTCTCAGCCACCTCTTCAACTGGAATACTTTTGGATAGAATGGTCATGAAAAAAGTCAGAATTAGATAGTTTGTTGCATGACAAACTTGGAAATGTTAGGGAATGCAAGGCAGTGCGTAGAGGAGTGCATTTGACAGGGATTGGAGCATTTGCCCTTTCACTTTGGGTGGAAATTTGCTCATGGTTTATGACTTTTAGGGTTTCCAGGCTGATCATCAAACTTGACATTTGTACTTATTCAATTCCAATCTCTTCAGGGCCAACAGGTGTCATCATGCAGGAGTGAGAGCAGTCTAGCTCCCATTTGAGTTGTGATTGACACATTATAGGACCACAGAGTCCACACTTGTTTCACAAAATACAAAGCATAAATCCTGGCACCTGTTAACCATTCTTTGGTCTGGTGACGACTTAGACCCATATTGGGACAGATAGCAGCCAGGCTTTGCACTCTTATCTTCAATGATGGCACAGCATTCACAATCTCATAATTCCTGCTGTTTACAGAATGTTATGCATTTGCACCTTGTTGCAGAAGTGTTTGTGGATTCTCATGAACAATGTACTTGTGCAGATCAGACTTCAGAATTCTCTCTCTCATTTTGCTGTTTTCTGCTGATTCAAAGTTTAAGGTGCTGCACTCTTCATTAAGTTAATACAGGCCAGGAGGTATTGGCCTTAAGTTGAACTGATTAGAAGTGCATATGTAAACATCTCTGCAAAGTCTTCCTCCTCCAGACAAAATTCCAGCTCCACACAACTCCATCAGCAGTGAGCTCAGACATAAATGATATTGAACCTCACTGCTTTGATGTGACTATGGAGCACAGGGCTCTTAGAAAGACTGAAACTTTGATTCTCGCACTTTGGACTTGTTCTCCACCTTTCTTAATGAAAATGTATACCAAAGTCTGTCTTAAGTACTATTCCTTCACAAGGAGCAAGTGCTGCCTTGTTCTTCACCTTTCATAATGAAAATGCTGCCATATCTTGACTCTTACTGATCGAGAAGACCTCTAACTAAAGGCGAGAAGCTTTCCTGCTTATCAATCTCTCTCATGGAGAAGATGCTGTTCAGGACACCCATTGCATACTGGAAGATAGGCCACTGAAAAGAGCAGATAAAAGGCACGCCCAAAACCAAGCTGGATGTTGCAACATCCTAATTATGCAGCAGAATTAAAGGAATCAAGATACTCTGTGAACAATATGAATATTTAGGGTCTACTTCGTACAGATTAGGGTTCGTTGTTTATATCACACATTACTCACAAACCCTAACCTTACCGTGAATCAACAACCTTAACCCTAGTTGTGTAAAGATACAACCCATGGTATGACATATGAGATATCAAACAGTACGGTGTGACGTAACAGAAAACATTGAACTTCTAGGGTAACATAATTTAAGAATGTATGAAACTCTGTTGTTTTATTAAACATTGAGTCACTGAAAATATCAATATTTTGATAGCTTGATAATGCTACAAATTTCGATGATTCCTAGAGTTTCAAAGATAAGATTAGAATATGCTGCTCCAAGCAGTGAGCAACATCATAAGTTGCCAGCAATGCATATGGATGTATTTCTTCCCTATATTAACATTACGGAAGGGTGGTGGAGGAGGTGATCAAGCTCTCCATGTGATTGGGCAAAAAGTGGTTAGAGGAAAGAGCAAGACACCTTGAAGGCTAGACAATCTTGTTCAGCTTCTTTTTGTTCTTAAACTCATGATATTATACAACTTGAATACAAATTTGTACCCAAATGAACTGATTTTTGTTCAAGGACTTCTATACATGATTTGGGACTCCTATGCACTGCTGTTATCAACCTTATGGTTTTTGCTTCTCAATGTTTAGTGTGGACTTATTGCAGCCTATTGGAGCTTTGAATGCTGAACGTTTGACAATTTACAAAGAGCGTTATGCCCAGGTATAAATGACTGCTGTCTTTGAAGCTATCTTATCGTGTTCTTAGTTCCTTGTTACAAGGAAGTCTTAAATAATGTTGAAGTGGCCAATATCTTCTTTCAATGCTAGTAGATGATGGATGATGGTGGCTCAGATCACCCGTTTCTGTATGGTACACATTATTCTACACCGGGGTAAGAATGTGTTTCGATTGTTACTGTTCAATTGCTTTTTCCTTTTTGTTAACTAAAGGTAGCAATTCACTATGAATTGGCCAGGGTCTTTTTCTGTTGATATAAATCTGATTGCTGGCATTGTTTT